>NC_025694.1:18420698-18487978 GCF_000633955.1 Camelina sativa | reverse complement strand
TCAAAAGCACCACTTTTATTCTCAACAATAATGGAAATATTGAAGACAGGTGGTGTTGTGCTTCAAATCAAGGGAAATTGTGTGAGGATCACAAAGGCTGACATTTCAGACTCTCGCAGGTACCTCAACGTTCCTCTCTCCATGAGTTTCACCAGCTTCTGGGTGATGTGTAGTCCTAAACCTTCCCTTGATGTTCCCTTCCTCAACGGCTGAAACATCTCTCTTACCAGATCCTCAGGCAGTCCCGGTGCCGGGTGTATTATCCTGAACTCTATCTCCACTCTTTTCATTCTTTTCCCTATAGCTTCTATCCGCGCCATTACCTTGAATGACACGCATAATCCCTTCCATGCAGGCGTGAATCGTATGCTGCTTAACAGTGTCTCTGAGAGGATTTGCTGAAGCCTTAGGTTGTCTCCATACAGTCTCATTGATGAAACTTCTTGAGGATAGTCGCAGATGATCTGCACTTTACGTTCTATGCTGAGCTCCGTCACTTGTTTTACAACTGCTTCTAGGGATTCTTGCAGGCTGAATTCGCTGCAATCCAGTTCCACATAGCTGATTTAAAAGCCATAAATAAAAAGTAACAGGATTAGAACAGAAGATTCTAGAGTTAGCAACTAAGCTAATGAGAACTACAGAAGAATCAGGTTTTTGGTACCCTTGTTCGATCCCCTCTATGTCTGAGTCGCTTACGACTTTGGCTAACTGCTCCCTGCATAAAACACTTGCCCTCAAGAGCTGTTTTTGCTCTTCACTTAATCCAGATGAATGTAGCAAATCTTGAAGGAAGGATATTGCCTTTTCGGGGTCCTTCATTTCATGGCGGAGATATGCCAATTTATTAAGCGTGCAGGTGATCGCCTCCTCTGATATTTGCTGAACCTGTAGAGCATATTGGAGTTCTGGACTAGGTACTTGCAAAAAGCACAAAATCCCAGTAACCTTTCCCACAATATCAGTCCTTTTGTTTGCTGAAAGCAATGCCTCGNTCCATGCAGGCGTGAATCGTATGCTGCTTAACAGTGTCTCTGAGAGGATTTGCTGAAGCCTTAGGTTGTCTCCATACAGTCTCATTGATGAAACTTCTTGAGGATAGTCGCAGATGATCTGCACTTTACGTTCTATGCTGAGCTCCGTCACTTGTTTTACAACTGCTTCTAGGGATTCTTGCAGGCTGAATTCGCTGCAATCCAGTTCCACATAGCTGATTTAAAAGCCATAAATAAAAAGTAACAGGATTAGAACAGAAGATTCTAGAGTTAGCAACTAAGCTAATGAGAACTACAGAAGAATCAGGTTTTTGGTACCCTTGTTCGATCCCCTCTATGTCTGAGTCGCTTACGACTTTGGCTAACTGCTCCCTGCATAAAACACTTGCCCTCAAGAGCTGTTTTTGCTCTTCACTTAATCCAGATGAATGTAGCAAATCTTGAAGGAAGGATATTGCCTTTTCGGGGTCCTTCATTTCATGGCGGAGATATGCCAATTTATTAAGCGTGCAGGTGATCGCCTCCTCTGATATTTGCTGAACCTGTAGAGCATATTGGAGTTCTGGACTAGGTACTTGCAAAAAGCACAAAATCCCAGTAACCTTTCCCACAATATCAGTCCTTTTGTTTGCTGAAAGCAATGCCTCGATGAAGTTACCATCACGATGGTAGAAGCCAAAGAAAAGCTTCTCTATGTTCTCCTGGCCAGAACCCACAGCATTCAAAGCTATTCTCAGTTTAGTTAACGTGTCATGGTCTTTAAGGCGGCAACCATAATCATTTGAGGTGAAAACCTCCCCAAGAAGCATTTTATTGACAACTTCTTCTCTCTTTATCCCGGAGAGCTTCTGCATTGCATCGTTCCACTCTGAGCATAATCCATTCTCATTGGTCATAAAAATTGGCGGAATGAGTGTTGAAGGGCTCCACATGATTCTGACATAATCTCCTTGCACACGGCTGTAGTTTTCAATAAGTGTTTTCTGGCCTGTAACATCTTGTCCAATGAAGCATACACCAAGAACATTATTTGCCGTATCTCTGCTACAGCAAGTGTTGACAACTAAATCAACTGGACTGCTTTTCCTTTTAGGACCAAATGCTCTGATCCTGATTTCAGCACCACGTTCTTCACTACCTATTATGTATTATGAACACAAGGCACAGATGAAAATCTGCGAAAACAGTCAAAAACGATGAAAACAAAATATAAAAGGAAGCCAGAATCCAGATAAAGGAATTTTGCTTCCATACTGGAGAGGAACATGTTAGCATTACCTTCAAGTGCCAATGCTAACATGTTCTTAACGGTTTCTGCATTATCGTTCTCAACAAGTTCTGATATAGGTTTGCCTATTGCTTGTTCAACTGCCAGTCCAGTTACCTCCGCCGCTTTTGAATTCCAACCATTTATAACACCAGAGGCATCAACCGCAAATATAGGAACAGCGGCTGTATCAATCAAGCGCACCATTTCATTCACGATAACACACAATTCATCTACCTTCTGAACCCTATTATCCACAGGCGGGACATCCATAGCAGTCTTTGAATGCTCCTCTTGCAACGAGCCTTTTATTATTAGCTGCAGAGAATTAATTGCATCCAATTCCATGTCATCCCATGGCATACTTTTCCACCTTACTATTTCCATAAAAGCCTTGAATGAGGATCTAGGATGCATCCTCTTACCATCTCTGTCATTGGGATCATGTCTTGCACCACCCCACTTGATCTGTTTTGCAGTGCTAGACCGGAACCAGAAAAGGAAATCTTTTTCGGTAATATATACGGCAGCCATTCCACAGATTGACTCCCCAAGAACAGAAGCATCCGGATAGCCAGACTCCATTAGACTTTCAGTGGTAAAGCCAGTGTTTCCTCCATGACTTTTGAGAACCCAATCGATTAGATCTCTAATTTGTGTCTCTGTCGGAGTAACCCCCAGAGACCAGAGTTTCTCTTTGTAATAAAGGGCTGCTCCATCACATTTAACAAGATCCATTATATTTGGTGATTGAGTGACTATACCTATGGGTGCATTGCGAAAAAGCATGTCACATAGCACACTCTGAGTTTGCAAAATACGCTTCTCTTTCAACAGAACAGCTGATTCCGCTTCTTTGTTGATCTGCACGCCAAATACTTGAGTCAAGAATTCACAAGCATACCTTAACGGAAACGGCACGAATCTAGGACTTGCGTGATGACAAACCACCAAGCCCCATAAGTGTCTGCCAGTCTGTAGATCTATGTTCATCTCATCACTATCGCTACCATTGATTGTTACGGACATGGCAAGAGACGCTACTGAGCCCATATTACTCATATATTGTGCGTGACAGCCATGAGGAGCTCTCAAAGTAGATCCAGAAAGACTTATTGGCTGTGAGAGACACTTGTCTTGAACCACTTTAACCGGAACAGCAGAACAATCACAAATCATCCTAACCTTGTTTCTCATAAAGAGAAATCTCGAAGCTTGGGGTATATCAGTGGCAGAGTAATGCAACCCAAGATAAGGTTCCATGTCTTCCCTGCAGCATTCAGCGACCACTTCCCCATGCCCATCTTCATGAAACTTATACACCATCACCCTATCATAACCTGTTAATTCACTAACTTCCTTGACAAGAGCATCACATAACAACGACATATTCCCACTAGGCAATGCCTGCAACCTTGAAATCGATTTAGCTGCAAGCTTATACGATCTCAAAGCCCCTGCAGTAGTAACAGGCACCTCATCCGGACTAACTGGCTCCAAATCTATAACAAGACCCTCTTCAATCCGATGCAAAATCGCATAAAAGGGCTTACTTGAAGCCTTACAATGAAGCGTGATGGGATTCAGAATACTAATCTCACCAAAGTCAACAGCTTTCTGCAAAGCAGAACAACCTGGAGACTGAAACAATGATTTCACCTGCTCCATACTTGGAACTGTATGTGGAGTTAAACCCAACATCTCTTGAGTGTTTTCACTAAAGGCAATAAATTTGAGGGTTTTCTCATCAACAACGATCAAACAACCAAAAGGCTGAATCAACATCCCTCTTTGAATCTTCTGTAAGTAAGTTGAGACAGTTGAAGAAGGTATCTCACATGAAGAACTCGGCATGTTCAAGTTAACTGAAGCTGAGTAGTCAAACAAACGCTCAGATTCTTCGAAACTTCTGTTTAGCTTTGCATCGACAAGGACCTGTGAAGAAACTCGGGAGTTTGGTCTAGATCGAGTGGAACAGCTTCGTGAAGTATTCGATGACATCACTCAATTCTAAACGAATCTGCAGAAGAATCACAAAGCTTTTTTCGAAATTTCAGAAGTGGAGGTAAGAGAAAACCCCAAAAATTTCAAGGATCCGAATGAATCTTCATTAGGGTTTCGTTTTGTTTTAGATTTTGCTGCAACAAATTTATCTGAGAAAGGATCTTTGGAATGTTCCTCAGTGGTCTGAGAGAGAAGCTGGGAGAGGAAGGGGGAAGAAGATAGATGCGTCAAAACGCCATGCTTTTTTTTAATTAAATAAAGAGAACTGCGTGGCGGGTTGAAGCACGGAGCACAATAACTGTTGTCTCGTGTATTAAGAGTCTACATGCGTGCCGTTTTCGTCATGTTAGTGTTTAGATCGGCCTCATTTAAAACCAGCTCTGGGCGTTCGGCGAGAACCGAGTAAACCGAACCGAGAAAACCGAGTTTTTTGGTTATCGGCGCCGAACTTAAGAGAAAGAGTAAATCGATCGGCATAAACTTTTGGGGATTTCGGTTATCAGTTCGGTTCGGTTCAGCAAGCCACAACCGAACAGTTATTTGGTTCTCCTCCAACCATCACCTATCGTCGAAGATCCGCCGTAGTTAAGCTGTTGAAACGAGATCGAGTTGCAGATCCGCCGGATGATTGAAGAAAGACGATGATGGAATAAAGAAAAAAAAATAAACAAAACGTATAGGTTAGTTGCGTTTAAATAAATCTAGGTTTTTTTGGGCTTATCTAATGAAGAATATGTTATATGAATATATTGTATGGTCAGGCCCAATATTATTACAGCCGAGCTATTTAATATCTATTTAATAAAATACAAAACCCTAAATCTAGTTTATTATTCTTACACTCTTGCCTCTCTCTTAGCCGTTTCTCTATTTCTTTTTGCCTCTCACAAATCTGAAATCAAAAGCTAGAGAACAACTCTCTTTCATTTTTCCAATTTTCAATTCTTTGCAGTTAAAGTTTCACCTTTTTTCAGTTCTGATGTCGCTTGTATCCTAACTTTTCCATCTAATCCCCTAAGCGTATTAAAGCTATGATTTCATAGTTTTTGTGTTTGAAGCTGGAGTTTGCTTGCTATCGAAAGCCATTGGATCTTATGATTTTCATAGAGGAATGATTGTTATTCATATTCGGTTAACCGAATTAACCGAAATAAAATACGAATCGATTTATTTTGGAATAGATTTTAAAGCAGATAACCGAACCGAATAAACCGATTACCGAATGAACCGACCGAATAAAATTTTGGTTTAATTCGACAGAATTTTTTAAAAACCGAAATTTTGGAAAACCGTATAAACCAACCCGATTAAACCGAGAAAACCGAACGCCCACGGCTATTTAAAACACAAAGTGTTTAGATGTTGTCCAAATTATATTTCCAGTTGTTCACTACATTACAAACGCAGTCATTTGCGTTTATATAAATTTAGAAAAACTTTCACATTTAGAAGTTTGTTAAAAAAAGAAAACTGAGAATCTGATATAATTTTATGAAAATTACGTTCTCAAATATTTCATATTACATACAAAACAATGTTATTTACAACTAATCATTAGAAAATCGTTGAAATTTAAAATTGTTAAAACAAATAGATGAGTTTCAATCTAAGAAAACCTATATATGTTTACAAACTAACTAGATAGCGTGGAAAGTATTTACGTAAAATTGGATTGTTTGTTACAAAATAATAGTAGAAACATTATTTATTCCGTACATTTTATAAAATTATATATTTAATTTACTTAACTTCATACTCTGATTTTGACCCGTAGTCAGTACTACTATTTTGGTTTGTGTGCAATATCAAATTTGTTAATTATAATTTCGGTAAAGTCTAAAACAAAATCATCAAAACATGTATTGACCTGTGATCTGGTATTACAAATCGATGTGTTCATGTTTATATATCTTAATATACCAACTTTACAATAATGATTGGTGTTAATATTAACACCATTGCAGTTATTGTTATAACATGTTAGTATATATTAGCTTTATATGTGAAAATTACAATTAGATAGTTTGTTATTGTTTTCTACGATTTCTGAAACAATAAATAGAATCTGTTTGTGACAACCCGTCCTGCGGATTCCACTAGCCCATCGCTAGCCGCCCCAACGGACCCCAAGCTGGCCCTGCAGGACATCGATCAATTGGTGACAGCTTGTCTTGTGGGAAGGTTGTTAAAGGGTGGGGACCAGGGTTTGAGGAACGCTCGGCGCACCAATAACCTACTGGTGGATTTGGATGAATAGTTCCTGTCCACGGTGAGGGGTTAGGATCGATGCCCTGCAGGGCCAGATTGGGGTCTGTTTGGGGAGGCTAGCGGTGGGCTAGAGGGTTCCGCGGGACGGGTTGTCACACTGTTAAATAATTTCGAAAATATTATTTTCTTATTTTGTAAACAAATATAAACTTTTCTTTTGTTAGTTATTAGATTAATTAAAATACAATAGCATATTTCGTAATATGCCACATCAAAGCTGGTTAAAGTTCTAACAAAATTGCTTAAATAAGTATATAGAGATATTTTAAAAATATAAGCAATATTGTATCTTAAATTTAAAATATATCTGTCATTATTAGACGATTTAGATATATAAATATTTAATCTTAGTTTTATCAATAAAATTAAGTTTTATAATTTTTTTAAATACTTTGTTATTGTTTCCTAAGATTTCTGAACAAATAAATAGAGTCTGTTCAATAATTTTATTAAATAATTTCGAAAGTATTGTTTTATTATTTTATAAACCAATATAAGTTTTTCTTTTGATAGCTATTAAGTTAATTAAAATGTAATGGCATTTTTGTAATATGCCACATGATAGTAGGATTAAACTTTAACAACTAGGTAACAACCCGCACTATGTGTGGGATAAATCGATTTAAAGAAAATTATTATAAGTAAAATTATTATCCTAAAACCAATATCTGTTTGTGTCAAACATAATCTGTAACTAAAGTTTTTTTATTTATTTATTCAAAGCTGCAATTTTTCATTTAAAAATATGTTTCTTCCGTGAAATCTTTGAATGTGTAAGAGGTTTTACGGTAGAAAAAATATTGATAAAATGTTACTAATTCTTGCAACATGTTTTTTGTGTGGTTTAAAAATCAAATTCATATCTTCTTATGTTTTATTTTGTAATCGTAACAATTTTGCATGTTTCTTATGTAACCATAACAATATATATTAAATTATTCGGTAGTTTTATTATTTAATTTTATTATATGTTAGTAACAATCAGATTCTAAACTAAATTTTCTGAAGATAATCTCATTTATTGATTTAATTTTTTTGATTAGGCTATTTAAAATTTTTGAGCTAGTAGATTTGTTAATATTTTCTATAAATGACTGATTATTACCAAAAAAACCATTATGAAAAAGTTAATGAAATTCCAAAATCAACATTTCACCCGTGAAATATGTGAATGTGGTAAAGAAAATATTTATAAAAATGTTACAATTTATGGCAATATATACTTTTGTGTGTTTTTAAAAATCAAATTTATATTTATGGTTTATCGAGTAACTATAACAATTTTGCATAATCTAATGGTCACTCATTTTAAATATATTGTGATTTTTTTTTGGGTACTAAATTTATTTAAAATGATAAGGGTTATTGTCTCATTTATTTTTAATAGCACATAGATGAATATACAATTAGAACGTATATTCCTGAGGATGTTACATTGATAGTGGCTTTACCGCTGGGTAGCTCTCATTCTGAAAACTCTCTAGGTTGGCATTCTACGAAGACCGGGAAATACACAGTGAAATCAGGATATGTTACGGAGCGCTTAACGAAACAGCGGACTACTCAGGTCATTCGGTATGGGCCGGATATTACTCCCCTTCTAGCAGGGGTCTGGAGGGTGTTCTGTCCACCAAAATTCAGCATTTTATGTGGCAAGTTTTATCAGGGTGTGTTTCGGTCACAACAAATTTGCGGCGGCGAGGCATTTCTTGTGATTCTGGGTGTGTAAGATGCGGGAAACAATAAATCATGCTATTTTTTGGTGTCCACCGGCACGGCAGGCTTGGGCTCTAGCTCAGGTGCCTATCGGATCGGTCTCCTTCCCCACAGATTCTCTGTATGCCAATGTGGATCATTTTTTGGGTTCTTCGAATCTGGGTTCTCAGATAGCGGTTTTCCCTTGGATTATGTGGTATATATGCAAGGCGAGGAATGCTAAAGTCTTCGAGAATCAAATGGAAAACCCGGAAGATGTCGTAAGGGTAGCGATAGGGGAGGCATATACATGGTTATAGGCACAGGCAGAGGATGTGGATGAGGAATCATTCCCAATTCCCAGTGCCTTTGGAGCTTCAGGGTCGGGGCGCGCAAGTCACCATCCTGTTCTTTTTTCAGGGTATTGGTGTTTTGTCGATGGTTCGTGGAATGCAGGTGATGTTTTTGCAAGTGCAGGGTGGATGTGTTCGTCCTCTTTTGATGCAGTGACGACGAGGGGAGCCGCCAATTTTCGACGAAGTCTTTCCCCACTACATGCTGAAGTCGAAGCCTTTGTTTAGGCGATGCGGTGCATGATTGGACATGACTATCGAAATATGGTTTTTTATACAGATTGTTCAGACTTGGTGAAGATGGTGTCTTCTCCTCAGGACTGGCCGGCCTTCAAAACCTACCTCGACGGTATCAAGATAGATAAGGAAGAGTTTTCTTCTTTTTCTTTGTCTCTAATTTCAAGAAATGAAAATGTAAGTGTGGATTCACTGGCACGCCAAGCGCGTTCATATCCGTCTCATGCTTTTTTTGTAGATTCTTTTCCTCCCAATTGGCTCATATGAGTTGATCTTTTTGTTGTCAAATAAAAAATGTATAATCCTATTCGGTTATCAATATTTCCATTTTTAATGAATAATGACACTAAATGTTGAGATTAATTAGTTTACATACTTAGATATATATAAACAATCACACATCATGATATCCCCTAATTTGTTGTCATTTTTATATTTATTTATAAATATATATAAATCTATATTTATTGGGAATTAAGTTTCTTTTAATGAGTTCTGGGGTGATATACTTCTTTCTATAATCAATTATAATAAATATTGAAAGCTTGTTATTTAAATTATTGTAACAATACTAACATAAAAAAATAACATTTTGTTTTTATATGATTCTGTTAATAAGTTTTTTTTTTAACGGCTTCTTTATTACGGAAACTTAGTAGTTATTACAACTTAGATCATGCAGAAGAAAAGTAGGAATACAGGAATAGACATCATAAGAAATATTATCTGGTAAAGTTTTTTTTGCTAATAAATCAGCTGGTCGGTTGTTTTTTCTTGGTGTCCAAGTGAAATCAACTTCTTCAAATCTGGTTTTCCAATAGTTGATTTCCTTTATCGAGTTGTAGCACCCGAAGTTAAGAGTTTTGCCATTAAGAATCTCTGAAATGCTTTTGCAATCTCCTTCAAAAATTACTTTCTAGAAACCTTTACACCAACTGTGTTGCATTGCGATGAGGAGAGCTTGTAGTTCACTATCTAAAGGAGATGTAGTCATAATTCCAGTAGCTTGTCCTGCATCAATGAATGCTCCTCTCTCATTTCTCAAAATCCATCCTGCCTTTGATTGACTTGTAACCGTATTGTAAGAGCCATCATCATTGCATTTTATCCATCCAATCGGAGATTGCTGCCACATCGTGGTAGTTCTTGCAGTCCTATTTATAGGACCTGGAGTAACTATCTCACAGCTCAACTTTGAATATACTCTTGTGCTTGTATCCATTCCTCAACATCCTGCCTTGCTTTAACCAGTGTTGAAAACCATGAATAACTCCTTTGCTGAAAGACTAGATAGTTTCGACTCGTCCATAATCTCCAAAGGATTCGAATTGCCAGTTGATGTAGAAGATGATCACTTTGTGCAATAGAACCAGATAGAATAGCCTCCATCTTATCCTCTAGAGAATTTGTTTGCATAAGAATTATATTCAGAGGTAAACCTGAAGCTCTCCAGACCATTTGCGCATATGGACATTCAAACAAAATGTGTTGTGTGGATTCCTCTGCTTGACAACATCTTCGACAGGTAGAATGAGTACTAATGTGTCTTAGTCGTAGATTCTCACTACTTGCTAGTGACTTTGACAGTATTTTCCAAAGGAAATGTTTGATCTTTGGTGTTGTATCTTGTTTCCAGACTTTGTTCTTTAGAGCCGGGTTGCCTGGTGGTGGCCAGATGTGTGGATCAGAGTACAACTGATTTGCCAACCAATACGTAGACTTAACAGTGTATATCCCATTCTTCGTATAATGACATCCTAAAATGTCTTGATGATTCTGATTGCAGAGTTTAAGCGAGAGAAATAGATTTGCATCTTCTTCAACAACCAATTCACGGATAAGTTCTTCATTCCATTGGCCAGTATCTGCGTGAATCCAATCTTTAACCAGAGTAAATTCTGTTTGTTGACTAACTACTTGAGGAGGTCGAAGTGGATGTAAAGGAAGCCATGGGTCAATCCAAGTATTGATCATTGAACCATCTCCGACAATGAATCGCATACCTTGTTTGAGAAGATCTCGACCTTGAATAAGGGATTTCCAAACGAATGATTCTTTTCGTTTTTTGGTTGCATTCAGTATTGATGTATCACCGAAATATCTTGCTTTAAGCATTCGAGCCATTAAGCAGGTTGGATGTTGAATTATTCTCCAAACTTGCTTACCTAGCAAAGCCAGGTTGAAATGCTCAATGTCTCTGAATCCCATACCTCCTTCTGATTTGGATCTTGCCATTCGATTCCATGAAAACCAATGCATGTTCTTTTTAGTATCGCTGTCTCCCCACCAGAATTTTGATAGGACAGAGTTAATTTCTTCACATGTCTCTTTTGGAAGCTTGAAAATATTCACAGAATAGACTGGTAATGCTATAGCAACAGACTTGAGAAAAAACCTCTTTTCCACCTGTTGATAGAAATCTTTTGTTCCATCCTTGTGTTCTTGCTTTGACTCTATCAGTTAAAAACTGGAACATTTCTGCTTTTTTCTGTGTCACTGCTTCTCGTAGACCAAGGTATTTACCTCCACCTCCCTCGTAATGAATACCCAAAGTGCGTCGCATTCTTGTCTTTACTTATGGTTTAACCCTTGATCCAAAAGTTATTGCCGACTTGTGTAGATTGATTGCTTGTCCTGAAACCTCTTCATACTTGCTTAAGATCTGCTTTATTGCTTTGCAAGACTTATCATTGGCCAACATGAAGAAAAATGAGTCATCAGCAAAGAGAAGATGAGTAATGGATGGACCATGATCACTTATCTTCATGCCTTGCAGTTGTCTCGATGTCGCTGCACTTTTAACCATATGGGATAATACCTCTGCACAGAGAATAAATAGATAGGGAGACAATGGATCTCCCTGCTGAATCCCTCTTTCTGGAATGATGGAGCCATGAGGTGTACCATTTATCATCACAGAAAAACTAACCGTAGAAACACATATACTGCATAACTCGTTCTAAAAAAATCCATTCCAGTCTGTCATATGCCTTCATTATGTCTGTCTTTATCGCTATGTAGGATTTAGACTGCCTCTTTCTCACCTTCAGTGCATGAAAAATCTCATGTGCTATGATATTGTTGTTTGTGATCATCCTTCCCGGAGTAAAGGCTGCTTGATTCTCATATATGATCCTCGAAAGATGTTTCTTGAGCTGATTAACCAGAATCTTGGATATGATTTTATAACTTACATTACAAAGAACGATTGGCCTGTACTCCTTCATGGTTGTTGGTGCTTCTGATTTTGGGATAAGACAAATATTGGTGTGATTTTGATGTGGTGACATTCTTCCTTCGTCAAAGAATCTTCGCACTTCATGTATAATGGTGTGTTGAATATCTACCCAAAACTGAGGATAAAAAAATCCAGTAAAACCATCCGGTCCAGGAGCTTTATGTTTCCTTATGCTAAAATCTGCTCTTTTGATTTCAGCAATGTTGACTTCTTTAGTTAGATCCTCATTTCTTGTCACCTACGTGAGTCCACGTATTCCTGCTTTTGATTTTCCAGAAGATCTCTTCGTCAATGTATGCTTGATTGAGTTCACGTTTAAGTCGTTGCCTTTCTGTAGGTGTAGATTATGTTAATAAGTTATATTTTTAATAAATTATATGTTCTTTACTTTTATTAACTTTATATTAATTGATATGTTTTTATAGCCTTTTTAGAATATTTTACTTATATTGATTTTAAGAAATCAATATTGATATTGATTTTAAGAAATCAATATAACTTTGACTTGTATATTTGTAAGTAAATTTTAGTGAAATTTTGCCTTAAAATAGTATGTAATTAATTAATTAGTTTTAATATTTGATATCTAAATTTGTGTGAGAAATGATGACATATCTAATTATTATTCAGTTAATGTTTTTTTTAATTAAGTAGAAAATTTAACGGTATTTTGCTAAAAGGTGCAAAGAGCTCTCTAGCGGCGACACATCAGCTTTTTCGAAATTGTGTTTCTATATTAATATATAGGAGATATTGATTAAATAAGTATATAGAGTTATATTTTAAAATTATATTTATCATCAAACAAATTCACATATTTCTAAAACAAATGTGTGTTGGGTCGGGTTTCGTATACATTGATTTGCTCATATATAATGTATAATTTGTGATGTTATCACTGTTAAAAAGTAGATTTAATATAGCTAAAATTCATTGTAGAAACCAAAATACCCATCAAACCATAGCATCATCAGGCACTCCAGTTTTGCTTACAATTTTAAAAACAAATCTTAACATTGGACGAAACTAAACTAAGACCAGTTGTTATAGATTCAAGAAGATTTAACGTGGACTTCCAGAAATGTTGATTTCTTTTATATGAATACCAAGGAATCACTTCTTGTGGAACCAAAGCCCTATAGGCAACAGATTCCTTTTCCAAGAAGACATGTGAAGAAACTTCTGGATGAAAAGAAGTATGATCGGTACAAAGAAGTTATGAGTGAGTTCATCGCTGACATTCCCTTTACAGAAGCAGTAAAGCATATCTTTTTGTTTAAGAAGGTTTACAATGATGTTGTGGTTGGAGAAAAAGATTTGGTGGAGGTTAAGACGTTTTTTGCTCTAGAAAAGAACATTCATTCTCCATCTTTGAAAAGACTACCCAAGTTAGAAGATCCAGGAAAATTTGTTGTTCTATGCTCCAACTTAGGAGTGAACTTTGAGGAATCCCTTTGTGACACTGGATCTAGTGTGAACGTAATGTCTAAGGCTGTTGCAGAGAGGTCGGGGATTGATGATATGAAGGCTTCTATGGTCTCTCTTAAGTTTGCAAATGCTGTCACCACGACTCCACAAGGCTTCATTAGTAATTTAGATGCTCAAGTTGGGAGTTGCTTGGTTGCTACAGATTTTCATGTTGTGGAAATGAGCGAGGGTTATGTTATGCCTTTGATTCTTGGGATACCTTTCTTAGCAACAGTGGGAGCAGTTGTTGAATTGCCTAATAAGAGGATCACTTTCTCTAACATTGATGATAAAGTCTTCTACAACGAAATCACTACAAATAAAGCTACAAGACATTATCTAACTGTAGAAAATGAGAAGAAGGTGGATGCCATGATAATGGGAGAGAATGATGAGAAGAATGAGGTCAACGAAGTCTTGGATGGACACACTCATTCTTCTGAAAAGAGTTCTAAGAAGGTTAATAAGATAGACAAGCCAAAGATAGAGAGAGTAATACGAGATCTTCACATAACCTTGGTACCCCAGAAATATGTTAGAGACACCATTGAGTACAAGGTGAAGTGTAAAGGAAAATCTCAGCCTTTCTCTAAAGTCAAAGCCATCCTCACTCCAGAGTTTAAAGAGAAAGGCCAAGAAGCAATGGATGATATGATAAAAAAGATTTTGGAGCTTAAGCTGACGAATTGGAGAGCTTGATTTGACACAAGTTCTCATCCTCCCATCACTTGACACCTGAAACCATGGTCAAGCTATAGACCTTAAACAAGCGCTTATGGGAGGCAACCCATGGGGTTTTTGCTGTTTTGCTGGCTTACCCTTTAACTTTTATTTGTCTTAGGATTTTGGTTTTGTTTTAGGAGCTTCGGATCGACCACTAATGTTGTAGATCGGTCGATCCTCCTTACATATCGGTCGATCCTGTTGGTTTGCTGCGGGTATCTCCAAGTTCAATAATGTTGTAGATCGGTCGATACCATCCTGAGACCGATCAGTCCCTACCTTGCCAACACCACTCCAACACTAGATGTGAGATCACCGGTTTTTGTTTCTTTTCCTTTCTTTTTCATTTTCATTTTTTCTTATTTTCTTTGTGGGTTTCATTCTTTCCTTGGTTTTGCTTTCACACCGAGACGGTGTGAAGTAAGTCCGGGGGAGGGATGTCTCCAGATTACTGATGTCGTTTTCTTTGGTTGTTTTCTTTGGATTTTTCTTTTCATTGAGTCTTGTTATCGAGACAGTGTTATATATATATATATATTGTTGGGAAACTATGATCATTTATAGGAGTCTTTGCTTTGAACTAACACTCTTATGATTGCTTTAGTACTTTTGATTTTAGAATGAAGCTTGGAATGTACATGAGCAGAATCAACACGCCCCAAAAGACCCTCACTGAAGAGAACTAGAAGTTGATCATGCGTTGTCTCTAGCTTGAAAAGACTTAACCGGATTTAACTTCTTTCCTTGGGAATTGGTATACACCGAACAATACTCCTCCCTTAAGCCAGACAAGACATGCATCTCCTCACAAAGTATGCTTCCCCTCTCTCTTCCCTTCAATAATCTATAAAAAAAAAGAAAAAAAAAAGAGAAGAAGAAGAGGATATAGGTAGTAAATAAGTGAACCAAGGTTGTGCGTAAACCCGTGCATCCTTCGGAATTCATGGAAACCTGTCCTAAAGAAAAGAGCAAATGATCGACAAAAAAAATACAATGATACCCTAGAAAATTAGTTAAAAATCGATCCTTTGGAAGTGAGAAAAAAGAGAGGAAAGGAAGCATATGAAGGAAGTCTTGGGCATTAAAAGGTTGAAGGAGTCAATAAGTTCAGTGATCGATATTCCCTCGGTGAGACCACACATTTTCATTAATCTTATGTAGAGAGACAACAATGGGGATACTGAAGGTTCTTTAAGGTTGTGGAGTTCAGAGTAAGGAGTGTTGATCCTAATCATGGGCAGACTACAAAAACTAGTTCTAATTTGATTTGATGAAGAGTGTAAAGAAGAGGTTCCCAAGAATATGTGAGTTTCCACTTTCAAACCTTTTCTCTGTTCCTGAGTTTTTGTCTGTTCCTGAGTTTTTGTCTGTTCTTGCTTGAAGACAAGCAAAGATTCAAGTCCGGCGGAATTGATGTGTCTGTATTTTATAGGTTTTAACCATAGTTTTTAGGTTTGTTTTGAGTCTTTTATTGAGTTGAAGTGTGCTTTTAGAGTCTTTTTAGTCTTTTATGAGTTTGTACAGGTTATAGGTTGTTTTTAAAGGGAACTGAGTGTTATGGGGATGAAAACATGCATCTGGAGCCAATTTGGTGAAGACTGATCGGACTAGCAAGCAGATGGAGCAAACACAAAAAAAAAGAATCCTGGATCGGCTTATCCACATTCGGATCGACCAGTCCCGAACCCGAAGCAACTTTTCTATTTACGTTTTAATCCGACTTTTAGGGTTTTATTTTACTATTTAAGCATGAGGCACGACCTCTAAAAAGATAACTTTTATTCTACGCAGCTTTTGAGTACTTGTAAACTTTGGAAGAAGATCTCTAATCCTCTCTAATACTTTGGAGAAGATTTCTGAACCCTTTTTATTTCTTTTGCAATTTAATTATGTTTTCTTCATCATTGATTTGTTGTTCTTGTTTCTCTATGTCTCAGTAGTTTTCCTATTGGGTTTCTGGTTTCAAAGAGGGTTTATGATTTTCTAACTATGGTGTTTTAGATTTCGGGTTGATCTATTCTGTCTTTCATCTATTGTTGTTCTTAACGCTTAAGCTAGATTGATCACCTAGATTAAGATCTTAGGTTAAACTCATCGTGGCACCAAAAGTGTTGTTGAGTTGCTGGAAAAGAACATAGGTGAGCAAGGTGGACCTTAGCCAACGGAAGTTGAAGTTGAAGCACCTTGTGAACAAATCAAACCTAAACTTTTATTGCTTGCTTGGTTTGCTAGGTCCAAACGACGGTTTAGGGTTTAGTAGATTTCATTGCATAGATAGCTAATGCTGCAGAAGTAGTTTAGCTTTACAACAGTGATTTGAGTTCTAGAACGGTGTCTAATGCAACCCCATCTAACCACATAGGTCCAAGAATTGCACTCCCCCTGTGCCCAATTGATAACATCAATATTTTACCCATTTTAGCAATAGTTTTAGTGTGCATTTAGGAAGAGTTTAGTATGATTTCAAGGCTTTAATGACTATTATCAAATATTTTAAGTTTCAAGAAGGTTTTACAGGTTTTATAGCAAAAAGGACCAAAAGACAAAGAAAATACGTTTCAGGACAGATTCAGAGCTTTACAGTACGAGAAACTTTTGAAGAACTTCCAGAACTCACATTTTGACGTGCTTGGTGTCTATGGAAATCTGGAAGAGTCATTTTTCTCCTCGAAGTGTAATCAAGTCAATACGTTCACTCACTAAGAAAGTTATTCCCGATTTACCGACGAGAAGATAAGTTTGAAGCCAAGTGGAATCGATTAGCAACCATCACGGCGGCCCGGCATGGAGGAGTCACCACGTTCTAGAAGCTTCCCAAGCCGCCCCTTTCCCTGCACTCAACAAGAAAATACGTTTCTACCCTTACAAAACCCTAAACCTAGACAAAACCCTATAAATACTCTTCTAAGCCCTAGAGCTTAGAGTGTGCAATCATTGGAGCAGCCAAGAGACACGACCAGAGGAGCAGCCGACGTCCAGAAGCTCTCTCTCTCGTCCCTCTCTCGAAGCTTTGAGATCCACCAACTCTTTTCTATTCTATTTGCTTTGTTCTTAGTTTTCTAAAGGAAGAAAATCCTACACTTTGTTTGACAATCATTGAAGTAATATCTAAAACCCTTTTCTATATTTATTCTTTTATGTTTATGAATTTTTTAAACCTTGCTTTGATGATTCCCTTAAACATGCTAGAGTAGTTTTCTAGTTGGGTTTAAAGGGATAATCAAAGGAGGGAGATGATCTTAGTTTAGGTGGCAATTTTTAGGGTTTGTTAGATTTATATTCTTGTTTATTCTATGTTTTAATTCTAAGTCTTTGCTTAATGCTTTAAGTTAGCCTCATGAACTAACTGTGATCTAAAGTGTGTGTGCGTTGCCACAAGCTTGCATGTGTGCTTGAACTAGCTTAAATGTGTGAGGTGTCATAGGAAGCACATACCCCTTACCTATGATATCTCATGGATTAGAATCGAACCTGTTTAAAATGTTTTGATATATGCGTCGTTTCCTGCAACAGTTGAGTCTCGGAGTATAGGGATCTTAGACGGTTAGCTTGTGAATTACAAGTTAACGGTTCATTCGTGTTTCATAGTCCGAGTTTTAGATAAACAAACTTATCCTAAACTTTCCTAGATAGATAGATCATCAAACCCCTGCAATTTCCCTTGATGCCCAACGCTTGTTTTATTTATTTTTATTTGCTTTTATTTTCGTTTATTGCTTACTACGACCGTGAAAACCAAAACCCCATTTTTATTGAGTCCTAGCCTTATATCTCTTCCGATGGATTCTCTAAACAACAACTCTCTCTCTGTGGGATCGATCCTTAAATACTACTACCGATTAGCTGTGCACTTGTAGCCGTTATGTGGTCTTTTTAAGGTAAAAGATTTTGAAGCAAAATAAACCACACATCACAATCTTTTTGGCGCTGTTGCTGGGGAGAGATTGTTGTTTACAAGAGTCTAGGAACTAGAGTAACGTCTAGGACACCTTGCTTTTTAATTTTTCTTTTTGATTTTCATTGTTTCAGGAGACCCTGAGGATGAACCTCGACGATCTCCCAAGAGATTTTGAGAATCTCACAATCGCACAGCTCATGTCACATTACCGAGCCACGGACGGAGACCCATCCGGACTGTCAGCCCACTCGATGCATGGTCCATGTCATGGTCACTCCCGACCAGTCCATGTACCATCACCTAGGCGCCCTTGTTGTCGTTCTCTTACTCGACTATCTGAAGGCCCAGCACCTATGGGACCAGCCTACTGCCCAGCTGACCATTCATACATGCCGTACCACACAGACGTACCATGCTTTGCAACGGGCCAGTACCTTAATCCGCAAGAAGTCATGAATGTTGATGCCAATGAAAACTTTTTCTATGACACTCGAAAACCAATCACTTCAAGGAGCTCTCACACTGAAGACAAGCTCATGAAGATGATAGAAGAGCTTATATCAAGTCAAGAGGAGGCTGATAAAGTTCTAAATGCTAAATTGGATAATATGAGTAATCAGTTTGGAGCTAAACTCGAGACTACCACCAAGGACGTTACACGCTTGGAGGAACAAATCAATGCTGTCAACAACCAAGTCATAAACAACATTGAGTATATTGATGATGATAGGACGAAGATTATCAACATGGGTTACACCATTGACACCATCGAGAGCCGCCTAGAATGGAAGATTGAAGCCTTACAAACTTTATTCAACAACCCGGACGAACGCAACAACTGGAGTTATGATCAACTCTTTCAACCTATTGATGCTGAAGAAGAACATGGAGCCTCATATGTAGCCCTGGGCGTTCGGTTTTCTCGGTTTAATCGGGTCGGTTTATACGGTTTTCCAAAATTTTGGTTTTTAAAAAATTCTGCTGAATTAAACCGAAATTTTATTCGGGTCGGTTCATTCGGTAATCGGTTTATTCGGTTCGGTTATCTGCTTTAAAATCTATTCCAAAATAAATCGATTCGTATTTTATTTCGGTTAATTCGGCTAACCGAATATGAATAACAATCATTCCTCTATGAAAATCATAAGATCCAATGGCTTTCGATAGCAAGCAAACTCCAGCTTCAAACACAAAAACTATGGCTTCATAGATTTAATACGCTTAGGGGATTAGATGGAAAAGTTAGGATACAAGCGACATCAGAACTGAAAAAAGGTGAAGCTTCAACTGCAAAGAATTGAAAATTGGGAAAATGAAAGAGAGTTGTTCTCTCGCTTTTGATTTCAGATTTGTGAGAGGCAAAAAGAAATAGAGAAACGGCTTAGAGGGAGGCAAGAGTGGAAGAATAATAAACTAGATTTAGGGTTTTATATTTTATTAAATAGATATTAAATAGCTCGGTTGTAATAATATTGGGCCAGACCATACAATTTATTCATATAACATATTCTTCATTAGATAAGCCCAAAAAAACCTAGATTTATTTAAACGCAACTAACCTATATGTTTTGTTTATTTTTTTTCTTTATTCCATCATCGTCTTTCTTCAATCATCCGGCGGATCTGCAACTCGATCTCGTTTCAAAAGCTTAACTACGGCGGATCTTCGACGATAGGTGATGATTGGAGGAGAACCGAATAACCGTTTGGTTGTGGCTTGTCGAACCAAACCGAACTGATAACCGAAATCCCCAAAAATTTCTGCCGATCGGTTTACTCTTTCTCTTAAGTTCGGCGCCGATAACCAAAAAACTTGGTTTTCTCGGTTCGGTTTACTCGGTTCTTGCCGAACGCCCAGGGCTGCTCACATGAGTACCCAACCGATCCTAAAAAGTCCAAGGAGTGGATTAGAGAAGAGTTCTATCAAACTGATGAAGGAGAAGCTTATTTTGAAGGAAAAGCTAAGGAGAACCATTATGAAGATTTGCCAAGAGAGAATGATGAGTCTTATGATCTATCATCTACTAAAGAATATGGAGAAAAAGAGCTCAAAGACTTCTACTGTTGCATGACATTTCGGATCCCTAATGAAGAAGTTCCTGAAAACTACAATTTTTGACAATTTCACCACCAAGAAGAAGCTTTCTACCGAGGTAACCCTAGAACCAGACCATCTCCAGCACCATTTGAAGTCTATGAAGATTGGGAACCTGTCCCAAGTCATCGTCCATCACGTTTTCAAAGACCCTATCCAAGGAGAGCCGAAGCCAATTTAAACCATTCTTACCGAGACCCTTTCCGACTTCCACACCAAGTCTATCAAGACAACTTTCATATGTCTACACATCAAAGAGCTGAAGAAGAAAAGATGCTGAACTTAATTTAACAGTTAGCAGACCTTCAAGATGAGACTTTGAAGATGCTACATGAGAAGCTTGAAAAAATCGATTCTGATCTTTCAAGAAAAATGGATGACATTGCTGTTAGAGTTAGAAGCAAAGATCTAAAGATATTGAAGCCATGGAGAAGAAGCTCCATTTTCTTGAGTAAAAACAAGAGAGACATCTCAAGAGTGCTCAAGATAATGTTATCAACATTAGAGACTTGGCCAATGAAGTCACCAACTTAACAATGGACCATGAGTCCAAGTGTGGTTTTTATTCAACAAGAATATAGACACAAAGAGGCAAGTGGAGAAGCTTACAAACCGAGTTTCTGAAGGCGAGAGGAAACTGTTTGGTCTTGAGTTTAAACAAAAACGTTTTGAAGAAGCTATGTCCGAAAAGTCTACATTCACAAAGGAGAGCCACAAGCTACTTAAGGAGATTGAATCAGAAATAAAGGAGAAAAACCAAGACCTTGCTGCTAAGATTGAGGATCTCACCTCATGTGTTGCTGAACACAAACACGAAGAAGAAACTCGACCTGACGAGGAGGAAGAAGAAGAAAAGGAAACCCTACTCGAAAAAGGAAAACATTCTAGTTTTCTTTTAGAGAAAGGAAATTTTTCTTTTGCAAATACACAAGAGGATTTCGTGGAGAACAAGCAAAAAGGTTCCATGGAGGTCGAAACCTTCAACCCCAACTCACACGAGACCTCTCAACAAGGAGAAAAAGAATCAATACCCCATGTGGCTTGTAACACCATCACAACCTTCAAAGGAGCCCAACCTTTACAAGAACTTGAAGAAGGGGAGATTTATGAAGAAGAAGATGAGCTATTCAAGGGAACTCAGTTTCAACATCAACCACGTCATCTCACCCTCTTGAACAACCGTTGGTACACACGCATGATAAGCCTAAGAGATCTAAGCGATTTCAACCGAGCAGTTGGGAGACTTCCACAAGGTACCACTTTCGCAAAAGCTTGTTCTATTTATCACATTGACCGTTTCTTTCTTGCAACCGACTTTCAAATTATCAATGCCGAGAAAGGGAGGTTTACACCACTTATACTTGGAGGAGCATTCCTAGCCACAGCTGGAGCCGTCATGGACTGGCCTAACCGAAGAATGACTCTTACCAACATCAATGGAGACATTTTCTATGAAGCTAAACCATTCAACCCACCTACTCGAAGATGTAGAGAAGAAGATTATGCAAGAGAACCACATGATGTCTACATTGGAGAAAGATCCAAGAGAGCTTGTCTAAGGACAACCGAATCTCTTCACCCTGCTTGAGAAAGCACGCTAACGTCAAGCCAACGACGTTAAACAAGCGCGCTTCTTGGGAGGAAACCCATTTCTAGTAAGTTTTTATTTTTAGGATTTAATTTCTTTTATTTTTAATATTTTTACATTCCAGTTTCAGGTTTTCATAAAAAAAAAACACAAAAAAATATAAAATAGAAAAGCCAAAAAGAGAGAAGAAGAAGGTCCATGGATTAATTAAGTTCTAGTGGCAAGTACCACTTATTGACCAGCCATGTTCAACATGTCCGAAGCATGTCGAAGGCAACAGATCAATCACAATCCTCATGTGATTGATGCTGAGAGTCCCCACCAGCCATACCAACCATAGCCGATGCCATGTCTTATGTACCATGTACCACGTCCAACGTTAGCTGCTAATGTTTGTGAGCGTACCATTTGCTGCTGTCCGCAACTGTTCACCCGTGTACCGCGAGACAAATCTGAACCACCAACCATCACCATTCTTTTATTTAGGTATGTTTTTGTTATTTTTATTTTATCATTATTATTGATGGTTTTAGGTTTTTGTTTCAAGGAGGATGCATTTAGAGATATATCAAACACAAATCGAATGAACTTAGCCTAGTTCAAACTCGATGTCAAGCAACCAAAGGAAGTTACAAACGCTTAGTCACCATATTTTCATTACCACAGCCGAATTCTAAGACAATTTTTTGGCAAACATTAAATGTCTAAGAGTCGACACAACATCACTCCATCAAGGTGACATTGTTCTTAAACCCTACACTTTTCCTTATGATTTTTAATCCTTAACTCTTTCTTTTTTCCCACCGAGGACGGTGTGATTTAAGTCTGGGAGAAAGGATGTTCCATCCTATACTAATGCTACTTTCTATTTTGTTGACTTGAGACCTTTTCCCACTTTTTACATCAATTATTTTGACGTTTTTATCCAGTCACATTTTTTTTTATTGAGTCAAAACTATTAGGGGATTATGATCTTATTCTAACGGTTTATTTGATTTGGATTAACACTCTTATGACTCTTGATTATGCTTGACAACAAAGCCAAAGTTTGGAAAGACTGTGAGCCGACTCAACAATCCCCAAAGTCCCTATTCGATTGATATTCAGATAATCTAACGTTGTCTCTAACTTTTATATGACCTAAACCGGACTTAATTATCAAGCGAGGGATTTGGTATACATTTGACTAGATCTCTACATTCAAGCCACACAAGATATTGCACTTCTTCAAAAGTATGTTCCCCTCTCTCTTCCCTTCGTAACTCTAAAAAAAAGAGAGAGAAAAAGAAAAGAAAAAAGAAAAAAAAATAAAAGAGAAGAAAAGAATAAGGATATAGGTAGCAAAGAAGTGAGCCAAGGGATGTCGCGTAAACCCGTGCATACTTTGGATTTCATGGACGCTTGTCCAGCGTATATAAACAAAAAAAAACAAGAAAAGGAGCAAGGGATCTAAAAAAAAAATGATACCCTAGAAAATTAGGGAGAAATAGATTCCTTAGAAGTGAGAAAAGGGAGAGGAAATGAATCATACGAAGAAAGTCTTGGTTTGAAGATAGTCGACAAGCCTTTGATCGATTTTCCCTTGGTAAGATTTTACTTTTTATTATTGTTGTAATTTATGTAAAGAGATGACAATAGAGATTCTGGAGACTCTAAAGAATTGTGGGATCAAGGAGCGTTGATGATTCTCATGGTGGATTACAAATGGTAGTTCCTAATGTCAAGGCGAAGAAGAGTGCAAAGACGATATCCCCAAAGATAACTGAATTCCCATTATTTTCAAAATCTCTTTTCTATGATTTAGTTTTATTATTTGCTTGAGGACAAACAAAGTCTAAGTCTAGGGGAGTTGATAACATCATTATTTTACCCATTTCATCCTAAAACCATTTTAGTATGCATTTAGGAAGAGTTTAGTATGATTTCAAGGCTTTAATGTCTATTATCAAGTATTTTAGGTTTCAAGAAGGTTTTACAGGTTTTATAGCAAAAAAGACCAAAAGACAAGGAAAATACGTTTCAGGACAGATTCAGAGCTTTACATTATGGGAAACTTTTGAAGAACTTCCAGAACTCATATTTTAACGTGTTTGGTCTCTATAGAAACCTGGAAGATTCATATTTCTCCTCGTAGTAGAATCAAGTCAATCCGTTCACTTACCAGGAAGTTATTCCCGATTTACCGAGACGTGTTATAAACCAACGAGAAGATAAGTTTGAAGCCAAGTGGACTTTAATGTCGGCCCGATTAGCAACCATCACGGCGGCCCGGCCCAGAGGAGTCACCACGTTCTAGAAGCTTCCTAAGCCGCCCTTGTCCTGCAATCAACATGAAAAGACGTTTTTACCCTTACAAAACCCTAAACCTAGACAAAACCCCATAAATACTCTTCTAAGCCCTAGGGTTTAGAGTGTGCAATCATTGGAGCAGCCAAGAGACATGACCAGAGGAGCAGCCGACGTCCAGAAACTCTCTCTCTCTTGTCCCTCTCTCGAAGCTTTGAGATCCACCAACTCTTTTCTATTCTATTTGCTTTGTTCTTAGTTTTCTAAAGGAAGAAGATCCTGCACTTTGTTTGACAATCATTGAAGTAATATGTAAAACCCTTTTCTCTATTTATTCTTTTATGTTTATGAATTGTTTAAACATTGCTTTGATGATTCTCTTAAACATGCTATAGTAGTTTTCTAGTTGGGTTTAAAGGGATAAGNTTTATGTAAAGAGATGACAATAGAGATTCTGGAGACTCTAAAGAATTGTGGGATCAAGGAGCGTTGATGATTCTCATGGTGGATTACAAATGGTAGTTCCTAATGTCAAGGCGAAGAAGAGTGCAAAGACGATATCCCCAAAGATAACTGAATTCCCATTATTTTCAAAATCTCTTTTCTATGATTTAGTTTTATTATTTGCTTGAGGACAAACAAAGTCTAAGTCTAGGGGAGTTGATAACATCATTATTTTACCCATTTCATCCTAAAACCATTTTAGTATGCATTTAGGAAGAGTTTAGTATGATTTCAAGGCTTTAATGTCTATTATCAAGTATTTTAGGTTTCAAGAAGGTTTTACAGGTTTTATAGCAAAAAAGACCAAAAGACAAGGAAAATACGTTTCAGGACAGATTCAGAGCTTTACATTATGGGAAACTTTTGAAGAACTTCCAGAACTCATATTTTAACGTGTTTGGTCTCTATAGAAACCTGGAAGATTCATATTTCTCCTCGTAGTAGAATCAAGTCAATCCGTTCACTTACCAGGAAGTTATTCCCGATTTACCGAGACGTGTTATAAACCAACGAGAAGATAAGTTTGAAGCCAAGTGGACTTTAATGTCGGCCCGATTAGCAACCATCACGGCGGCCCGGCCCAGAGGAGTCACCACGTTCTAGAAGCTTCCTAAGCCGCCCTTGTCCTGCAATCAACATGAAAAGACGTTTTTACCCTTACAAAACCCTAAACCTAGACAAAACCCCATAAATACTCTTCTAAGCCCTAGGGTTTAGAGTGTGCAATCATTGGAGCAGCCAAGAGACATGACCAGAGGAGCAGCCGACGTCCAGAAACTCTCTCTCTCTTGTCCCTCTCTCGAAGCTTTGAGATCCACCAACTCTTTTCTATTCTATTTGCTTTGTTCTTAGTTTTCTAAAGGAAGAAGATCCTGCACTTTGTTTGACAATCATTGAAGTAATATGTAAAACCCTTTTCTCTATTTATTCTTTTATGTTTATGAATTGTTTAAACATTGCTTTGATGATTCTCTTAAACATGCTATAGTAGTTTTCTAGTTGGGTTTAAAGGGATAAGCAAAGGGGGGAGATGATCTTAGTTTAGGTGGCAATTTTTAGGATTTGTTAGAATTATATTCTAGTTTATTCTATGCTTTAATTCTAAGTCTTTGCTTAATGCTTTAAGTTAGACTCATGAACTAACTATGATCTAAAGTGTGTGTGCGTTGCCACAAGCTTGCATGTGTGCTTGACCTAGCTTAGATGTGTGAGCTGTCATAGGAAGCACATACCCCCTTACCTATGGAATCTCATGGATTAGAATCGAACCTGTTTAAAATGCTTTGATCTATGCGTCGTTGCCTGCGACAGTTGAGTCTCGGAGAATAGGGATCTTAGATGGTTAGCTTGTGAACTATAAGTTAACGATTCATTCGTGTTTCATAGTCCAAGTTTTAGATAAACAAACTTATCCTAAACTTTCCTAAATAGATAGATCATCAAACCCCTGCGATTTCCCTTGATGCCCAACACTTGTTTTATTTATTTTTGTTCGCTTTTATTTTCGTTTATTGCTTACTACGAGCGTGACAACCAGAACCCCATTTTTATTGAGTCCTAGCCTTACACTCAAAGAAGTGAGCAAAGGGATGTCGACCATACTTTGAGCCAAGGGATGTCGCGTAAGAAGTGAGCCAAGGGATGTCGCGTAAACCCGTGCATACTTTGGATTTCATGGACGCTTGTCTAGTGTATATAAACAAAAAAAACAAGAAAAGGAAGAAGGGATCTAAAAAAAAATGATACCCTAGAAAATTAGGGAGAAATAGATTCCTTAGAAGTGAGAAAAGGGAGAGGAAATGAATCATACGAAGAAAGTCTTGGTTTGAAGATATTCGACAAGCCTTTGATCGATTTTCCCTTGGTAAGATTTTACTTTTTATTATTGTTGTAATTTATGTAAAGAGATGACAATGGACATTGTGGAGACTCTAAAGAATTGTGGGATCAAGGAGCGTTGATGATTCTCATGGTGGATTACAAATGGAAGTTCCTAATGTCAAACCGAAGAAGAGTGCAAAAACGATATCCCCAAAGATAAGTGAATTCCCATTATTTTCAAAACCTCTTTTCCATGATTTAGTTTTATTATTTGCTTGAGGACAAACAAAGTCTAAGTCTGGGGGAGTTGATAACATCATTATTTTACCCATTTTAGCTATAGTTTTAGTATGCATTTAGGAAGAGTTTAGTATGATTTCAAGGCTTTAATGTCTATTATCAAGTATTTTAGGTTTCAAGAAGGTTTTACAGGTTTTATAGCAAAAAGGACAAAAAGACAAAGAAAATACGTTTCAGGACAGATTCAGAGCTTTACAGTACAGGAAACTTTTGAAGAACTTTCAGAACTCACATTTTAACGTGCTTGGTGTCTATGGAAATCTGGAAGAGTCATATTTCTCCTCGGGGTAGAATCAGGTCAATCCGTTCACTCACCATGAAGTTATTCCCGATTTACCGAGACGTGTTATAAACCGACGAGAAGATAAGTTTGAAGCCAAGTGGACTTTAATGACGGCCCGATTAGCAACCATCACAGCGGCCCGGCCCAGAGGAGTCACCACGTTCCAGAAGTTTTCTAAGCCGCCCCTTGTCCTGTAATCAACATGAAAAAACGTTTTTACCCTTACAAAACCCTAAACCTAGACAAAACCCCATAAATACTCTTCTAAGCCCTAGGGTTTAGAGTGTGCAATCATTGGAGCAGCCAAGAGACACGACCAGAGGAGAAGCCGACGTCTAGAAGCTCTCTCTCTCGTCCCTCTCTCGAAGCTTTGAGATCCACAAACTCTTTTCTATTCTATTTTCTTTGTTCTTAGTTTTCTAAAGGAAGAAGATCCTACACTTTGTTTGACAATCATTGAAGTAATATGTAAAACCCTTTTCTCTATTTATTCTTTTATGTTTATGAATTGTTTAAACCTTGCTTTGATGATTCTCTTAAACATGCTTTAGTAGTTTTCTAGTTGGGTTTAAAGGGATAAACAAAGGGGGGGAGATGATCTTAGTTTAGGTGGCAATTTTTAGGATTTGTTAGAATTATGTTCTAGTTTATTCTATGCTTTAATTCTAAGTCTTTGCTTAATGCTTTAAGTTAGACTCATGAACTAACTATGATCTAAAGTGTGTGTGCGTTGCCACAAGCTTGCATGTGTGCTTGACCTAGCTTAGATGTGTGAGGTGTCATAGGAAGCACATACCCCTTACCTATGGAATCTCATGGATTAGAATCGAACCTGTTTAAAATGCTTTGATCTATGCGTCGTTGCCTGCGACAGTTGAGTCTCAGAGTATAGGGATCTTAGATGGCTAGCTTGTGAACTATAAGTTAACGGTTCATTCGTGTTTCGTAGTCCGAGTTTTAGATAAACAAACTTATCCTAAACTTTCCTAGATAGATAGATCATCAAACCCCTGCGATTTCCCTTGATGCCCAACGCCTGTTTTATTTATTTTTATTCGCTTTTATTTTCGTTTATTGCTTACTACGACCGTGACAACCAAAACCCCATTTTTATTGAGTCCTAGCCTTACATCTCTTCCGACGGATTCTCTAAACAACAACTCTCTCTCTGTGGGATCGATCCTTAAATACTACTACCGATTAGATGTGCACTTGAAGCTATTGTGTGGTCTTTTTAAGGTAAAAGATTTTGAAGCGAAATAAACCACGCATCACCAATATTTCCTTTTTGATTTAAAACAGCTTATTCACTTTCCGTTTTTGATAGTAACTTGTTTCACAAAACTTCATCTTTTGTCTTAGCTATATTTAATCTTCATAATTTCATAGTGAAATTGCTTGGTCTCTGTGGATTCGACCCTGAAGTGTTACGACGACACCACTAGATCGTGGTTGAGTATACATTAGGTTTTAATTGACCTCTGATCACCCTTGATACTAGACACTACTTTAACCTTTTATGTCCGAGATTTCCTTGTTTTTTCCGTTCGGCTATTGTTTCTATCCTTTTGTGTTTATATTTTAGTGAGCCGACCAAGATTCCTCCGAATCACAATCATCCGACAACTTTTGCCTCTGTATTTCTGTTTGGTACTAGTACCACCGTCCCTATCGTTCTGATGATTTGTAGACAATTAGTTAAGCGATATTGTGTATGTTCGGTAGCAGTATTATTCATGTCCGATAGTGGTAATTGTGCATGTCCAATAGTTGGTAATGTGAATGTCTGATAGTAGCACAAAGTCTCAATCATTCATGTCTGCACTTCCCTCGGTTAATTCGTCTGTCTAGTACATATTTACTCGATCAGTGGTACGTGTATCCGACTAGCAGTACGTATGTATGACAACCTGCTATCGATAGAACTGATGTATCATGTTCTTTGTTAGACTATCAACAATGAACCTGTTGAATATTTTTTAGACATGTTGAATGCAAAAGAAATAGGGTCATGAATGTCAAGTTTCACCTTGTGAGAAAGTTTTTTTTTTTAATATATCTGTTGTTTTTCTATTGGTAATCCAGATTTTAGTGTTTCTTATCTCTTCCCAATTATTTGTACTAAATTATTTTGTTGTAATCAGTTTTTTTTATAAAGAAATTTATATCAAAATTCATCTTTTTTAAAATCTATATATAAAGACTACTTTCATTTCATTTGGACATAAAAAACAAACTTCATTTCTCACTATAACTTTTCTATTATCTTTCGATCAACTCTTTATATTTTTTAAAACTTTTCTTCTTGTTAAATGGATCCCAGTAATAATCCATTTAACAATCAAAATTATTCTAATCATCCGTTCAACTATCCAAATCCTAACAATTATCAGTTTCAAAACGGATCTGCAAATCAATCCCTAAATGTACCAAATTATGGGTTTTCACCAAAAAAATTCATGCCATCAGCTGTTCCCAACAGTTGTTGTAGTCTGTGACTTTGGCTTTTATCATAGAATCTAATCCATATCTATTAATTAAGTAAATGTAATGTTTGGTTGGAACCCGATGATATCAACCACTCAAATTCTCATAAACTCATCTTACTAAAAATCCTCAATACCAATAACAAAATCCTCATCTTACTAAAAAATATCAATGGATCCATCTGAATTTTCTTTTGACAGTCATAAATTGAAGTGAAATGCATCGTGAACCGTTTTAGAGAGCGTCGAAACAAAATAGAGGAAGATTATCCAGTTCGTAGCAAGAGCAAAATATTTCAAGAAAGATCATGCAGCCGCGAACCAAAAATTGATTGACGACTACTTTGCCAATCAACCTACATATAACGATGCCATGTTTCGTCGGCGATTCCGAATGCGAAAAAATGTTTTTCTTCGGATCGCTGAGGACCTATCAAGTAGTGACAACTACTTCTCTCAACGAGTTGACGCAGCCAATAAAAAAGGTATATTTCCATTAGCAAAATGTACCACGGCCATGCAGATGTTAGCATATGCTGTGGCGGCTGACGCAATCGATGAATACATCAAAATAGAAGGTAGTACAATATTTGAGTGCTTATGAAGATTCTGTAAAGGATCATACAGTTGTATGAGCAAGTCTATCTCAGAGCTCCAACTCAAGATGACCAACAAAGAATTCTATATGTCAGCGAGATGCGAGGGCTTCCAGGAATGATTGGAAGTATTGATTGCATGCACTGGAAGTGGAAAATTAGTCCTATGGCGTGGGAATGTCAATTTACCTGGGGCGATAAGGGAACTACCACTGTTATTCTTGAAGCAGTTGCATCTCATGATCTCTGGATCTTGCATGCCTTTTTCGGGTGCCCCAGCACATTGAACGATATAAATTTTTTCTAGATCGTTCACCATTGTTTGATGATATTGAACAAGGAAATACTCCAAAATTGAAATTCTTCGTGAACCAACGCCCATATAATATGGCATACTATCTAGCTGATGGTATATATCCTTCTCATACATTTTTTGTCAAATCAATTCGACTTCCTCAAAGTGAACCAGATAAGTTGTTTGCACAACATCAAGAAGGATGTCGGAAGGACATCAAACGTGCATTTAGAGTGTGGGACATAACCGATTTGGCTATCATCATGCAGACATGTATCATATTACATAATATGAATGTGGAGGATGAACGAGATACATATGTTCAACATTGGACTGATTATGATCAATTTGAGGCAAGTGATTTTAGTACACCGCAACCATTCTCGACCGAGTTATTACCTACATTTGCGAATCATGTGCGTGCGATATATGAATTACGTGATTCAAATGTACATCACAAATTGCAAGAAGATCTAGTCAAACACATATGGACAAAATTCAGAATGTTTCGTGATTAAAGAGATGTTTATGTCTCTGTGTATGATTTAAAAGTTTTATTGTTTGTCACTTGAATTTATTGTTCTAATTAAGTTGTGTGTTTCATTAGTTTCTCGTATACTTTTATCGTATTGCAATTGAAGTATTTGTAACTTTGTGTGTTTTAATAACTGTTGTTTTCATTTTTGTATTTTAAAAAATTAGTTACAAAATATAAATTAAACATAAAATAAAACTATTAACAATTTATGTATTTTTTAATTGTAATTTAAAATTAATTGATATTTTTAGTTTTTGTAGTTACAAAATTTAAAAAAAAAAAAAAAGAATATAAATAAAACTTCTAGGATAAGGTGTTGAATTTTATTAAATAAAACTATTGTAAAGGTTAAAATTGAAATGAGTGTTAAATAATAAGGTAAAAGAAATAGAAGATGATTTGGAGTGTTAAAAAGGAAAAAATGTGGGTATTTCATTTTTGATACATTGTATATATAGGAAATAATTTGACCTAAATGTATCCAAATATTGATAAATTAATCAAAAATTGAATTCATATTGATTTTGTTATAAGCATAAGAAAATTTTGGAAATAATGGGCTTAAGAAATTTGTGGATTAAGATTAAAATGTTTAAAATGTAATTGAAAATGTGTAAGAATTTGAAACATTAAATTGATATCATTTTCAGCCTAAAGAGAGGATAATTGGTGCTTTTGTGTTATTGTTTGTTGGAAAAATTCAGAGATGATAACATTTAATGAAATTTGAATTAAGTAAACAAGATGTAAGAATTATGAGATTAGATTTTTATACAATTTCATATTTTCATTAGTGAGTTTGAAAATTTAATAAAACATTAAATTTAGTTGTGATTAACCTAACTACCTTTTTATGCTATTTATAGAATTATTGTAATCATAAATTTAGATGCATATGAAAATTTTATGGGTTTTAATAAGGTTTTTTGGGAAAAAAAATGTACAAAAAAGAAATCAAACTTTTTTTTTGTTTGCTAAAGTAGGAAAAATCAAACTTGTTTGGAGTATTTTGACAAGTAATATAGATAGATGTGGATAATGCGAGAGATATAATAAAACTACTGTTGTGGATAACGTTAAGAGAGATACAAATGGCCTCACATTTGTTTTTGACGATCCAAGAAGATTTGCATGGCGACACATTCTATGATCATTCCTTCTTCTTCTTCCTCATCTCTCGCTGCTACTGCGTCTCCGTTTAAAGAGACTCTACCACTCTTCAGTAGATCTCTCACATTCCCGAGAAAATCTTGGTTTTCTCAGTTTCGGTTGAGATTCTTTGCTGGGAAACACTCTCAGCAGCTAGAGTCCTCTAATGGCTGTGCCACTAATTTCGCTTCTTTACAAGACTGTGAGTTTTCTTCTCCAATTCCTTGATTAGATCACTATGTCTCTTTGACATGTAATGCTTGTTGAAGTTTCTTGCCCCTGTCGTTGATTTTGTCGTTAGAATTGGAACAGAGATCATAGTAATGTAAACTAGTTCAAGATTGTATCTTTTATGGCCTTTCATACTCAAAGATACCATTTTTCATGTAAATTTTGTGTCTTTTACTATTCTAGGACTTAGTATAGAAGATTAGGTAGCAATTAGTAAAGTTTCTCTTTTTATGAGTTGAAGTAGTTTTTACAGCTTCTGTATGTTTCCAAATGTTTCAGCCGGAGATCATCTTACAGAGGAACATGTCACAAAAGAAGAGTCTACTCTTAGTATTACGGTGGTTGGAGCGTCTGGGGACTTGGCCAAGAAGAAGATATTCCCTGCATTGTTTGCTCTCTTTTATGAGGGTTGTCTTCCTCAGGAATTTACTGTTTTTGGTTATGCTAGGACCAAACTCACTCATGACGAGCTTCGTGACATGATTAGTAGAACTTTAACTTGCCGGATTGATCAAAGGTATTATGTATTACTGTTTTTGGTTATGAAGATATTCTGCTATTATGTATTTTTTAGTTTGTTTGTATGTTTCAGTTAAAACTCTATGGTTTGGTTATATGACTAACAGGGAAAATTGTGGGGACAAAATGGATCAGTTCTTGAAAAGATGCTTTTACCATTCGGGTCAGTATAACTCGGAAGAGGATTTTGCAGAACTAAACATTAAGCTCAAAGAGAAAGAGGTAAAAATTTCTACATTCTCTCCATGGTTACTTCTAGTACCAAAGTCAGTGTGATCGTTTCTGTTCAAGACATGGTACTAAGCACCTTCTTGCTTGGTTTCTTCTTATTAGGGAGGAAAGCTAGCAAACAGGCTTTACTATTTGTCTATACCCCCAAACATATTCGTCGATGTGGTAAAGTGTGCAAGCCTTAGAGCTTCCTCTACGAACGGCTGGACAAGGGTCATTGTCGAAAAGCCATTTGGTCGTGACTCTGAATCATCTGGAGAGTTAACTAGATCTCTTAAACAGTATCTCACAGAGGAGCAAATCTTCAGGTTAAGCTATTTCCCTTTGCCCACTACAAACATCACCGCCATCTTTTTTCATTTCTAAGTTGGAACTTAATTGCAATGTTCTGTTGGCATACTTAGGATTGACCACTATTTAGGAAAGGAGCTTGTTGAGAACCTTTCCGTGCTTCGATTCTCGAATCTTGTTTTCGAGCCTCTATGGTCAAGAAATTACATACGCAACGTTCAACTGATTTTTTCTGAGGATTTTGGAACAGAAGGACGCGGAGGGTAAGCTTTTTATAGAAAACTTACAATGTTACAAGCATGGAACAACCTTATCTAATGTTATGTCACTGCAGGTACTTTGATCAGTATGGAATCATACGAGACATCATGCAAAACCATCTCTTGCAGATACTCGCACTTTTCGCAATGGAGACGCCTGTGAGCTTAGATGCTGAGGATATAAGAAGTGAAAAGGTAAGAGTCTTTTTCACTAACAAATATGTAGGTTGGTAATATGTAAAATACTCTGCTGATGATTACGCTTTCCGGTGTCAGGTGAAAGTTTTGCGATCAATGAAACCGTTACTTCTTGAAGATGTAGTTGTTGGACAATACAAAGGGCATAGCAAGGGAGGAAAGTCTTATCAAGGTTACACAGACGATCCAACGGTTCCAAATCACAGTCTCACTCCTACATTTGCTGCAGCGGCCATGTTCATCAACAATGCGAGATGGGACGGTGTTCCTTTTCTTATGAAAGCTGGGAATGCTCTCCATACGCGAGGAGCAGAGATCAGAGTTCAGTTCAGACATGTCCCAGGAAACTTGTACAAGAAAAGTTTTGCTACTAATTTAGACAACGCAACTAATGCACTAGTGATCAGAGTTCAGCCTGATGAAGGCATATACCTAAGGATCAACAACAAAGTTCCTGGTCTTGGAATGAGACTAGATCGCAGCGACCTTAACCTTCTGTATCGATCCAGGTATATATAACAGTAACATACTATATCTGACTATAATCTTCATATCTGAGGTTATTTATTTTTTATTCTTTATGGGTTGATAGGTATCCAAGAGAGATACCAGATGCATATGAAAGACTGCTTCTTGATGCAATCGAAGGAGAGAGGAGGTTGTTTATCAGAAGTGACGAGCTAGATGCAGCATGGGATCTATTCACACCGGCTTTGAAGGAGCTCGAGGAGATGAAAATTGTTCCTGAACTCTATCCATATGGAAGCAGAGGTCCTGTTGGTGCACATTATCTTGCATCTAAGTACAATGTGAGATGGGGAGATCTTGGAGACGCTTAAGCTTTTGACAGAAACAATATGATTTGGTGATATTAAATGATATGGTGCCAAAAACTATGTGTGATTTGTTTCTTTCCAAATTATACATAGATTCTGTTATTTTGGTGGACCATGATTCATATTGTAGATAGAATCCTTGGCCAAATATTATGTTAATGTAAAGTATAAGCTTTTAGAGTTGCTTGTTTGACTGATTCCAAATGAACAAGTTCAAACTTGAAAAATTTTCTGATTTTTATGTGTATGGTTGAGAGTTGAAATTACAGTGAGCTTTTTGGACCTTGGGTCATCATCCATTAAGAATATTTAATCTAAACAGAGGTTAAGAGAGTTATACTCAATGTTCAAGAAAGCGCTAGGCGGTGATTAGCGCCTAGAACGCTTAGTCCGGACCTAGACAGTTTTTAGGCGTTTTAGGCGTTTACAACCTAAAACATTATATATATATAAAATTATATCAAAATCTATGTTATAAAAATTATAAAAAAGTAAGAAAATACATTTATTTAAGTTATATTAACAACATATAAATGTTTATAGTTACGTATATTGATATAAAACATAATAATTTAAATATATGTTATTTAAAAATCAAAAATAAATATTAAAATAAAATTTATGTAATTTTAAGCGGTTTAGGTGGTCATCTAGGCGGCCGCCTAGACCCTTTCTTGAACACTGGTTATACTTAACTACTTTAGATGGAGAAAATTTCGTTATTCATAAACACTATAATAAGTTCAAAGTGTCATTTTTGTTATTCATAAAAACTACTTTTGCCAAAAAATTCCTTCATGTGGCCAATTTTTGTAACTTTACCCTCTACCTCCTAAAAATGCAAATGATCATACAAAATCAAAAATAATACGTTGTTGAGTCCAATTGTGATATTCTGGTTACTGGTTAGGAGAAAAAACAAAATGTGTTGTTTTCGTCGAAAGGCTGATGAGAGATTGTGATGGAAGATTTAATATTTACTCTCACAAGAATCTATATATATACACTAGATTAGGATCCGCCCGATGTGCGGGTTTACAGTTTTTAAAATAAAACTAAAATTAACAAAGAATATAAATTAAATATATTTAGTAAGTAAAAATAATCTATGAAAATAAATAAATACACGGAGTTGTCCAATGTGATATTCCTATATAAGTAAAAGAGAATTACAAAAGTGCTTTCGGGTCGGGTCAATTTCACAAAAATAACCCGAAATTAAGAGAGTTGGATTCAGGTGAAAAATACCTGCAACGTTATAAATGGGTTATCGGGTTTTCCAAAATATAAATCATAAATAAGTTTGGGAAAATTAGAAATAAAGGATGTTTTATTAAAAGTTTGTCCATCTATACTTTATATAGATAAGTTTGGTGAAATAGGTTTTACAAAAAAAAATTTAGTCAATTATACCCTTAATTAAAAAATACAATTACTTAATTGAAGAAATGAAACCCTTTAATTACTTAATTAGTTATTCTAACTAGAACGGAAACCTCTTAATTAGTTATTAACCCTTTAATTGATTTTTTCCTCCAAATCGTAATTTGAAAGAAAAAAAACTATAATTTATTTGATTCAATAATCAAAAGTGGTTTGGTTATGTTTAGCACTTGTGTCACTTGTAATTTGTGTCAACGAGACTTAGTGTCACTTGTGTTATCTTTTGTAACTGAAAACAATTAAACGTGAACAAGTTTGCTTTTTTGAAACCCATATGGTGTGCAACCAAAGTCCAAGTGAATATTCAATGACTAGACTAATCTAACAAATATCCATCAAAGTTATAATTAACAAATTTTGAAAGAACGTCAAAATTAGTTTCAAATTTTGTTTTTCTTCATCATCAATAAATCTCAACCCCTTTTTGGCATTNTTAAAAGTTTGTCCATCTATACTTTATATAGATAAGTTTGGTGAAATAGGTTTTACAAAAAAAAATTTAGTCAATTATACCCTTAATTAAAAAATACAATTACTTAATTGAAGAAATGAAACCCTTTAATTACTTAATTAGTTATTCTAACTAGAACGGAAACCTCTTAATTAGTTATTAACCCTTTAATTGATTTTTTCCTCCAAATCGTAATTTGAAAGAAAAAAAACTATAATTTATTTGATTCAATAATCAAAAGTGGTTTGGTTATGTTTAGCACTTGTGTCACTTGTAATTTGTGTCAACGAGACTTAGTGTCACTTGTGTTATCTTTTGTAACTGAAAACAATTAAACGTGAACAAGTTTGCTTTTTTGAAACCCATATGGTGTGCAACCAAAGTCCAAGTGAATATTCAATGACTAGACTAATCTAACAAATATCCATCAAAGTTATAATTAACAAATTTTGAAAGAACGTCAAAATTAGTTTCAAATTTTGTTTTTCTTCATCATCAATAAATCTCAACCCCTTTTTGGCATTCAGTGTCCATACACCACAAGTAACATAGATTTGCATCATAAACAGGTAAGTGAAATTTTCGTAGAAGGTGGAAGAGATGGTAAACAACCAATAGGTCATTTAGAATGTCGTTTTTCTGTATTTTNATGAAACCCTTTAATTACTTAATTAGTTATTCTAACTAGAACGGAAACCTCTTAATTAGTTATTAACCCTTTAATTGATTTTTTCCTCCAAATCGTAATTTGAAAGAAAAAAAACTATAATTTATTTGATTCAATAATCAAAAGTGGTTTGGTTATGTTTAGCACTTGTGTCACTTGTAATTTGTGTCAACGAGACTTAGTGTCACTTGTGTTATCTTTTGTAACTGAAAACAATTAAACGTGAACAAGTTTGCTTTTTTGAAACCCATATGGTGTGCAACCAAAGTCCAAGTGAATATTCAATGACTAGACTAATCTAACAAATATCCATCAAAGTTATAATTAACAAATTTTGAAAGAACGTCAAAATTAGTTTCAAATTTTGTTTTTCTTCATCATCAATAAATCTCAACCCCTTTTTGGCATTCAGTGTCCATACACCACAAGTAACATAGATTTGCATCATAAACAGGTAAGTGAAATTTTCGTAGAAGGTGGAAGAGATGGTAAACAACCAATAGGTCATTTAGAATGTCGTTTTTCTGTATTTTTCTACCTTCTAAATAATTAAGAATACACATTCTAAAATATATTAGAACATATCTAAACAATAAATACAGAATCGTAACCATAAATTAAGATTATTCAAAAAAAATTCACTTTCCTTATTTAATTTATTTTCTTTCTATTTTTAAGGTGTTCTAAGTATTACAGATTATAAATTCTAAAAAATCTACGATATATCTTCTACTTCTTTTAGTATACATGGTAAAACGTGGAAAATATATTCTGAATTGATGTAGAACGAAGAAAAATGTAGAATACATATTCTTAATTTTGTAGAACATACAAAATTCAGGTTCTGAAGTTTTTAGAACAAATTTTTCGTCTAAACTTTGTAGAACATGTATAAACTGTAGAATGAATAATCTAAATGTTTCAGTACTTGAAAAAATCGTAGAAAGTCTTTTCTGAACAATTTAGACCAGAAATCATCAATTTACAAACTGATTTTTGACGCCCAAAACATTTTTTTTTTCAAACATTTTTTTACACAGTTGTATACTAAGATGAGTTTTCTTTTTGTTTTTTGGTTTAAACTCCTAAGAACTTCACTATATCTATTAGTAGAGATATTTTCGTCACAATTGACAATCTCAAAAAAAAGTGTATATGGACAAAGGTTTGCAAAAACCTCCTTTATTTCTAATTTTCCCAATAAGTTTTCCCAAAAAATAAATCATAAATGAGAACGTCAATAAATTCCTCCAAAAATAAACCATAATAGTTACGATAAATAATATTGTTCCTACAATTTAGGAAACTAACAAATATAAAAAAATACGTGATTTATTGTTCCTAAAAAGATTCAACTCAATAACAAGATAATTTATTGCACAAATCAGTAAGATCTCAATCTTTAGTAAATATTCTCTTTATCGTATCAAACCAAAACTTTTACGTGATTCACTGAAAACAATTAGAAAATCAAATAAAATATTTTCCTTAACTTATACAAAAAAAAAAAGATACGGTAAAAATTTAATTGCTTGTGTTATCCCGTAGTGCTATAAATATGAGGTCTACATCGGCTGGATTATAATATCTTCCTCTTCATTTTTTTTACGGTGCTAATGATCATGGTTGTTCCTCCTACAATAACCGATTTAAAATCCATCTAAAACAAGCTGAAGGATTAAGTTAAGATCATTCATTCTTGGAGGCAATACATCTATTTTCTAAATCAATACGTGTTATTGTAGATGTCATTGGTTAGGTGGTTAACATGAGTGAAATTAAAACACATGTCGTGGAGAACAAAATCAAAAAGAAAATCAAGATCAACAAGATCAAGGTACTAATGAGTTTTTGGTTTACTTTATCAAGTTATTATTCTTATTTCTTTCTTTATAATTACAACAGGTTTAAGAAAATTGTATGCTTCAGGCAACAAGAAAAAAGCAATGGAGCAAAAGAATTAAGTCTGGATGATGAGAAGTAAGGGAGATTGGCTACACAACAACAACAAAACAACTAAGTAACTTGAATTAATAGTATCTTAAAGAAAATTATATTTAGACTATACTATATATATTTTTTTTTTTGGTCAAATACTATGTGTGAATACTATGTGACACACAAGTTTTGTTTTAGTGGGTGTTATGGTTTTTGTAAATGAAAATTTTGTAATTCTCATCCTCAGTTCTATTGTTATATGTCTCTTATTCAAGTACAAAAACTAATAATACTAAGATTAAAATATTAACGAAATTCAACAATTAGTTTTTGTACAAGAATAATGGGTCATTTTTTATTAGTTTTTGTATTTGAAGTATTAGTTTATCTAAATCATATTGTCTTACAAACTTCTAATTTAATTTCTTATATTAAATAGAATTGATATTCTCAATTGACACTAAATATATTATTGTAATATTACATTTTCAAGTGTGACAAAAAATATTACTCATTTTGCTGTCATATTTATTTTAAATATACACGGGTTGACTTGCATTACTCACAATCACATGATAGAGCAGATTTTATTGATATATTTGCGAATACAGTTTTTTGCGGGTTAGTTCTTCATAATTGTTTCTTACTTTTTTCCCTTTTGTTATAAAAATCATCATTTACTTTTTTTCCTTCTATTATTTTATCTAATCTCAATACATGTATACAAGTCGGTGTACTCAAATTTGGATTTTGTTTTCTAGAGGAATGCCTCTCAACATGGTGATCCTGATCAACTTTTTCAATTATCATGGATTTTATGGACAATCTGGAATGCCATAAATAAAAAAGTTTTTCAAGGTTTAGATATCGAGGCGAATGATATAAATTGCTTAAGCTTGGGGCGATAAGTTAGCATGGGAAGTGGCGCTCTCTTTTATGGCGGTCATGTCAGCTTCATCTCTGTCTTCGGATGTCCAGGTTTATTCACCTGGTTGTCAGATTGATGGTTCTTGGAAAGCAACCAATGTGCATTCAGGATTGGGCTGGTGGTGTTGCGTTGGTGAGGAGCGGACCTTGTTGTTTAGGGTCAAGTGTCTATGATGGAGCCCCTCCCCCTACATTCGGAATTAGAAGTGTTGTTGTGGGTCATGGAGCGGATACATACTGCAGGGATCGCTTGTCAACATTTCGAGGCTGATTGTGCTGAGTTACTCACTATTATACAGTCCCTGAAGATTGGCCGTCCTTCTCCAACCTGCTCGATGAGTTTAACTCGCTGGAGTCCTTCTCACTATTCTATATCTCTTGGATCTCGCGTGCGTCAAATACGAAGGCAGATTGTCTTGGCCGTGCTTCGCGTTCTCTTATCTCTAAAGTTTCTTTTGTAAATTCCTTCCCTCCAGCTTGAACAACTAACCAAAGAATTTCCTTTTAATTTATTGTTTGGTTGAAAAAAAAGGAATAAATAGATACACTTTTTAGTTAAAGAAAATAGTTGTAGATGAGTTCAAATTTATTAAAATAAAATTAAATTTAACAAAGAATATATATTTAGATCTTTTCTATATCTCATATTTCATTTTAATACTCTCTTACTTCCATTATATAAGAGTTTATGTGTTTTTTTCTCTATTTTATAATATTTTCTCAAATTTCTATATACAATATTTATTATTTTGAACTATGCAGTATATTTTCCTATTGGTTGAAGTTTTATAAATAACATAATATTTATTGTTTATTAATCGTTGTGCTTTTACCCTAAAACTCTTATAGGACAGGGAGTACCATTTAAATATCTATACAATCATAATAAACCATATTTTAAGTTTAATTACACAGTTCATCTTAATGCATAGAACTAAATATTTTATATTAAACACAATTAATACATCATATCAAATCTATATCTTAGTAAGAATTGAAAATAAAAATAAAAATTAACAAAATATAATTCGCAAAAAACTGAATCAAAGTTATTTAAGATATATTTGTTATGTTGTTATCTCATAAGTACTAATTTTTAACTCATGTCTTAATCAATTTTAAATGAGTGAAATTTATAAAATAAAAAAATATATAAAGATATAGAAGACATTCTCATCAAATGAGTGAAGATTCATTCCTATAAATTATAATTTATTTCGAATTATCTTATGTTTTGGCATATGCATTACAAAAATATATTTGTTGAAATTATAAAATAAAACATTTTAAAAAATTACTGATATTCTTAAATGATTTTTAAAAATGACATATTAATATTTGAAATTTTTTATTCTAAAATAAATTTCATCGTTAGATATTCAGTTTAGTAATCACATTTAACTATCTATATCATAGTAAAACCATAATTCACTTCTTCATGGATTAGGGTAAAAATTTAATAACAAAAATAATATGTGAGCATCATATGAGATAATATGTATATTGTTTAATATTTTAAATTTAACAGTAAAAATAATCAGTAAAAAATCAGTTGACATCCACAAAAATTTTGGAAATCTAAAGTATCCTAAATATTATTCTTCTATATGTCATAATTTCATAAGTAATACTTTTGTCAATTTTCATCAATTAACCAAAAATTCATTCCTACAAAATCATTTTTTTTATTTTTTTTCTCCAGGTTTCTCATATGACTACATGCATTAAAATCTTTAAAATAAAACATGTAAAACTATACTAATACACATCATGTATTGAATTTTTTTTTTAAGTTTATTATTCTTTCAAGATTTTGTGTACTTATTTACAATAAAATTTTATATTACAATGATAAAGAAAAATTATATCCGACTAAAATTATGTTAAATAACTTATGTTATTCTTTTTAGTTTTGTTATTCATTATTTATTGATTAATATTCCCTCTTGATAAATTAAATTTTTGCTGACACATGTCAAATTTTATTAAGAACACACATATAATATAATTAGCATACAATGGAAAATATATTAATTTTGTTAGTTTTCCTTTTTGATTTAGCAAGATAAATGTTTTAAAATATAAACATGTAAAATTCCGTAAATATAATTAGTTGTCCTACTACGTTTATAAAATAAAAAATTGAAATGTGTCAACATCTAATCAATATATTTGACACATATCAAGATCTTGTTAATGAGTAACTTTGACATTAAACTTTATATAATAATATTTTTGGAGACATTTATAAAATAAATCCTGAAGTTAGCAATTATTACATGCATGTCATTGACATTAAATAATTAATTTAATAAACAAAATAATTCTACTTATATTCAATTTTTTTTATAGAAACTAAATATTTTAAAAATTAACAAACATAATTGTAAACATGTACAAAAAAATTTTAATTTATTTAGTGAAGAGTTATTGTTCTTTAAAAATTTGAAAAACTGATTTGATAAAAAGTGACTTTTAGCCTCACATACTATATTTTATTTTCACAGTTTTCGTATGATGAGTTTTTGTCGACTAAAAATCTTTGAACATGTTGTGTCACCCGCCTAGCATAGCGGATTTGGACTATAGAACCAGNAATATTTATTGTTTATTAATCGTTGTGCTTTTACCCTAAAACTCTTATAGGACAGGGAGTACCATTTAAATATCTATACAATCATAATAAACCATATTTTAAGTTTAATTACACAGTTCATCTTAATGCATAGAACTAAATATTTTATATTAAACACAATTAATACATCATATCAAATCTATATCTTAGTAAGAATTGAAAATAAAAATAAAAATTAACAAAATATAATTCGCAAAAAACTGAATCAAAGTTATTTAAGATATATTTGTTATGTTGTTATCTCATAAGTACTAATTTTTAACTCATGTCTTAATCAATTTTAAATGAGTGAAATTTATAAAATAAAAAAATATATAAAGATATAGAAGACATTCTCATCAAATGAGTGAAGATTCATTCCTATAAATTATAATTTATTTCGAATTATCTTATGTTTTGGCATATGCATTACAAAAATATATTTGTTGAAATTATAAAATAAAACATTTTAAAAAATTACTGATATTCTTAAATGATTTTTAAAAATGACATATTAATATTTGAAATTTTTTATTCTAAAATAAATTTCATCGTTAGATATTCAGTTTAGTAATCACATTTAACTATCTATATCATAGTAAAACCATAATTCACTTCTTCATGGATTAGGGTAAAAATTTAATAACAAAAATAATATGTGAGCATCATATGAGATAATATGTATATTGTTTAATATTTTAAATTTAACAGTAAAAATAATCAGTAAAAAATCAGTTGACATCCACAAAAATTTTGGAAATCTAAAGTATCCTAAATATTATTCTTCTATATGTCATAATTTCATAAGTAATACTTTTGTCAATTTTCATCAATTAACCAAAAATTCATTCCTACAAAATCATTTTTTTTATTTTTTTTCTCCAGGTTTCTCATATGACTACATGCATTAAAATCTTTAAAATAAAACATGTAAAACTATACTAATACACATCATGTATTGAATTTTTTTTTTAAGTTTATTATTCTTTCAAGATTTTGTGTACTTATTTACAATAAAATTTTATATTACAATGATAAAGAAAAATTATATCCGACTAAAATTATGTTAAATAACTTATGTTATTCTTTTTAGTTTTGTTATTCATTATTTATTGATTAATATTCCCTCTTGATAAATTAAATTTTTGCTGACACATGTCAAATTTTATTAAGAACACACATATAATATAATTAGCATACAATGGAAAATATATTAATTTTGTTAGTTTTCCTTTTTGATTTAGCAAGATAAATGTTTTAAAATATAAACATGTAAAATTCCGTAAATATAATTAGTTGTCCTACTACGTTTATAAAATAAAAAATTGAAATGTGTCAACATCTAATCAATATATTTGACACATATCAAGATCTTGTTAATGAGTAACTTTGACATTAAACTTTATATAATAATATTTTTGGAGACATTTATAAAATAAATCCTGAAGTTAGCAATTATTACATGCATGTCATTGACATTAAATAATTAATTTAATAAACAAAATAATTCTACTTATATTCAATTTTTTTTATAGAAACTAAATATTTTAAAAATTAACAAACATAATTGTAAACATGTACAAAAAAATTTTAATTTATTTAGTGAAGAGTTATTGTTCTTTAAAAATTTGAAAAACTGATTTGATAAAAAGTGACTTTTAGCCTCACATACTATATTTTATTTTCACAGTTTTCGTATGATGAGTTTTTGTCGACTAAAAATCTTTGAACATGTTGTGTCACCCGCCTAGCATAGCGGATTTGGACTATAGAACCAGCACTAAAACTATTAGTTTATTTCATATAATATAGATTTGTAGTCATAGTTTTGAAAATTAACTTATAAATTATTTAATATATGAACTACAAAATATTACACATACTACAACACATTATTCCAAAGAAAACAATTGTATACTCATAAAAATACACACTAACATACCATATAGGCATATACCTCTGTATAATTATAGAAAACAAAATCTGGTTAATAATATTAAATTTCTTTACAATCACTTTTCTTACTTTGATATCTACTTCATAAACATCAACTAACATCTCTTTAAATATTAAACCAACGAGAGGACTGCGGCAAGGTGACCCACTTTCCCCATACTTGTTTGTCATTTGTACGGAGATGCTAGTCAAAATGAGAGAAACGAACAAATAACAGGGTTAAGAGTTGTAAGAGGTGCACCCGCTATCTCTCATCTCCTGTTTACTGATGACATTATGATGTACTGTAAGAGAACATACTCGGAATGGGATCAAGTGGTCAGTATCATACATGAGAACAATCTAGCATCAGGTCAACGGGCTAATTATCAGAAATCCAGTGTTTATTTTTTGGGAAGCTAATACCTATGAAGCACCACAAAAGTATTAGAAAAAGTTGGGAATAACTCAGGAAGGAGGGGAAGGCACATATCTTGGACTGCCATAATCGTTTAGGGGATCCAAAGTAAATACACTGAACCATCTCAAGGAACAAATGAATCATAAAGTGAATGGATGCCAGTCTAGATTCTTGTCCCCGGGTGGAAGAAAGTGCTCTTGAAAGCAGTAGCTATGGCATTACCCACCCACATGATGTCTTGCTTTAAGCTACTTACAACAATTTGTCATTAGTTGGCTTTTGTGATGTCTAATTGTTGGTGGAAGAACAAGCAAGAATCACGCGGTATGCATTGGAGTTCATGGGAGGCTCTGAGCAAACCAAAACAAGAAGGTGGTTTGGGTTTTAGAGACATAAAATCTTTTAATCTAGCTTTATTGAGAAAACACCTATTGAAAATGGTAACTCATGCGGATTCTTTGTTAGCAAAGGTTTATATATAAGAGTAGACTTCCAGAAATCAAATCCTTTGAACACTACATTGAGATCGCGACCATCATTTGCTTGGAAGAGTATTCATGCCTCACATATGCTAGTTAAACAAGGAGCTAGAGAAATCATTGGAAATGGTGAGAATGTTAATATCTGGCAACAACAGTGGATGGAAGAAAAATCGGCCAGAAGTATCAACAGGTCAAAAGGTAGCATCATAGAGTTTTTTCTTCAATTAAAACAGCGAAATAGCTCCTTCTTTCGAATGGAAGGAAATGGAATGGGGAGTTGTTAAACTTACTGTTTGAAGAGGAGGACAAGCGAGAAATAAAACAAATTAGAACGAGTGGCTCAAACACAAATGATCTCTACGCTTGGGATTATTCAAATTATGGACAGTATAGTGTAAAATTTGGCTATTGGGTTGTAAATAAGGTGCTAAAAAGGAGAGCTCAACCACAATTGGTGGATCAACCCAGTTTGGATCGGATTTACCAACAGGTCTAGAAGCTGGATGTGCCGCCAAAGATTCAACACTTCTATGTGCCACCAAAGATCAACACTTCATATGGAAGTGTGTGAGCAACAACATTGGTGTAGCTGAGAACCTCTACCATTGACATATCTCTAGAGAAGGTTGTTGCATCTGATGTCCAAATATTAGAGAATCTGTCAACCACATGTTATTTACTCGCTCCTTTTCAAGATTGGTGTGGGCAATTTCTTCAATTCTAGCTCCTCAAGAGGGGGGAATGGTCAGACTTAGTGTATGCCAATTTATTTTGGGCTTTTAACTTTCAGAAGGAGCATCCTCAGTGCAAAGACTCCTCCTATCTATCCCCCTAGATATCATGGCAACTGTGAAAAAAACCGCAATGATCTCCTGTATAAAGGGAGAGAGAATGAAGCAATCAAACTAATTAGATTGGCTAAGGAGGACGCTGAGGAATGGCAGCTAAGGGTTAAAGAAAGAGGTTCAATCTCTAATCCCATAGATCCAATGCCAAAAGTAAGATGGACCAAACCACCACAAGGATGGGTCAAATGCAACTCTGATGGAGCATGGCCAAGAGGAGGGAACAATGATTGTATAGGATGGGTTCTTAGAGATGAACGAGGGATGATATTATAGCTGGGAGCTAGAGCGGTACCGAAGAAAAGGTGTGTGCTGGACTTAGAAGTTTAAGCTCTTAAGTGTGCGGTGGCAAATATATGGTACGTCTTCAATACCCTTGTGTCATATTTGAGTCGGACTCCCAAGAGTTGGTATCTCAGTTGAACGGTGAAGAAGTTAGACTTTTTGTTGCTCCGATCAAGCAAGACATACAACAACTTCTTCAAAACTTCGACATTAGTAAGGTGGTGTTTTCTAAGCGTGAAGAAAATAGAGTAGCCAATAGAATAGCTCAAGAATCTCTTTCTTTCTAGAACTATGATCCTAAGTTGTATGTTATTTTGCATAGTTGGTTAAAATCTAATGTGAACGCAAACATAATACTATACGAATCATAATTAATAGTATAATTTTTAAACAAAATATAATTTACGTTTTCCATTTCAATAATTTTCAAATTATCAGATTTAGAGAGTCACAAATAAAAGATTAACCAATGATTTTGATCGATAATATGATTATATGAAAATACATAATATTGTAGAAGATGATAGTGGATATAGGCATGGTTAAATGTCGTTGAAGATGAGTGACTAATTGCAATTAACTTTTATAATTCCAACATTCATCTTGTTTAAAAAAAAAAAATCATTTAAAAATTTATTTTTTTATTTGATTTTCTTATAAATTGTTTCTTTGTTTAAATTTTCAATTTTCGTTTTTATAATATTTCATTTTTAACTTTTATGTTTTCCAAACAGTATTCCGAACATTCAATATTTTAGATGTGATTTTTACAATAGTTGACTGAAATATTAATAATATGTAGTAGGATGATAATATGATTAAAATGTGCTATACAAATCTTTATATATATATATATATATATCTTATTCTCATACTTTACAAGTAAATAATAACATGTATCTTGATTCTTGACAAACAAAAAATAGAAAGAAAAACATACCCTCCACAACCTGGGTCCCCCACCTCGTAGAAGTATGTCTTTATCTACACTTTTTGTCCTTTGTTTCCTCTCTCCCCCACCATTCTTTTTCTCCTCTCTCTCCGTTTCTTCTTCTTCCTCCCCTGTTCCTTCTCATGTCTTCCTCCTCCTCTTCTTACAACGGAGACTCCGGCGCCGGTGGAAGCGGCGGCGTTTTCGAGGCCCCATCTCCTTCTCGCCCTCGCCGCGGCGCCAACGACGTCTGGCCGGAGCCTTTTCTTGAATCTCTCGCCGTTCAGGTCGCTGTTGACGCTTCCTCATCCGCTGGCCTCCTCGCCGCAGCTCCGGCTCTTGCCAACGTTTTCCGGGTCAGTTCTGACGTTCTTTGAATACCCTTCTTTTAGTTTCATAACGGTCGAGACACATCAATTTTCTCGTGTCTATACTTAAAGTAGGAAAAACTATTTTCATTTCTATAGAAGTAGATCTCACTCTACGTGCGTTACACTATCTGAATTTGTTTACTAGCTTGAGCTTGAAAATATATAGTGAGACATAGATCTTATACAGACAATACAAAGTCAAAGTGGTCGTAAGTCAAATGTACTACTTGTTTCAAGTCTCTTGTACTTTAGTTGTTTCTAAGCTTAGATTTGATTTCGCCGTTCCAATTCTTTTTGGTATTATATTAAACAATTCTTATAATTTAAGATCATCATTAAGTGATGAAGTTACTTAAATTGAATGTGAAAGTAGTTTTTAAGGGTGGGATTCTGAAGAGACAAATCAAAATTAAAGAATTTTTATTAAAAAAAAAAACTGACCTTTGGAAAGGTAACCGCCCTTTCTGTGTTTCTATGATGGGTCCAAGTCCAACTTTTTATGTCTAACAAGACGACATTAATTTGATGTCTCTTTCACATATCATATGGTTTGGGGACTTTGTTTTTCTTTTTATTCATTTAGAAACTTTTTGTCTTCCGTTTTTACCCAATAAGTTTATTTCTTTTCCTTTGTTCTCTCGTCCACTTTTGATACCTTTTAATGTCTATTTTTGGATCCTCCAAGGAGACCATACAACCCCATTTCGCTTGTGTAATCTTTGTGAAAATTGGGATATGTAACTCTAATATTAATATTATAATATGGATTGGATCCCTTAGGGCACAAAATCAAGGTTTAGATATAATTTTTTTGGCTTTAAATCTTCCTTTCTTGGCATGTAGAAAGCCTCTTTTTTTTCTTGAGATCAAGAAATCCACTTTTTGACTCAAAAGTTCTTACAACAATAATCAAATTAAGCACTTTCTTGACTAGCTCCAAAAAATGTTGATAGACATTAGGCACAGTAGTCTTTAGTCCATTGCCCAATACATTTAATATATTTTCTCTTGTATATTTATAACGGTATTTATCTTTCAATTGTCTAAAAATAAAATATCTGTTAGAAAGTGACCTCTCACGACAGGCTCATAAAATTAGAAAATGTCGTTGCACATTTAAGAACATCTAAAAAGAGATTGAAAAGGAAACCCAAGTAAGGTCCTGTCTTTTTGCCTTGCCAATGTTAGTCTTATATTACCACATTAGGTTATTATCTACATACATGCAAACTCTATTCATCGACATATACATGATCCATGTATTATATCAGCCATACATATATATTCTTTTTCATAATCCTATGTCATATTTGAAAATTGCTATTTTTTCTTTTGTTCATCAAAAATAAATAAATAATAATACATATATATAATGCTGAAGTTTTTTTCCTCATATATAGTAACGAGGAATAGTATATAAGTACTTATGTACATTTTTTGCGTCCTGCTTTTATTAGTTTTTCTCTGCCAATATATATTATGATCCAGTGAGTAATGCATGCAGAGCTTCTGACAACTTCTCATTCTCTTTTTTTCTCTCTCTCTATATATATATATATGTAAGTATTCTATTTTAATTCTAAATCTTTATTAATTCCATATTATTTTCTAATAAATTGAATTTTCAAATTTGCCCTAAAGTATAGCATTTGAAGAAAACTGCAGTGTGGTTACAGCATAACACTTTTGTCAGAGAATTAAGGCCATAAACATAGAGTCTTCATTGTTGTTTTCACTTTGAAATCGATCATGGATTCATCTTTCTTTTTTTTCCTGGCTGGATTCATCTTTTCTATCGAAGTGGGTTTTTATCTTTTCTCCTTTCCTTAATTTTTCAGTCAAAAGACACGACAGTATGGGCACTACATATGCCGGAAAGCACATGGAACCCAATGTTAAGGTTAAGGGTCTCTTAGAGCACGTGGTGTCCCTAGATTATATTATGTTCTTACATTTGAAATATATATGACATTAAAATACAAAAGTGAAGTATTCTGAATCTTGTCATCTTACACAACTCAGGAATATTTGAAATACTTTCTTTCCGTGTTTATAAATCCTACTAGCCACATGTGATTTTTGATTTTGATTGGTAATTTGCAGAATAATCGATTGGATTGGCCATGCCAACATAGTTTACTTGTCCAACTGAGATAAACTTATAGAAAAGTTGAGTTCGCCATCTGCAGTGAACATAGATTTAGTCATTTTATAAAATGATACATTTCGTGCCCTGCGATTATTATTGTCTTATTTGATTTTCTGACTAGTAGACATTAGACATTTTGACTTCGCAATGCTTTTAAAATAGAGTTCAAAATAGTTTGTTTTTAGGTTTTCTTTGATGAATATTAATTAATAGAGAAACAAAAAAATTATGTACTGTGTAGAATGTACACATGAAAGTAGAGAATGTAGGTCCACGGATTGTTGGAGAGAGGAGAGAAAATAAAATCTACTTAGTAGTACAAATATATATAAGTGTAATATTTGAGTATTTATGGGAAGCTCTACTTTTAACAAGACAAAGGCTTAAAGCTATCCTTTCTTGGAAATGAAAGAGAGAAGGGCACGCTTGTTGGCAAAGTCGTAATCTCATGTTCATCTCTCAACTCATTTAAAGTCTACTCATCTGTCCTGCTATTATAATAAATTAACAAAAACCATATCATCTGTTTTGTATTATTGTCACATTATTATTATTTTTTTTTGACATGGGACTAGGGCTTCTCTCGTTATTCCTTTTACACTAGGGCTTCTGTTGTAATATCTGTTGTAGCTTTGCAGAGATTGATTAGTCGCGTCAATTGAACATATGTCATAAAATAGATTTTTTTTTTATAAAATGAGTTGTGTTTTCGATGAGTAAGACAAATATACGCAGAGCTTGTGTCTGAGTCTGTCGTTGTCTTTCTATCTTCCTAGTCCCTATATAGAGTCTTTCATGCTTCGTTGCAGGCCTACTTATCTTCTTTCTATGTCATTTTAACTCTCTCCCCCCCCCTCNTTAATCCTCTATTTATTTTAATTATTCAACCAATCTCTTGCTTCTGTTAGTACTGTTACATTTAATTAATGTACTAATTAAACTTATTATAATCTTGATATGTTTTTTAAATTGCAGGTTTGCACCACGTGGCAAGCTGTCTCTCGCTCCGACCATCTATGGCAACTCCTCTCTCGCCAAGTTTGGGCTAGAACACATCTGATGCACGACACGTGGCGGAACGAGTTCATTTACCGTCATCGGACGGCCACAAACTTCAGGACGCGTACTCACACCTACTTCACACTCCAATTTGACCCGTCTGATGTGGACGAGCCAGACAGTCTCTCCTGCCGCTGTCTCACTCTCTCCGACATATATCTAGCAGCAGGGTTCGCCGACGGAACCGTCCGGCTCTTTCTCTTGAACAACCGTCTCCACGTCAGGACTCTACGGCCGCCTCTTCGTGACCGCTTCGGAAGATTCTCACGAGCCGTCTCGGGCATTGTTATCTCCGACTCAAGACTGACGTTCGCTACAATGGACGGAGACATCCACGTGGCGGATATAGACGGCGTTGGTCACACACGCACGGCTTACGCGGGAGATATAGTCAACGACGGTACGTTGGTTGATTTCACTGGCTGCGGACGTTGGTGGGTGGGTCTTTTCGCGGGTGTGCCAGGTCGTGCCTTCCACATATGGGACTGCAACAGCGAAGAGACAACATTCGTAGGTGGCACGCTCACCGACCCTGAAGCCGTCATGGGATGGCACACGTTAACAGAGCTAACAACGTCGCTTGGCCGCCTAAGAATCTCCGGTAACGAGACGGCGGTAGCATGCACGAGGTGGAGGATCATGGCTATCGATCTGAGAAACCAAGGAGTGATCATAGGAGAAGACGAAGAGCAACGTAGAGGACTAACGGTGACAGGTTTCGACGCCAACGAAGAGGCTTACGTTAGGATGGACAGCAGAGGTAACGCTAGCGTGCGCAGGGTGAACACGCAAGAAACGGTGTGCGAGTTCCGTGTGAGCGGAGCTGCGCAGAGAAGAGTGATGGGATGTGTGAATAGACTGCACGCGCTAATGTGCGCAGGAGGTGTAATGCGCGTGTGGGAGGTAGAGAGTGGAGCGTACCTGTACAGTATTAGGGAGAGAGTAGGAGAAGTTGACGCCATTGTTGCTGATGAAAGACATGTGGCAGTTGCTTCATCTTCATCAACGGCTCAGAGCATTATACATCTGTGGGATTTCGGTGCGCTGTAGCGTACCAGATTAGTAGTAATAACTAATAACTTGAAGAAAAAGAAAGAAAGAAACTAGTATTTTTTTTTTCTCTGGAAAAAGGCGAAACCCTAAACCTAGGTGTATATGTAGGGTTTCTGATTTTTAATTAAATTGGGAAAGTGACGGAGGGTGAGATGGTGACAGGAGGGTGAGATTTACAAGGGAAGAGATTGATTCCTTCAACAGAGTTTGACCAAAAGTACGTTACTGTTTTTGTCTAAAACCAAACAAAGTGGACTTTTGCTTATTGCTCTTGNTTTTTTTTTTTTTTTTTTTTTTTTTTTTTTATTTTAGGGCTGTCTCTCAATTCTTCATTTATCGATTTTTTTCTCTTTTCTTCAGCTGATTCTATTTTGTGTAATAATTTCTAAAAATGTTTGGACTTTTTGTAACGAGGTGTGTTGTCAGAGAATCAGAAACATGATCAAAATCGAAAGAAAGGGTATAGAAAATATGAATCATTAGATATAGAGTTAAAGAGTTGTTTGTTATATTATTCCAAGAATGTTATTGAAGCACATCCCCATTTTTATGATACATCGGAATGAATTGCTACGATCAATTCGATTTTTCTATATACGAAACTACAAGGTGTGTTTGATATACTGTATACTACATTTATTTGTCCTTACATTACACAAATTTACGACTACAAAAAAATCTAAGTTTATTGAACCAACTATTTTGTCTCAATAGGAAAAAATTCCGTAAAAAATAAATACTGTGACAAATTGTAAACGGTTGCAAAACGATGGTCACAAGAAAAAAAAATGTAACAAAAAGTCACAACAACATTGTGATGAATATATGTTGCAACTATTTTGTCATAATCAGTTACGAGAAATGGAGTATAAAATTTCTCTGTTGTATCAATGACTCTTCTATGTTTTGTTGCTAATCAAAATTTCTAAATGACAACAATCTCAAAAGATTTAGCAAGGATTATTGGTTTGAGATTTGAATAGAGTGTTAAATACTTTAAATGTTACATAGAATCAGTTATTATTAGATAAAATATGGGTTATTGGTTTCAAACTTTTATAAAGTTAATAAAAGTTTTGTGTTATTCAATTAAAACAAAAGAATCTAGTATTGTTAATAAATTCAATTATTATATTATTGATTCATAGTTTTATATATTTTCTTCACAAAATAAAGTCATGGAAAATATCACAAAAATACATATATTGTTGCAGCACTTTACAAGATTTTAGAAAACTAAACAACAAAACTATAGAATACTCTGAATGATTGGAAGATCAGGTAAATGGTTGGTCGGCGAAGTATCTATCAAGGGGTGGGAATGAAATTTTAATTAACTCAGTAGCTTTGGCCCTCCCAACCCATGTCATGTCATGCTTCAAACTTCCCCAGGATTTGACGTCTAAGTTAACTAGCGCTGTTTCAAATTTCTGGTGGAGCTCCAACGATAAGGATAGGGGTTTACATTGGATGGCTTGGAATAAGTTGTGTGAAGGTAAAGATAATGGAGGTTTGAGATTTAGAGCCTTGGATAAATTCAATAATGCGATGCTCGCTAAACAGTATTGGCGATTGGTCCAATTTCTGAACTCTTTGTTTGCTCAGGTGATGCGGGGTCGGTATTTCCGGAACAAGAATCCGTTTTTGGCTAAGAAGCCTTATTCACCGTCGTTTGGTTAGAAGAGCATTTTTTGATCAAAGATCTAGTGATGCGTGGTGCAATATGGATCGTCGTACTGGCTCTAATATTTTGGTATGGCGTGATCCTTGGATTCCTGATCAACATCCTTGACCCGCTAATGGTCGGAGTAGACTTTTGCACCCAAATTTAATGGTTAATCACTTAATTAATCCGGTCACCAGAGAGTGGCATCTACCTATTCTTCAGGAGTTTATGGATCCGGAAGATATTTCGATTATTCTAAGAAGGACAATAAGCAGGTCTTTAAAGCCGGATCGGTTGGTATGACACTATGTTAAATCTGGGAAATACTTGGTGCGATCTGGTTATGGGTTGACTAGGGAGATGGCGAAAGAGTTAGAATATTGTCCAACATGTATGGCTTTAAGAGCTCATGATTGGAAACTCCATGTCCCTCCAAAGATTAAGCATTTTTTCTGGCAAATTGCCTTTGGCACTCTTCCAGTGACGGATCGTTTAGCTCATCGCGGTATCCCGTGTGGTACCAGGTGTAAAAGATGTGATTCAGCGTGTGAGACAGTTAATCACGCTTTGTTTCTATACCCTCGTTCAGGTCAAATTTGGGGTTTGACACCGTTTCAGGTTTCTTCAGGGGGTTTTCCTTATGATTCCGTGTATTCGAATCTTGACTTTATCTATTGGGGTGGAGCATCTCTCTTTGGAGATCGAGAGTCATTTAATCAGTTGCCTTGGATAATATGGTCGATTTGGAAGGATAGAAATAAAAAGATTTTTCAAGGTACGCAGCTCGCCTTAGATGAGGTGATTACTCAAGCTGCAAGTGAAAAAATATTATGGGAAGATGTGCAGTCTCAGGCAGGGATTCCATTCGCTAGTTCCGATACTACGGACTCTTTGATTCCCTCGAGGCTTCCGGGTCCTGGTCTTTATTGTCAAATAGATGGCTCCTGAAAAGCATCTGAGATAAATTCATGCCTCGGTTGGTGGTGTGGTAATAGTAATGCCCAGACTTTATTGTTGGGTGCTAGATCTCTCTAACAAAGTCCTTCCCCGCTACAGAGTTGGAAGCTCTGATTTGGGCTATAGAGTGCATCCTTGCCAACGACGTCTCCTGTCAGCATTTTGAGACGGATTGTGCAGATTTAATCGCAATGGTTCATGCCCCAGAGGATTGGCCGGCCTTCTCTAATATTCTAGATGATTTTCAGCTTCTTTGTACCGCCTTCCCTCACTTCTCCTTGTCCACGATTTCTCGTTCGTTGAATTTGAAGGCGAATTGTCTTGTCCGGTCGTTTAGATCATTAATTTCTGCAATTTCCTTTGTAAACTCCTTATCTCCAGTTTGTAATAATGCAAATTAATTTAAAATAGAAACCATTCAATTTATAAATTAATTTGCATTAAAAATATTGAGGCATTAAAATTAATATGCATTAAAAATATGTAAAATATTAATTTTCTTGATAATAGAGGACTTAAAAGTATCCAAATTTGCCAATTTTAGGTATTATAAAATATTTAATTGTGTTTGGCAATTGGTTTAAAGAGAACACGGATAGTCAATAATGTGTTTGATAAATGTGATAATATAATAGAATTAAATGAATAAATAAAATAATAAAGTGACTGATTTTTTTTGTCAACCAAATACTATTTAGAAAAGAAAAACACTTTTTTAATATATAGACGATTTTACTCTTTTTTATGCGAAAATATTTTGAGATTGATATAAATGTGCATGATTCAGTAATATAAATTCTAGAAAAGGTTTGAAACATTCATAGACATTTGAAATTTGTGTTCTTAATTTTAGTTTCTACAAAAGAAAAAAATCATGGAATTTTATTGTTAATTGTGTTTTATGTTCTAGTTGTTTATAGACCAAAGGTGCTACCCTAGTAGATTATGAGTGATGTATGGTTTAATGGGATTAATTTCAGGACCTATCATCAGTTAAGTCAAGAACTCCTACCATTAGTTGCATATGTCCAGGACACAATCTTTCTTTGCATCATTTCCTCTTAGTAATCACTTAGAACATGTGCATTTGTGAGAAACCCAAAGAGTCTCCCACCAATATAGTATTAATTTTTTTAGTGTAGAAAAATTTCAAAAACCTTACTTAACTTTGTGTGTCCATTGGTGAGAAACTAATATGAGTTTCTAATTAATATAATATCAGTATCTTTAATGTAACCTAATATTTTTAATTTTATTTTATTTGAATACTTATTTTGTTATTTTGTTTTGCATTTTATCTTAAATTATAAAAAATATTAATATTAATATTTTTTAGAAATAAAAAATTACTTATTAAATATATTTAATTTTATTAATTAGTTATATTTTATACCATATATCATATTGTATCAATAACATAATTAGAAATACTAATATAGTTAGTCACAATGTCACAATACTAATATATTTTTTTTCAACTCTCATAATTTGTTTTAATCATACTAATATTTTTTATTATATCAACTTATATTAATTTAAAATAATATGAATGTATAATTTAACATTATGCATAATAGAATTTGTTAAATAGCTTATCTTTTTAATGATTTACCAAAAAAAAATAAAAATAACAATATTTAAACTATTTAATCAATTAAAGAAGTTATTAAGGATTTAGTTTATGATCATAAAATCTACGTACTTAAAAAGTGACATTTGTCACCACTCACCATGTCACAGCCTCTCATGGGTTTCTCAAATGAGAAACTTTTAGAATCCATTTTTGGCTTTTTTGATTAAAAATTACTTTTTTGATTTATTTTAATTATGACAAACTCAACAAAAACCTACCAATACACATAGTTTTAATTTATGCATTTTTGGTCATGTGTTATTCGTCCACATGTTATTAAGTTATCATAGTTTACCATCTCGAATGATAGCCGATCTGTCCAATTGTACTCGATCAGCTTACCGAGTTCGATTGAGCTGTCTCAATAGATTTTTACAAATGAAATTTGCTCCTTGTGCGAGAGGTCTTCTTTAGTCAATGCTTCTCACTCGATCATTTGTGTTAGTTATTATTGAAATCAACTCTTGAAATATGTTGCTATGGAACAAGTACATTAAGAAATTAACATATCATATATCCACCTAGATGAAAAAGCAAATACATAAAGTTTTTATTGTTTAAAGGGTTGTGTTTTCATGGGTTTTTACATTCTTTCCATGGCTTTTTCCATTTTCAGGGTTTTCACATTCTTTTCATCTCTTCTTAATTGCTTCTATATGATTCTATCTATCATTTTTCTCTACGACTCGTTTTTTCTTCTGCATCCTTTACCAATTCTGCATCCATCACATTTTTTATGCATCTATCTAAATGGCATTGGACTTTTGGATCTATCGGAATACAAAGTTATGGAAAAGGGTCGGGACGAAAGAAGAAAACCACCGAAAAGGAAATCTGATAAACGAGAGGTAGATCGAAAACCCAAAATCTAGTCTACCATACCCGACGCTAACAAGAACTACTCCTTTGTCGTGATGAAGATGACCTCGAGCTCTTGACCTGAGTTAGCAGTTCCTTTATTCAACCAAAGCATTAGCCCGTCGAATCCTAGAACTTATCTCTGGAATAGCATGATTTTAGATAATTGAGACCCTATCCCTCGACTCCGCGATCTAGCAAGAAAAGGAAACTCAAATTGAACCCTCCTTTCCAACATCTCTCACCCTAGACTGACCAATCTTCAATTCAATGAAGGGGATATCAAATAGTAGGGACGAAAGACAACCACTGATCTTAATTAAGCCAAGCATGTCTTTGTTTCATCACCCCAATACAAACATAATGCTTGGTGATATCATGTCAATAACTCAACCGTAACTGATCCTACATACCTTAAAATCTTGTCATGCCAAAAGCTCAACCATATAACTGATCCTACATATGCTTTAAAATCATGTTGGCGCAAATTTGTGTGGACATTGGCGGGAGACTATTTTTTCATGTTTTCAAGTTTTGCCTCCTTTTCTTTCATTAAGAATTTTATATGAAGAAACGAAATATTAGATATATGATTTAAAACAAAATTAAAGAAATGTGTATATAAATATGCGCACTGCTCATTACAGTGCACGATAGCATGAAGTAGTACTATTAGCAAATTAGCATCGTTTACTTTCACTGGTGAATAAAATTACTTAAAACCAAAATATATCAAAAATAAAAAACCCAAAAACATAAAAATCCAATTTTTATTTTTTTTATCGTTAATTTTCCCCTAAATTTTCGATTTCTCCGATCGACGGCAAAAAAAAAAGAAGTTCTCGAGTTTTTCGCCGGCAAATTCCATTCCGCGATGTGTATATGTCAATCGAAGAAACCTCTTCACTTCATCTGAAACCCTAATTTATAGTTTGTTAGATCCACAACAAATCTCTCTTTTTGCAAGAGCTTGATCTGTTTCTTTAGCTCTGGAAGAAGAATTCGCCAGCATTGTTGTTACCCATTTTTACCCAGTAAGATCGCTTCTTGTATCTCTCTCTCTCTCTCTCTCTCTCTCTCGCTCTTTTAAGATGAATTTGATTTTGTCGTGTGTTGAGATGTTTTAGCGAATCTAAAGTAAAAGGGTTTTTAATGTAAATCTTTACTTGATAGGTTTTGTGTTGAAGTTAATAGCTTACATTTGATGATGTACCTGTTTCAACTGATAAAAAAAGGAGAGATTTTTAAGCTACTTTGACTTCAAGATGAGGCTTTTTTTAGATACCCAAATCTACTCGAGGGTTTTTGTTATTGTATCAGTGTTAGCCGTAGAGAAGTGGGTTTTTTTTTTTTTTTTAAGCTTGAGATTGATCTCGAGTCCTAAGTTTTGAGCAAAGGTGTGATCTTTTTAGTGATTGGGATGGGTTCTTGGGATTGTCATAATAATGTTGTGTTTTGAGCTCTTTGGTTTAAGTATTGGGTTATGTTGTAGTGAAGTGACCCGAAGGTATTAATTTTACTCTGGTGAAATGTTGTTTGCAGATAATGGTATATATGGTGCGTGTAAATGGACAATTTCGTGCGATTTAGCTGCCCAGAACGGTCTTAGTTTCCTTTTTCAGAACTTTTGGTGGTGAAATTGAGTTGATTTCTACATGGAAGCATACAGAGAAGAGGCTTTTAAAGCGAAGCAGATCGCTGAGAGAAGATTTGCTGAGAAGGATTTTTCAGGGGCAAGGAGTTATGCGTTGAGGGCCAAGTCACTGTTTCCAGATTTGGAGGGTTTGTCTCAAATGCTCACGACGTACGAAGTTTATTTAGCTTCTCAGAGTAGGCGCAGTGGGGAGATTGATTACTATGCAGTTCTCGGACTAAAACCATCAGCTGGAAAAAGAGAAGTGAAGAAACAGTACAAGAAGATGGCTGTATTGCTCCATCCCGACAAGAACAAATGCCTTGGAGCTAACGGGGCATTTCAGATCATATCTGAAGCTTGGAGTTTCCTGTCAGCTGAGTTTAAGAAAAGCACTTTTTATTACAAAAGAAAGAAAGTTATCGATTCCATGGTGGTCCAGAAGAACAGTACAGAGTATGCTCCCTCACCCGCAGGATTCGATTGTTGTCCACCAGTTTCAGAAAGACTTGATACTTTCTGGACTGTATGCACCTCTTGCAAAGTGCAATACGAGTATCTGCGGAAGTATGTGAATAAGAGGCTGTCATGTAAGAACTGCCGAGGAGCATTTATTGCTCTGGAGACTGGGCCGGCTCCTCTTAGTGCATCAATTCAATATGCAGCTCCATCTCATGCAACAAGTAATGGCTATGGAGGTCATGGCTATGATGCTGTTTCACGTATGCCTACCAATTCTACGTATTTCTTAGGACAGTATCCTGCACATGGATATGAATATGTTACAAATGAGTCATATGACTGGAGCTCATATGTGGGAACACCTCCTGGGAATCTGGAGTCAAACCGCATGTCGTCAGTATCCAATGGATATCCTTATAAGCCCACCAATGGGGTAGCCTGTAGGGGAAGGAAAAAAGTTAAAGAAGGCCCTAACAGGACGAACTCAATGAAAAGCATGGCCTCTGAGCTGATATATCCAAGCCCAGCCAATTGGTCTGCTGATCTGTCAGTGATTAAGGCCAGCAGACCTGAGAAGAAGAGGAATATTGGTTTGGGGTCATCTGGTAATGGATCTGTTGAGAACATTACAAAATCTAATCCAGAATCAAAAGCAACAAATTTGGATACAAACATGGAACATGAGTTTAAACATCCTGGGCAAAGTTATGGTTCAATGCGACGGTGGTCTTCTGCAACAGGATTGGATGCGCGAAAGCTATTGATTAACAAAGCTAAAACAGATATTAAGCAAAGACTAGAGATTATGAGATTGGCTTCAGAGGCAACGGCGGCTACTATGGACGCGGCTCCCCTTGATCAAATAAGTGCCTCCTCCAAGGTAGGGGATGATGTATCCAGAATAGGAAAAACAGTTTCCTCTGGTCATCAATCTGCTCGGAAAATAAACGGGCCTATAACAGTTCCAGACTCCGACTTCCATGACTTTGATAAAAACAGAGCAGAGGAGTGCTTCGAGGCTAGGCAAATATGGGCAATTTATGATGAAGATGATGGTATGCCACGGTTATATTGCATGGTCCGGGAAGTACTCTCCGTGCAACCTTTTAAGATTGACATAGCCTACTTGAGCTCCAAGACAGACATCGAGTTTGGTACAATGAAATGGGTGCAGTACGGGTTTACAAAGTCATGTGGACATTTCAGGATACGAAACACTGACATAGTTGACCATGTTAACATATTTTCCCATCTCTTGAAAGGCAAGAAAACAGGAAGAGGCGGTTGTGTTAGGATATTCCCCAAAACCGGAGATATCTGGGCTGTGTACAAGAACTGGTCACCAAACTGGAACAACTCAACTCCAGACGAAGTGAGGCACCAGTACGAAATGGTTGAGATCCTTGATGAATATTCTGAACAGTTTGGGGTTTGCATCGCCCCGCTGGTGAAAGTAGAGGGTTACAAAACCGTGTATTGCAGGAGAGGTACGGAGGAGAGCAGAAAGTGGATACCGAGGAGAGAGATGCTGCGGTTTTCTCATCAAGTGCCATCTTGGTTTCTTAAAGAAGAAACTAGTGGTGTGCCCGGAAACTGTTGGGACTTGGACCCAGCTGCTATACCAGAGGAGTTGCTTTCACACTGAAGCAGGAACTGATTGATTATCATTCACTGTCGCTGCAAGAGACAAGAGTAAGAGCTTTTGTATCATCAATGTTAACGGTTTTTGACTCAGTGTAGAAACCCAACTCTATATCCAAAATATTTGTGGATTATTATTATTATGTCAGGAACTATATATACAGGCAAGCCTCTGTTTGTTCATTGGAGCTGTTGTATTAGCAAATGTTGAAGAATTAAACATAGTCTGACTTGTTGTTTGTTTTTACATTACTATATTTCCTTCTATCTGTATTAACCTTAGTATAAAATGTAGCCAAAGGTCATTCTGCTTTTTTACTTGTCACTCTTGCTTCACAAAAGTTTGGCTAATCTACTACATGTGGGTTACTCTGGTTTCATCAGTTCCATCGACTTCAATTTGTTTCAGATCAAACAGTGTTTTTGTACTTGTATTGTTTTTTATTTATTTATTTTGGATTCGGTTAGAAACGATCAAATACACGTGAAGCTCGTTATCTTGAACCTGGTAAGAGATTAAGCTCTTGGGGGAGAAAAAGACAAAGATAGAAACGTTGTCCGAGAAGAGACATTAGTTAGTGTCTTGTAATAACACTATCATCCCCTTGTCCCTCCACACAAGAGATCTAGAACTCCCACGGGGCAACCTAAGCGTCAAGTCTGCTCCCCCAAAACATTGAATCTCAATTCTAGTAGTAAACCACTTCAATACCTTTTTGATCATTTACTAATCAGTAGTCACCAAACCCCAAACAAGTGCATGTTTGTAGCTTAAGGTTGATTCTGGTTAACTAGGCTTACTGAATTCATCAAAAATAAATTTCCCCCTTTGTAACTTTTTAGAAATTTGAATAACTAATTACGGCTAAAATACTGTTAAATTGGATATTATTTAATTTCTACCTCCTAATTAAAGTATTTGTAGAAATTAACTAATCGGAATTATTTTTGTTTTCCGAAGTTTTACAAAAGTGTCTTTTTAGAAAATATAAGAGAAATTCCAAATTATATTGTATATTTTTAAGTAATTGTTTCGTCTATTTCAAGTTTGTAGTATAGTTATGTCATATTAAGTAATTGTTTCGTCGATTTTAGATTCAGCAACCTGAACAAGATCTAACAGTATAACCACCAAAAACAGCCACACAACATTATAAATAATCTGATTGAATGTTACTCACGCAATGAGGTTGAGTATATCCAGGTTGTCTGCATTTTGAACAAGCATATGACTTTTGTGTCTTCCGCGACTTGATACCTTTTTTACGTGACAGCTCTAGCCATGTAAGCCAACGAGACTTATTTTGCCTACCAAGCTTCCGCTTCGGTATTGGAGGTATACATCGGATATCTGGCCCAATCGGAGCGTGTTCGACATTGGGCATAATGTTAGCCGCGTACGATGCATAAACATAATCTTTTCTATAGTAAGCTTCCACCACGGTAGATATATGCCATCCAGCGGACTTGATAGCCTTAATTGCATGTGAACATGGAATTTTCGCAACACCAAACACCCCGCATGAACAAGATTTTTCTTCTAAGTCAACCAAACAGTCATGTTGCCCACCACGAACGTGGAAACGCCAACCATCAATGCGTTCGACTATCATCATATCTGCGTAATGTTCCCTTACAGCCAATAAATATTCAACACCCCGACTAAAAGTGGTGGTCAGACTTAGTGCATCCTCTCGTCTTTTCCAATACCACCTACCTAACTTTTTCGTAATAAACTCGATGAGATATGTTATGGGTTAACCTTTGGCTTTCTTTAGCATGGAGTTGATAGATTCCGCAATTTTGCTAGTCTTGATATTGTATCTATCTCCTGGACAGTAAACTCAAGACCATAAAGCTGGATCTGCCTCATTCAAATACGCTGCAAGAGCCGGATTTATGTTAGTGAGCGAAGCCATGTAGCGGTTGTAATCATCATGCGTATGCGCATATGCTGCCCCTTTCACCAAGTACATCAGTTGCTTTCCATTGAAATTAGAAATTATGTTTTGTTGAAGATGGTAATAACATATCCCTCGTGTTGCCCATGGGATAACATTGCAACATGCCTTAGCTATTGAACTGTGCCTATCCGAAACTACAACCAAAGGATATTCATCAGAGATACACTCACTTAATTTGGTGAAAAAACAATTCCATGAAGCATCACACTCTGAGTCGACAATTCCAAAAGCCAACGGAAATATCTGGAAGTTACCATCCTGTGCACAAACGATTAACAGTACACCTTCATACTTGCCAGTGAGATGGGTCGCATCAACCACAATAACTCGCCTAACGTAATTGAAACCACGGATTGAAGCATCGAAAGATATGAAAAGATACTTAAACCTATGCTCGTCATCAACAACAAGGTCAACGACACTGCCCGGGTTTGACTGCTCTATTTTCCGAAGACAGTAAGGCAACTTTGAATATCCATCTTCCGCGCTTCCTCTCACATATTCTTGCGCATATTGTAAATCCCTGTACGAAGTGGTGTAATCCAACTATTCCTACACGGTCGACGAAAAGCCTCCCAATATATTTTGAGGTGCAACGCTTACGGTTAGCTACAGGGTCCACAATAGAACATATATGGACGTTCAGATATTTGGTGACCCAAAAAGTGTTTGGATCATTCGTCACAATGGCTACGACCCTCCATGTGCATCATGGAACAGAGCATATTACCACCAACAAAGACTTTGTGGACTTCTTAATTTAGAAAGAGAATTTTAACATAACCGCGGTCATACGCATCTCAGATATGACGTCAGCTTTGCATGCAAAGCATTGACCTACTTTCAGTTGGTCTATCCAAGGATTATTTAACTGTCCATGAATTCCACCAAAAAACGGTTTCCCTTCTTCAGCATCTAGTCCAAGGTCATCTCCATCTCTTTCGTCATCTTCATCTTTAAATTTCCCGTACTCACTGTAATCGAAATCCATGTCATCAACATCTTTCGGCTTCTCATCTGTATGATCAGTTTCATGACATTCTTCTGCACATTAATCTGCACACTCATCGGCACCTGGTTCTACATCGTTACCAAATTCAGCTGTTGGCTCTCCATTGTCAACATAACGAGAGTTGAGCGGCATAACCGGATGTCCATCCATGCACTGCGTAGAGACGCAAAGGCGAACAACATTCCTACAACTAAAATCTATCAAGTTTTGAACTGATCTATCATTTGTGACATAGACTGGAGGGGTATCTTGAAGCAATTGCTGAAGCATCATCTCTGTTAAGGGATACGATAGTTGAACCATATCTGTTTCTTTGTCAATCAGATAATCTTCTACAGTCATTTCAACAAGCTCAGCGTATGTACAACCGTGCCGCAAAAAAAACATTCTCCCACCTTTGCGTCCATCCATGTCAAATGCCAAGACCCATTTCTCGTCAGCCATACTCCGAAAACAACAGGTATTTGCGCCATTTACCTGAAAGAATAAGCAGCAAGTTAAAATACCATAAACCCTAAACCCTAAACCCTAAACCCTAAACCCTAACCCCTAAACCCTCAACCCTCTAAGGAAAGCAAAAAGTATAAAAAATTTATCATCGTCAAAATATACATAGGCAATTACATAACCGATATAACACAAACGAACTAAAAAATCAAAAAAAAATTCTTTATAAATTTCCAATTAAGACCATTTCAATTGTACAGACTTTAGAGATAAATCCAACAGTTTGACTTCCTAAATAAGTATAATTTAATAACCTAATTTCCTATGAAAACCAAAAACTTGATTTCTCCATATGTATAATACATAATCATTTCAAAAACATATAGAAGCAAGTACATATCATATGTCAAAGAGTACAACAAGAAAATCTTTAAAATTATTCACCAACTTGTTGCAAATTGGTTTTCAAATTCTGAGGACTTCATGTTGATGTCAACATTGTATACATAAACAAGTTTCTATACAGAGACTACTTGTGAAGTCTATTACTTGTGGTCTATTTTTGCAATTACAATTTAATAAAGCAGACACCTTTTGAAGTCTACTATTATTGTTGACTTCTTTTGTTGTCTTCCTTTGTTAATTTTTGGGTCAGTTATGCAATTCAAAACATAAAAAAGAGTAGACTTCTTTGAAAGTTTCAAATAGTTAATTTCGATTGCAGTCTACACTGGTTATTTTTGCAATTGACCAAACTATTGACTTTGTAGTAGACTTCTATCTAACAAGTAGACTTCGTAAATCCGTCAACTATAAAAGTTAGACTTCGTTGTGGTTAGTTTTGCAATTGACCAAATTTGACTTTTCCCAATTAGACTACTTACGAAGTCTCCAGAAATGGTGACTTCGTTTGCAGTCTGCCCTAGTCATTTTTGGAGTTGACCAACATTTTAATTTTTTCACTAGTAGACTTCTTTTGCAGTCAACTTGGTAATTTTTTTTATAAATAATATTATGGTCAATACTTTTATATTTTGGTCAATTGCAAAACTAACCACTATAGAAGTCTACTACCTTTTTTCATGCGAAGACTTCGTCTGACAGTCTGGACTAAAAAGTCAATAATTTGGTCAATTGCAAAAATACACTTCAGTAGACTGTAAAGGAAGTATCCGTTAGAAATATTATAATGCAGTCTAAGACATATTTTTTTTGTTTCCAAATGAAATTAAGGAGACTGACATTTTAGTATACGGGCTCGAAACTCGATAAACTTTAAATTGCAAAACTGACCAAATAATAGACTTTATATTACATTATGATGGGTCGACTAATAAATGAAGTCTAATTTCAACAAAAACACAAGGAAAATCACGAAATCTACCGGAAAATTACCTGACGGTGGTTGTTCGCAATGTCAAACACCAAGGATGTCGTCTTAAGTCACCACGGAAGAAACCCAGCGCCAACTTAATCACTATCCAAGAATCATGATATATAACAAGATAAATGTTTTCTATGATTAAAATGGAGAGGAGATGGAAGAAAATGAAGTTCTCTTAGCATTAACTGTTATTTAAGCTTACAAATTCAGGTTGTGGAAGCATTAAGAGCTTCAAATTTGGTTGTTCATAGTTGTTGGAAAATTGATTGCGGTGGTACAACCGTAAATAAAAGAAGAAGATGAGGATATGAATGTAATAAACATTTTCGCAAGAAATTCAAATAAATCATAAATAATGGCATTTTTGTGAATACAATGAATAAACAAAGATTTAATAGAGAGAAAACGGCAAATATTAGAGAGAGAAAAAAATGGGTCTAACATTACAATTGATTCAAGTTTGTAGTCTAGTCCCATTTAATAAAGGTTATAGACTTATAGGGTCAATCGATCCCACCCTCCACTTCTAAAACTTTTGCTTGATTGACCATTTCAAAATATATTTTTAATCAACTACATGTATTATTATATCGAGTATGAATTTGAATGAGGATAACATACAACAACAATTCTATCACCAACCACTTGATTATTTATCTGAATCCATTTCAATTTATGCATGTAGATTTCTAAATAAATTAGTTATACTAATATCACAATCTTCAAGATTCAAGAATAGTAGTTTCTTACAAAATGGCTCAGAGAATCATTAAACTATGGTTGGGAGACAAAGATACATAAACTGATTAAAGAAATAAGAGGTGTCTATGTAGAATCAATCAATTACCCACTTCTCTTAAAACCCACTCATCGTTATATTTTAAACTATGGTGATAAAACAAACAATTTTCGAAAGACACAAAAGAACAAACAAATAAACAATTCCACTTTTATTGATTCTTGGTAGTCTAGTTGAGTTTATTTATATTTGTCATTAGCCAATCCATTTTTATTATTTAACTGAAAAATGTTGTGTAATACCTTCCCCACCTAGATGATGAGATAATCATGGACTCAAAACCTCAAATTATAGACTCAAAACCTCTAATTTTTTCACCAAAAAGACAAATAAATAAATAATAATCAAAAATAGAGTAAAAGAGAAAAGAGAGAAGTGTCTATGGTTTAGTTGTTGGGTTTGTTCTCTTTCTGCTTTAAATTTCTCTTGTTGTAAGTTTTAGTTGTTTCCGGGAACTTATCCGTTGTCCGTCGGCTTAGCCTTAAGCCTTAGACTCCAAGAATATTCATGTTTTCCGCCGGCTTAAAATGTAGTTTACAATGTATACTTTCCAATATTATCAATAATATCAGATTAAAAAAAAAAAAAAAAAAAAGAGAAG
>NC_025694.1:18415737-18420148 GCF_000633955.1 Camelina sativa | reverse complement strand
TTTACTCTGAAACCATGAAAGAAGAAGTTAAAGCTTTGTCCTTTTCTCTTTTCCATTTCTTTACTGAACAATGTCTTTCTCCCATTGCAACCACTGGGCTTGGTTCATCTTGTCCTCTTGCGTCTTAAGTAAGAGAACCCAACAAACAAAAATAAATCTTTCCGCATCGGGCTATGTCACAGCTTCTTCTTGGGGTGGTTTCAAGAACTCAACTTTACATCATGAGATTGTTGTTCTGTTGATAGAGTTTTACAGTTCTGGGTTCGGAGAGATCTGAGTTCACCCCAACCCCACTAGCTGAATCTGAGATTAGTGTTCTTTCTAGAAGTCGACCATGTCTATAACTTGTGAACTCTCGAATCTTACTTCAAAGAAGGCAAAGGAATCGAGCAGTGGCCAGAATTGGCTTAAAAAGCCTCTCTTGTTCTTGATTCTGTGTGGCTCTATGGTAGTTATCGTTCTGGTTATGTTCTCACGGTTAGGTAGGACTCAGAAGGAGCAGAGATGTTCTTGTAATGGAGAAGCTAAGGTGCTGTATAGACATCAAAACGTTACCAAGAGTGAGATTCATTATTTGGTCTCTTTGTTCTCTGATTCAGATCAGGTAATTTTATCTGAAATTGACTTTGTTTGAGCTTCTGATTTGCCTTAAAGTGAAATACTTTACCATTCTCTGCATCTGTTGCAGGTATTATCCTTTGAATGTCGTAAGGAATCAACCCCTGGAATTTGGGCAAATTATGGTATTACATGTTCCCTAAATATGCTTTCCGAGAAACAAGAGACTGGAGGGGTTCCCTGGAATCTTCATCCTTCAGGCGTAGCACATTCTGTCTCATCAACATCTCATTTCTGTAATAATCTTGAGCAGGTAAGATAACATTGGATTCTAGCATATGTGAAGAAGCCTTCAAATTTGGTTATCTAGCTCTCACAAAAGTTTATTTTGAATGTTTTGGTTATTGGTAGAGTTTACATCAACCCGAAAACCCCGAAAACATTGAAGAAAAAGACTATGAAGATGGGGCGGATCAGGGTTTATCATCATCTTATATAAGAAATGCATGGTGGTGTCTAATCCTTGGTGTGTTACTGTGCCATAAGATTTTTATATTTCATTCTAAAGCACCAACTGAGAGTAAAGAAAGAGTGCATCTGCAAGAGCCTTTAGGTCAAAAGAAGCAGCAACAACGTGCTCAGACTTCTTCTAGAGGGGCTGGAAGATGGAGGAAGAACATCCTTCTCCTCGGTATCTTAGGAGGAGTTTCCTTCTCCGTATGGTGGTTTTGGGACACCAATGAGGAGATCATAATGAAAAGAAGGGAGACTTTAGCAAACATGTGTGATGAAAGAGCCCGCGTGTTACAAGATCAGTTCAATGTTAGCCTCAACCATGTTCATGCCTTGTCTATTCTTGTATCTACATTTCACCATGGGAAATCCCCTTCTGCCATTGATCAGGTGATGTGTTTTTCTTACTGCTACTTACATTTCGTATCTCAAGGTTATGTTTAATCATCATTGTCTTTTACATTTACAGAAAACATTTGAAGAATATACTGAGAGAACAAACTTTGAGAGGCCTCTTACAAGTGGTGTAGCGTATGCTTTAAAAGTCCCACACTCGGAAAGAGAGAACTTTGAAAAGGAGCATGGATGGTCAATAAAGAAAATGGAAACTGAGGACCAGACAGTTGTCCAAGATTGTGTCCCTGAAAATTTTGACCCAGCACCTACTCAAGACGAATATGCGCCAGTTATATTTGCTCAAGAAACTGTTTCCCATATTGTATCGGTCGACATGATGTCTGGAGAAGTCAGTAACGTTTAAAAGTTTCCTGTCCTACTGCCAAACCAATGTGCTACAAGAGAATTCAAAAGTCTTACTGTCTTGCAGGAAGACCGTGAAAACATCTTGCGGGCAAGGGCATCAGGAAAAGGAGTATTAACATCTCCATTTAAGCTTCTTAAGTCAAATCATCTTGGCGTCGTGTTGACCTTTGCTGTGTATGACACGAGCCTAGTGCCCGATGCTACAGAAGAACAACGTATTGAAGCAACTATTGGGTACTGCTTTTACTTTAAAAATAAATGGTTTTTGCTGATAGAAAATGATTCTTGGACACAAGAAACTGAACCTATGTAGCAAAGACTGATCTCTGTACTAGAAAATATTAATACGGTACACCTAAAACAGGTACCTTGGTGCATCATACGATATGCCATCGTTGGTGGAGAAACTTCTACACCAACTTGCCAGCAAACAGACGATTGCTGTGGATGTTTATGACACAACTAACGCCTCAGGTCTAATTAAGATGTATGGCTCAGAAATTGGAGATACAAGTGAACAGCACATAAGTAGCCTTGATTTTGGTGATCCATCAAGGAATCATGAGATGCACTGCAGGTTAACTCTTAATTCTTGTGATATTTTTGTAAGATATGTTCACTTCTCTCTTTCCTGAAGTATGAAAATGGCATTGTTCATTTATAGGTTTAAGCATAAACTTCCCATTCCTTGGACAGCGATAACACCGTCGATCTTAGTTCTGGTTATTACTTTTCTTGTTGGTTATATATTCAATGAAGCCCTCAATCGAATTGCGACAGTTGAAGAGGACTGTCAGAAGATGAGGGAACTCAAAGCCCGTGCTGAGGCTGCTGACGTTGCAAAATCACAGGTGAACTATCAACTATGTGAATCAAATAGTCTCAAACCTTTTTTTTGTTAACAAGAGTTGTTTTGTCACTGAAATGCTTCATTTTTTAAAAACTGAATTGCTTCTTATTTGCAGTTCCTAGCAACTGTTTCTCATGAGATACGGACTCCAATGAATGGAGTTTTAGGTACTTCTTCTACTGATCCAGCTTTGTCATTGCATGTTCTCTAGAAAATCAGCTGAAAAGTTCAAACATGCTGTTACAGGAATGCTGAAAATGCTGATGGACACGGATCTTGATGCAAAGCAGATGGACTATGCGCAAACTGCTCACGGAAGTGGGAAGGATCTTACATCACTCATAAATGAGGTTCTTGATCAGGCAAAGATTGAATCAGGAAGGCTCGAGCTTGAGAATGTGCCTTTTGATATGCGTTTTATTCTGGATAATGTTTCATCTCTCCTCTCTGGCAAGGCAAATGAAAAAGGAATTGAGGTATACTAGAAACTGCATGACCTTCCAGCTTCTTAATGTTTTCAAATAGCAAACAAATTCCATATCTAATGAAATCTTGGTTTCTTGTTACAGTTGGCCGTTTATGTTTCTAGTCAAGTTCCTGATGTTGTAGTTGGTGATCCAAGTCGGTTTCGGCAGATAATTACAAACCTGGTTGGAAACTCAATCAAGGTGATAAATGGCTTCCATCTTACAAAACGACATACTTCTTGACCACTATAATACTCACTTGTTCTTTCTGTAATAACAGTTCACACAGGAAAGAGGACACATATTTATCTCGGTGCATCTTGCAGATGAGGTGAGGGAGCCTCTTAGTATCGAAGATGCAGTGCTCAAACAGAGACTAGCGCTAGGATGCAGTGAGTCCGGTGAGACAGTTAGCGGGTTTCCTGCTGTAAATGCATGTGGAAGCTGGAAGAATTTCAAGACATTTTACAGCACTGAGAATCATAATTCTGATAAAATCAAGTTACTAGTTACAGTGGAGGACACCGGAGTGGGCATACCTGTGGATGCACAAGGCCGAATATTCACGCCTTTTATGCAAGCCGACAGTTCCACATCGCGGACTTATGGTGGGACTGGCATAGGTTTAAGCATAAGCAAGCGTCTGGTTGAACTCATGCAAGGAGAGATGGGGTTTGTGAGTGAGCCCGGGATAGGCAGTACTTTTTCATTTACTGGAGTTTTCAGTAAAGCAGAAACAAATTCGTCTGTTACTAAGTTGGAACGATTCGATCTAGCTATTCAAGAGTTTACAGGATTGAGAGCATTAGTTATTGATAACAGAAACATTCGAGCTGAGGTGACCAGTTACCATCTTCGGAGACTGGGAATATCTGCAGACATTGTTTCGAGTCTTAGATTGGCATGCACCTGTGTCAGGTACTTTACATGTACTAGTGTCTGTTTTTCTTTACTTTTCCAACTGCTTTGCTTTGCTTTGCAAGAAAGCTGTATTTGTAGAGATTATAGTTGGTTCACTAAAAGCGTTCAATTTTTTCTGGACTCTTTGCAGCAAATTAGACAATTTGGCTATGGTTCTAATTGACAAAGACGCCTGGAACAAGAAAGACTTTGCAGCACTTGACAAGTTGTTTACCTTTAGCAAAGTAACCTTAACAAGAATCCCCAAGATTTTACTTTTGGCGACCTCTGCAACTCTTACTGAGCGAAGTGAGATGAAGTCTTCTGGTCTCATCGATGAGGTAGTAATAAAGCCCCTTCG
>NC_025694.1:18379554-18414157 GCF_000633955.1 Camelina sativa | reverse complement strand
TTTTTTGTGCAGATTTGAAGCAACGAGGAGAGTCCGTGATCTGGAGTATGAAATCAACAAGAAAATAGCTTCTGGAGAAGTTTCTGCTGAATTGTTCTGTAAATTTAGTAGTTGGCACGTCCCGATATTAGCAATGACAGCTGATGTTATACAGGCTACTCACGAAGAATGCATGAAATGTGGCATGGATGGTTATGTATCAAAACCGTTTGAAGAGGAAGTGCTCTACACAGCGGTTGCAAGATTCTTTGAACCGTGTTAAAAGGGAAGACTGAAAAGTCATTCCCTTGTAGGAGTATATATATATATATATATCGACCCGAGAGCTTTTTGACGTCGGGTAGTATATCTTGAACATCCATGACACTGCAATTCAACTTGAGGTCAAGGCAAGAACCAGTCCATTATTGATTGTCCTTCACAGGTCACTTTCGCTATTAGACCTCGTCTGGTTGAGTATGCGAAGAAACTGCGAAAGCCGCAGTCACTCTCTTTGTATAGACAGTTTGTCATCTTTGATCTCCACCTGTGTGTATAGCAGATTTCTAGTGTATAGCTCCATTATATTCATTCTTAGAATAAAACTCAAACTCCCTTTAACTGTAAAACAGCATGTATGTTGTGTACAAATAGTTATGGCCTTTGATTACATGATAGGAAGTGTATAAGTGACTGTGTTTCGAAAAGCTTCCAGAAGCAGAACAAAATCTTCCTCAAAACGAGTTAAATGCAGATCTGGCACATGATTGCATCTGAAGCAAACCAAGATTCCCTACTCATAGATCTTGAAAGTACTGATTCTTTCTAACTAGTATAAAGGGGTCAAATTGCACTCATTGTTATAGCTCTCAAACTTATCAACTAGATCAGATCTGAATCTCTCTGTACCACTCATTGCCTTCTTGGGAAAGATGTCAACTTTCTTGATAAGGATACTTCTTCCTTTGCTAGTCATATGACATTTCCGCAATTTTCAGGTAAAACTATCACTGCAATGTTCACACTAGTGTATGTCCTTTTTAGGCTTTTACAAGATATGTATGTGAGTGTATGTATAAACAGAGGCAGAGTCGGAACAATAGTGCGTAGCGGATGAACAAACGCCAGACGATGAGTTGCAGGCAGCCCTATCGTGGGCATGCGGTAGCGGTGGAGCTGACTGCAGCAAAATGCAGCAGGAGAACCAGCCATGCTTTTTGCCCAACACAATCAGGGATCATGCTTCCTTTGCCTTCAATAGTTATTACCAAAATTATAAGCATAAAGGTGGTTCTTGTTACTTCAAAGGTGCTGCCATGATCACTGAGCTTGACCCCAGTAAGCTCTCTCCTTATCTATATCACTTTAATCTTAGCAGATAGTGAATAATCAGCATCTGATCTGGATATAATTGTCACAGGTCATGGTTCTTGCCACTATGAGTATAACCCCTGATTCAAATGATACAACAAGATAAAAAGCTATAATTTTGCATTTATACATTATCCCTATGTAATGTGCTTCCCCTGGAAACTGTTCTCTCATTACTCTTTATCTTTGATAAAATTTCTTCAATACAACATGCTTTCTATTGTGCATTGAATTTTTTCCAAAGTATCAAATATACATCAACCTGGTCACTATTCCTCAATCTAATTACTTCACAATATGTAGTCGCAGCAGTAGGCTTATTCCATTTTTGTTTAGAGTACGTGGTCCTCACGCGGTGATACCATATAACAACATTGGAATCAGAAACATTGGATCCAGTCGTATACATCATAGGAGATCCATCAATCTTGTCTTACAAGCTCTCCTATACTTGTTGTAATAAATGATTGCATTGTATACTAGCTAATCTGGTGCCGCCTGAAGAACTAACTATACAGTCTATTAATAATTTTTCCTGCCTTGGCCTTTTTTAATGGTCAAAAGAGCTGAACTATGCGGATTTACTACTTAGATTTACTACCAGAACTTGAACATCTATACAGGCCATTAAGAGAATCAGACTGAAGCAAGTGGGAGTTCCAAAATAAGAATAGAAACAAGGGTGAAACTAAAAGACGACCTTGGATAAGGGCTGCATTTCACTGGTTTCTGTCCATATATACGCCATCAGTATCCATCATTCACAACAATAACCAATGACTGAGTGTGAACCAGTGCACTGTACTTCGGTTTACATATTCCACCTTCCTTCTTCGTAATAATCGTATAACAAACTAAACAGAAGGAACATTGATGCAAATGGCTTGTTCTAGATGCATTTAGAATCTTAAACATCGATAAACAAACAATACCTTCTTTTTAATTCAGGATTATTCTGCTTGTGTGTATCCTCCTTTTTGCTACTTGATTGTGAAGTACCAGTTCTCAATTCAATTGCTAATAATAAAGCAACTGAAACTTAAAGTTTTGTTTGAAAATGTGTAAATTCATTTCCTTTAACCAGTTTCTGCTCATATTTACGACAATTGTACCCGTCTTGCAGTACTTTCTCACCGATAAAAGGGCAGTTCCCTTCTGAACCAGACTGCAAAGACAAGCCAGTACTTTCAAGAGTTGTGAATGTTTTTTCTGATCCCTTAGAAGCAATATCTACATCAGGCACCCTTTTGAGGCTCCTTGCAGTGGTACGGTTTTAGAGTCTCTTCTTGAAGTTGCTGGCTTTTACAAGCCAAGCCTAGCTCATTGATGATCTTCTTTGACTCGCAGTTTGTAGTTCCAGTTCCAGTGGTCGCTCCAGCCTCTACGTTATCAGTGACAGCATCACCTGTCTTAGTCCCGCTTGCAGAAGCAGTCATAAGTAGGAAGTCTGCTTATTGCAACCATATCAACCAATTAACTTTATCAGCAGAAAAATGAGTCCAAGTGATCTTAAAGCCAGCAAGAATTGTATTCACTCTACGTCCATTTAGCTGCCAATGCCTAGAGCAGCCAAAACAAACAAGAAAATATTACTTCTAATAACACCTGAAAAGGAAAAACAATAAGAGGAACAATGTAAACCAAACAAGTAGAAACAAGGTTCAAGTACAAACTCTTCTGAAGAGTGAGTGAGAGAGGGACCTTTTAAGAACATAATAGATTGCTTTAAATCGTAATGTAAAGACACCAGTGAGAAATGCAAAAAAGGTTCTTGTGAGAAATTACTGGAGGTCTTCTCTCCCTCAAACTCACGAGGAGAAGCAAACAAAAAAATGATTGACCCAAATTACCAAAACCTAGAATCACACACTAGCCAAATTACCTTTACAACCGGAGTATATAACTTTTTTTTACCTCAAAAGTTTTTAGTAGACGAGAGGGAAGTGAAATACTCACGCTAAGCATCGATATGATTCATCAAACCGAACAAACTTCGAAACGAAGATGATCGCAATGTCGGGATTCGAAACACGTACCCTCTCAAGTAGGAAGAGAAGTGATTAATTTAGGTGCTACGCGGCGTACTGAGGCATTATGTATGTCAGACCATGATTATCGGTGGGTTCAGGCCGGAGTTCTTAGTGTTTTGATGAAAAAAAATAAATCAGAAGAAAAGAAAATATGTAAGATCTCCTCTTATATAGTATACTGGATCATGGGTTAAGAGATTGCTACGTGTCAGCTGTCTGTTGGGCGAACAGAAAATACAAAACGAAAAAAAATTCATCTGATTGATTTTATTATTTTTCCTCTCTCTCTCTCTCTCTTTCTTGTTCTCTCGCGATTGGAATCTCCGAAACAAGAAAACGGTTTGGAATCAGAAGCTTCATGGGTTTGAATCGAAGGACCGAGAATGGTTTGGATTCAGTTGGGAATGAAGAGAAGGCGATTCGATGGGATTGGAGAGAAGAAGATTAGTAGCGATGGCGATTTGGAAGCTAATCGCCAATTGCATGATTCGAGTTTCAGTCGAATAAATTGGAAGAGATTGAAGCAATTGGAATCACAAGGTACGTTTGTTAGTACAATTGCATGAATCACAGATTGTTTTATGATTAGGGTTCTTTGATTTTCGATCTTAAATTAGGGTTATTTGATGTTAGTTAGAAAATTAGGGATTTGCGTATAAGCCTTGTGATTTTGGAGTTGTTATACTTTATGAGATGTTTGATTGAGACTCAAGATGATTTTGTTATGTTATAGAGATCACTGATTCGTATTTTGTTCTTTTTTTTTAATTATGTAGATGGATATGTTGTTGTTCTGTCTTAACTTTGATAACCTTTGGTTAAGTATTAATGATTGAGACTCAAGATGATTTTGTTCTGTTATAGAGATCATTGATGCCTTTTTTGTTCTGTTTTCATGATTATGTAGATGGATATGTTGTTGTTCTGTCTTAACTTTGATAACCTTTGGTTAAGTATTAATGAGTGAGAGTTTAGCATTTTGTTCTGTTATAGAGATCACTGATGCGCTAATACACTTATGTTTTTCATGATTATGTAGATGGAAAGACTGATTACAGGAGAAGGATCCGTATTATCAACCAAGACATGAACAAGTACAATAAATCGAGTACCAATCTCTTTGTTGTCCGGTTTACCAACAAAGACAAGAACAAGTACAATACATTAGGTTGCTGGTGAGGACAATACATCAAGGTTTTGAGTTCTATATCTTTATTTTTGTTTTCCTAGGTTTATAAAATTAATCATTCTCTCCATTTATAAATTGCACTTCTGTTGTAATATGTATTAATGTTTTATTATGTTTTGTATGTTTGAAAATTAATAAAAATGGAATATTTTTTTAGTTTTATAAAATCTCTAATGTTTACACATTTATACCACTTCTATTCTATTTAAAATTTAAAAAAACAATATTTTCAAAAATAAGAGACCCAAAATAAGAACCTACCAATAAAAGAGAAAATTTTATCTAAGAGATCATGAGTTCTTATATTCCAAACAGTACACAATTAATTCATAAAAAATTTAAGAACTCCCCTTATATGAACCCCCCAATAAACTTGCTCTCAGTATGTAGTAGGCAAGTCCTATTAACAAAAAAAAAACATTAATTCTTAATACTGATATATATATAACATATATTTTTTTTCATTAATACAAAAGTTATAATGAATAGTTTATCATTTAAATTTGAGTTGTAGTCAGTAGAGGAAACCCCTAATTTTATCTTAATTTTTTCAACTTGAAAGTCTATAGTTTTCAGAAAAAAAAAAAGAATTCTCAATTAGTAATTTGTATTAAATTAAATTAAATAAGATTAAAATATTCCTTCTGAAATTATCTCCTACTTTCGTAACAAGGTTTGCAGCTTTTTTTCTTTTTCTTTTTCTTTTCTGGTAAAAAGGTTGCAGCTATTTTGTTTTTGTTATTGTCAATAGCAAAGTCATGTAACTTCTAATGTAGATAAAATGTTTAGAAACATATTATTACTGGATTACAGTAGCAAATTGTCACAAATTATTACTCCCTGTGTTTCTATCTAACTTAAGTTTTAGATTTTTTTTATATATAAAAATAAGCATTTTATGTTTTATGTATTTTTTTATTAGTTATTGATGATGAATTGTAAAATTTAAGAAGAAAAAAATCAAATATTTATTAATTTAAATTAAATAAATTGTTAATCATAAAATTGATGTATTTCGAATTAAATTTTAATAGTTGTTATTTTGTTGATTTGTTATTTAATTCGAAATATTTAAATTGATGTATTTCGAATTAATATTTCGAATTAAATAACAAATCATAAAACTGAGTAATATTTGCTATTCTGTTGATTTGTATGCATGTGGTCTTTAATTCATTGTTGTAAATTAATTAATAATGCACCATCAAAAGACAGTAATTATTTAATACAGACACAATTAAATGAAGACAAATCTGACTTAGCATCCTGTTCTAATTTACGGGTCTGTAATTTCTAACTTACGGGTGTAAGTTTGGTGTATAAGTTGAACGATTTTTGTAACCTCTCTCTCTCAAAGTGCCGTTTCTATAGTAACCGTTTTTTTTATCTCCATAACTTCCGGCCGGCGCTGGCTTTTCCGGCGTCGGTCGGCTCTTTCTCCTTAATTCCAGTCCTTCAATTTCTCTTTCTGTATAGTTTTTTAGTTAATTATCTTGGCAAAACCGGTTTCCAACTCCCCATCATTTGCTCCATTGGAAAGACGGTGTGGACATATCTAAGTCCGACAACTTTCCTGGCACCATTCTCGACAAGTGTGGTGTTCCATCACACCCAAAATTCACCAGGAGTCTTGCATTTGAGTCGGAAAAGGGTTGTGTCGTTGTTTCGTCTCTGTCGCGGTTGGAATTTTCTTCAAAGTCGCGTTTTCATTCTCTTCTCTTGGAAGATTGTATGTCTGACCTTACTCAAACCACAGCCCAAGAGTAATTGTGTCAGTCTCTTTCCATCTCCAATCGATGGTTGCCGTTTCATCTCCCATATATGTTCTGTTCAATCTCATTTCTATATTTATTACATGAGAAACAGAGATCAAATTAAGATTTGGGATCCTGGAGTAACCTTTGGTGATTCCATTGTTTGGGGGATGGGTTTAGGACTACATCGATTAGGTTGTTGTTGTATTGTCATATCGAAATTAATGGAGGGATTGATCACATATAGGCGACAATATATTATTGGTAATGGGCAGATATGGAGTTTGAAGAATGTTTTAACAAAGCTTCGATGCGACTTTATTGGCATGATAGGGTCACAAGAAATTAGTGTTTGTTTTTACGATACTCAGGTTACGTTGTTGATCCAGTTTGTTCAATAGATGGAGACGACTTGGCTTACTCCCGTGGCAATGTTTTTACATTTGCAAAGTCAAAAACTTCCGACTGTGCCTATTCAAATACATTGCTTTTTGGGTGTTGTTGACGATGGTGTTGGCCAAAGTATAAGATCAAATAAAGTATTGTGGGTTTCTCTGAATATTATAAAGTCGATATATGTTAGAAAGACTTTGGTACGGAAGCATTGGTACCATTATATCTACATTTCAGAGTTATGTTTGGACACATTGGGTTTACAATTATGGTTCGCAAAAAGAAAGTTGAGCCACAAGATGCTGCATGCAAATCATAACAGAGGAAAATCAAATATGAAGTTGGACAATAACCGATTTTATGAACGGTTAGCGAGTAAAACTACTTTTCGGAAAGCATCGTCAACCTCCCTTTCGCTGTATTTTTTTTAGTGTATGGCGAATACATCTGCGTATGTAATAATTGTGTTACAATAATTCTGTATAAAAGCTTTGTAATTACTCTTTATTTGAATTTAATGGAAATCTGATTTGTGGAAAAAAAAAACAGACGCAATTAAATAATTACTGCCTAAAATTCGTGTGTTTGGAGGACACTTCATTGTATATCTAACAGGTGATCTGTTTTTTTTTTCCAGGTTGACTTGGACTAAGCTTGCTTATCGAGTTCGTTTGTGGGTCACCAAACCCTATCGAGAACAAAGTCTTGCATAGAGACGAGAGAGAGAGGAGACGTATATTATGTTTGAATGCATATTAATTAGACGGCAAGATTGACAAACGCCGAAACGCGTCGTCTATGAGTCGAATCACCTTATTTTTGTCTTTTGTTTAATTTGTCAAAACCCTTTATTTTATATTTTACTTTTGCATTGTTGTCAAGAGATCGTTATTTTAGGTGAAGAACTCTATTCCTTTTGTTTGAAAATTTTCTTTACAAATATTCAGAAAAAAACGAATATATATATTCCAAATTCGTATAGAATAAGTTGAAGAGTCAACTCTTCACCAAACCCCTCATTTGTATTATTGTACTGTGAATATAAATATTTTTGTTTTGCGGATTAGTAATGGTAATTTAGCTAGTTTTCCACTTGGTTTTGTGAAAGATTAGCGGGTTACAAATCACTTCACTCAAAACGTTTTTCAAAATATCACATTTTCAAGTTTTGTTTTCAAGAATACCACTATAATTAGTTTTATGTTCCAAAAGTACCATAAAAAACATTGGTTTCCCGGCACTACTACAAATAGAAAAATCAATTATCAAAGAAAAATTAAATATTAAGGGTTTATAATTGTTTTTTTTGGGGTATGAGTTAGGAGATAGGATTTAGGATTTAGAAATTAGTTTTGTAGTTAAAATTTTTCTTTTAAGAATATTTCTGAAAAAGAAAACTCATAATAATATTTTAATGGATAATATTAGTAAATAGCATTATATTCAAAAAAACTAAGAAAATACCATTGTGTCAGAAAAATTAGGTAACTATTATTTTTTCAGAAGGAAAAAACTCAAAATTACCCTCAAACAAACGACAAAAGTACATCAGTGTTTTGTTATTTGTGAAAAAACATGTCAGTTAATAAAAATATCATGATATCGTAATTAAAGAAGCGTATCATTAAAGAAAAACAATGTGTTTTAATATTAAAAATTCTGTTTTTTTTTAATTTAATTTTAAATTATATTCAAAAAAAATGTTCTGTTACAGCGTTTGCATAGAACTTTACTCTAAAATAGAAACTAGACTTAAAACAGACTTTGACACAAACTAGACACAAGAGGATAACCAAATTTGGAAAGCCTCATCAAACCGCCGGTCCCCCAAATGACCAACAGCTAAGAGCTGATCACGAACTTTCCAATCAACCCATCCAACCAAACTTGCAGCAGTATTCGGTGAATCTTCATGCCTTCTTCCATTACGCTCACGCCAAACCGTAAACACCACTGCTTGAAAAACGTACCTGATGAGAAACCCCTCTACTCGTGAAAGGGAAGCTTGAGAGATATGATCGATTAAGGTTGACCAATCAGTGGTAATTCGCCTTGAGCAAACCCTTAGCCAGAGCTTGCCACACCCCGGAGACAAAAGAGCAGGAGAAAAACAGATGATCAAGAGTTTCTAGTGCAGAATGGCAAAAGCTACAAGTTCCTGCTGCCCCCCCCCCCCATTCCACGTAACCATGCAAGCACCAGTTGAAAGACGGTCCTGAACAGCCAGCCACACACAAAAGGAGAATTTGGGAGTACAATGAGTAAACCAAACCCTCTTATGCCATGCGACAGTACTAAATGTTGTTCATATATGGTTCCAAGTATCTCTTGTTGAAAAATTTGGTCTAAAAACATCATTCTTCTTTCGCCATAGTGTTTTATCAGCAACCTCCATACATGTGTCCCTCCGAGAGTACAGAACTTGTTCCACAGCGTTGAGCTGATCACCTCGGTGTCTTCGTCTACGACGACTAGCCCACACGTCGGCCAAAGAACACTGCCTACTTATCCCCAGATCAATGATCCCTCGTACACCCACCACTTCCAATAACCGACCCATATCCGACCACCTATCATACCAGAAAAATGTGGATTCGCCATTGCCCACTTCAACCTTACAAAAATCACTCGCCAATCCCCAGAATTTCAGCAGTTTTTTCCATATCCAAGAACCGACAGTCGTAGAATCCTTTACTGACCAAAACAAGGCATACTTTAACAAGTTTGTCTGAACCCAAAGAACCCACAACGAGTTCCCCTGCGAGACTACTCTCCAAATCAACTTAAGACAGCTAACCGTATTTGCTTCATTAAGAGATCTCAAACCAAGACCCCTTCTGCTTTAGGTTTACAAACAACCTCCCATGATACCTTTGCCTTCTGAGGATTCATGTCAGGTTTCGATCAGAGGAAACCCGCACACATTGAGTCAATAATATCAATACATTTTTTAGGAAGACAAAAAGCACCAAGACAGAAATTACACACACCCCAAAGGACAGAGGAAATCAGATTGAAACGGCTTCCGTAAGATAGATGATGTGCTGTCCAAGACCCTATCTGCTTGCGAATTTGCTCAATCAACGAGAACAATCTGCAAGTTTAAGCTGCTTAGTGACCAGCGGTAAACTTAAGTAACAAACCGACAAGCGACCAACGGGAAAAGGGAGACTAGCTACGTGAGGAGCCAAGACTGCAGGCAAATAAATGGTAGATTTCTCCATACTAATCCTTAGCCATGAAACTTTGGCAAACTCTGTAAAAACAACAATAATTCCATCAATATAACACCTCTTGCCAACAGTAAGCACCATGAGATCATCCGCAAAACTTAAGTGAGTGAGACTGAGCTTTTGACACCGCAGATGATAACCAAGTATTCTCTCCCCAGCAGCCTTGTCTAGCATTTTTGATAAGACATCCATACAAATGACAAATAGATACGACGACAAAGAACAACCTTGACGAAGACCTCAGAACTTCGAAAGAAACCAACAAGTTCGATATTCACTTGAACCGAAAATGAAGCAGTAGAAACACAGAGCATTATCCAGTGAATAAATAATGGTGAAAACTGCATAGCCGAGAGAGCTTTAGACAAAAAAGACTAGCCCTGGGCAATCGGTGAAAACCGATCAAACCGAACCGATCAAACCAAAACATTCGGTTTTCGGCAGAGAAGGAGAGAAGATAAGTACACCGATCGGTGAAATTATTTTATGATTTCGGAATTCGGTTTTCTCGGTTTGGTATCCGGTTACCGATCGGTTTATTCGGTTAAGGGGAACTTGATATAATTCACTAATGATCGTAGAAGAAAAAGATCTCGCCTCCTCTCCTTTTCATTTGCTTCTTCTCCTTCTAACTTTTCTAAACTACTTCTACATCTTGATCTTCTTAGTTCTTGTCTTTCTCCTAGTACTCTCTTCATATTTTTGTTTCTTCTAAATCGTAAGCTTTAAAGTTTAATCCTTACTCAACAATGGCAGCTATGACCGAGAATCTCCCTCAACTCAATCCGCCTTCGATGAACTTACAGTGTGAGGTTCGTTTTCAGATTTGATTATTGGGTCTCACTTATCTTTTTCATCTAGATCTTAGACTTCGTGATTATATCTACTGATTTACTTGTTTTTTTTCTTGTTTTAGTGAGAATGCCAGAAATAGAGTCTCGTTCAAAGCAACCTCACTTAAAGGTGGTATAGGGTCGTCGGAGATCGACGTTTGTGTCACCGTCACAGCCGCTTGACGGCAGCTTATCATATCTTTGTCAAAACCCTACCATTTGATTGGGTTGGACTATTGTATGTTGGGCTTTGTATATGGGCTTTTGATTGTATTTGTAATGAGTTTTTAGTGGATTTGGATTTTTAATAGAGTTAATTTTAATTTTTTAATATTTAAAACCGAAATAGAAACCGAATAAACCGAAGAAAAAAAATATTCGGTTCAATTTTGGAACATATATTTTAGTCAATAACCGACCCGAATAAACCGACTTCTGAACCGACCCGAACCAAATTTTAATTCGGGTCTATTCGGTGGGATTTTTAAAAAACCAAATTTCTCCAAAACCGATTAACCCGACCCGAATAACCTGGTTAAACCAAACGCCCAGGGCTAAAAAAGACCATTGAACCAAGTCAAACGATTTGGATATGTCAATTTTTATAGCACAACGACTAGAAATGGTTTCCTTGTGGTAATCCTTGAATAATTCAGTAGCCAACAACACATTCTCAATCAATAACCTATCCTGAACAAACGCCGATAGGCTACTGGAGATAAACTTTGGCAGGAGTCTCTTCAATCTATTAGCTAGAACTTTAGAAATGACCTTGTACTGATTACAACACGAAATAGGTCGATAGTCCTTCATTTGCCTTACTTCCAAAGATTTGGGAATGAGAGCCATTATTGTTGCATTCATACCCTTTGGTAAGAATCCCTTAGCAAAAAAAAATTGAACCGCTAAGACAAACTCTCTACCAATAAGCGACCAAGTAGCCTTATAAAACTCCACCATGTATCCATTTGTACCCGGAGACTTATCACTTGGCATGGAGAACAAGACCTTAATTTCCTCAACGGTACGGTAACAAACACTCCAACCCATCGACCGTGACACCCTCAAAATCACTAGGAATGGCCTGCAAAAATTCTCTAAAATAGCGTTCAGCCTCTACTTTGATGTCCTCCCCCGTTACTGCCACACGTCCATCCATGCACTGAATTTCACGAATACTATTCTGCGCAGGGGCGGATGCAAGGCAAGAGAGGGTGGGGCAGGTGCCCCAGACTGTTTTTTTATTCTTTTATACATTTTAGGTTTGGTCCAATTGGTGCCACACTCTAACTAGAAACAAAACCTGTGTCTTAGCCCTAAACCAGTGTAATTAAAAACAAAAAAATGGTTCATCCCAAAGAAATTTAAGTTAAAAGACCTACATAAAAAAAAAAATTCGCAAACAAATGCATCCAACTATTTTTTTCTTTCTTTCTTTTGTGTGTAAAGGATACATGCGAATTATTAAGAAAAGTTTATGATAGAATACTTAGATCATCATTGAAATAATTTTTTTCCTCTTCAACTATTTTTTTTTCTTACTGTTACTTTTATATTTTTTCCAATTCTAAAAATATCAAACATGTTTACAGTAAATAACTATTTTGTGATTAATTGATATTATGGAAAATTCTCTAGTTAAACAGATCATTTTTTTTGTCTGGTTTTATAACTTTAGTTTTCATCCTTAAAACTTGGAAATAATGTTATTTTATTTTCTATAGTGATTTTTGATAAAATGATAAATAAAATAGTGATAAAAATGTTATTGAATATAGAAACAAATCTTAAAATTCTGTAGTTTTTTAAATTTTTTTATACAACTTCCTTTTACGTTGTTTAATTTATTTTTATTTTTTAAAATTGTTATATAGTGCCCCAGGCTAAAAAATGTTCTGGATCCGCCATTGATTCTGCGTTTCCCTTGCTTTAGTCGCTCTGTGAAAAGTTTTGTTATTCCTGTCCCCCATCTGTAACCAATGCAACTTAGATTTCTGCTTGAGATACTTCTCCTCTAAGCCGCCAAGAAATCCCACCCCCTAGAAGCCTCATTCTCCTTCTCCATGGCTTGTGGATAGGGTTGCAGCAAATTTACTTGTTGCTTCTGGCAGAGAGTAGTAAAAGCATCCTTTATCTTTCACACAAGAAACCCCAAACGCATCTTTGCCAGACTCCTTAATCTGGGTTTTAAGCCTTTTAACTTCTTTGAAAATCGGAAAAGCGTGGAAGTAGATAAAAACAGAGTTTTAGTTTCGTTCCAATAATCACTTACAAACGGCATAAACTCCTCCATTTCTGTCTATAAATTGACAAATTTAAAAGGTCTACGCTTAGCAATAGTACCAGCTTCACCCTTAACCATAAGCCGACTATGCAGATGATTCGAGCAGCCCCCTGCAGCAAAAACAACATAACTCTGCTGGAAAAAAATTTCCCAAGCTTCATTAACCATCACTCGATCCAAATTCTTGAGGATCAAATCATTTTCACGTTTGTTGCACCACGTAAACAGAGGACCATGGGAAGTCATGTCTATGAAAGAACAATAATTTACCACCTCTTGAAAATCCTGCATCCCCGCTGTGATCTTTGGACTATAATCCACTCGAGAATGCTTAACCATATACAGAGTTTCATTAAAGTCTCCCATCAGTACCCAAGGCTTATTACGAAAAAGGGAGAAGCATAATGATCACGAATCTCCTGCCACAACACTTTTCTCGCCTCCACCGTATTCAAAGCATACACAAACAAACAGACAAACTCCTCTTCTTGATCATCCAACTTAACCGAACACGTAATTATCTATTCACTTTTAAAAAAGGGATCAACCCTCACATTGTCTCTCCAGAGCACCAAAATGCGCCCCCCGACTACTATGCTCATAATATGTCAAAACCGACCAATTTAGGAACAACTTCCTCCCCAACCTTGACATTTTTGCTTCACGAACCCTAGTCTCCAACAAACAACCAAACTGAAAATTCCCCTTCACCAACCCCTCTTTGATAACAAAATGTTTAGACATCTTATTTAAACCACAAACATTCCAGGAGAACCCTTACATTAATGTCTTGAGGAAGCCTTCTTACTCTGGTTCCTAGGTTGGTCCCTATTCGACAGAGCAGGAAGAGTCGATACCGTTTTATGTGCAGTTTTAGAACCTCTAGGTGAATAAGTTCGCAAAGGAACATCACCCTGCGAACCTTGAAGTTTAGAGACAACTTCTCGAGATGAACAGTAATAGTTGGATCCACCAAATCCGTCTGCAAAGCATCATCTACTGCAGTTTGTTCTTAACTTTCATCTTGAACTGCCCCCAAAGCAGAAAAGGAGTTAGTTAGCAGTGAAACACCAACAACACCAACCGGTGTTTGAACTTCTTTTGTTTTACTAGGACTCCCGCGTGTCGACTTAGGCGTGATCCAGACCTCCTGCGCCTGCTCCTCCACACCCTCCTCTGAGACAACTCCCTCCTCCGTACCACCCAAAACTGGTTCTGTCAATACATGTCCCACCGTACCAACAACCGCCCTTGCCTCCTCAACTGCTGGAACAGAGAATTTGGAAGTAGGAACCGCAGAAGAAGTAGCATCACCTTGCTTTTCCGCAACAACATCCACCACTGATAAACACGTCGCACTAAGGTGACCCCATTTCTTACAACTACCACATTTCGGTGGAAGCCAAGGATAACTATACTTGATAACAGAATCCAACTCCCCCTCTTCCTCACCAGTGAAACTATACTCTCCACGTAGATCCTTTGTCAAATCCGCTTCAATCAGCACTTGAGCTTCCTCAAAACTGACACAAGCCTCTGTCTTTGGATGCAACCAAATAGGTTTACCCACTGCACTCGCCAAAAAATCCAAACCCTTATCTGTGAACATTGTTGGTGGAATATTAGTGATCTTCACCCATAAGGGGAACATTTTTAGTGTTGGTTGAGCCTCCTCCGCAAATGGAGTCCATTTGGAAACTATCATAGGTATGTCCATGATATTCCACATCCCATGATTGAGAACCCTATGCCGCATACCCTCATGTCTAATACGGAAATTTACTGTTGATTTATTAACAGCGAAAACATCAATCAAGGTAGATCGATCCCCCAGCCGCCAGATTTTATTCACAATCATGTGAATTTTACCAACATGAGAAGCCTTTAAGTTGAGGAACTTCCCTATCACAAAGTCTTCCCAAAGAGGTTTTGCACCCTCAAAAAATTTCTTTGGCACAATCACCTTCTCCTGTCCGTCCACTTCTGAAACAACAAACTTTTGTTGCGTAAAAACACGTTTTGCAACCTAGAGAAAAGACCTCTTCACCGTCGTAGCAGGTACCGACGATGAGAGAGCCCTTGAAATCCCCTGAGTTTGATTTTCACCCAACAAACCAACCCCCAAACTCGCCCCAACTCCACCCGTCTCCGTAACCACCCGTTCCCCTTCAACAGTAGCCGTCGTTCTCTCCAAAACCGCCGCAGAACAGCTAGTCGCCTTTTTTCACCCTTGCCACGTCAGCAGAGAAAAAAAAACTTGGTTTTTTGTCTGGCCGTAAAAAAAATCATGTTTTCAAAAGAAATCTAATCTTAATAAATAACGTATAATTTAAGAAAATAACTTGTTACAGAGAGGAATATTATGTATTCATGTGTAAGTTGATAAAGTAGTGTGTTACAAAAGAAAATACCATGAATTAAATAAAAAAGAAACACGACGACGGAGATTACAAGAGAAATTATAATCTAGAGAGATAAAGTAAAATATCTTCTGCAATTTGAAGGAAAGAAACCAAAAAGAAGAAAGAGGTGGCAAAAGGAAGAATTGATGTTGTTTTATGTGTTTGTGGAGCCAATTGTGATATATTATGACAGAAGAAATGATGGTGGTTCATGGTGAGAAGAAAAAAACAACAATAGAGATATAGGAAGGAGAGAAACCAAAGAAGAAACAAAGGGAATAAGACAAATCTTGATATTTTTATTACCTTTCTGACAAAAGCATCCTAAAAAATGGTATTTTCTTAATTGTTGTTCATTTCAGTGGTATTTTCTTAATTACCCAAGAATTGATGGGTGGGGTTTGGTAATTTGGTTATTGGCTTAGATTAAAAAAAAATATTTAGAAGTTATTTGAGGAACGTTATTTAAATAAACTTTATTTAAAAGAAGTAAAAGTTATATAGCTTAACTAAGTTCATCTTCTAGAAGGAAGTTTTTTGGGGTGGGTCTCAATGGTGGGATCCTAGTTTTCATGGCCACGATGTTTTGGCGTCATTTTGACGGCGTCCTTTCATTCACTCCGACTTTAGTCCTCCATACGAAAGTGCTTTCCATCTTCCTTGGGAGCTAAATCTTCTTCTCCTCTTTATCATTTTGTGTAAATGTCTTTTTTTTTTTTTTCTCTCTCTGGATTTTCGTCACTTGTCACAAAAGTCTTTTGAAAAACTAAAAGGAAAAAAAAAAAACTTGTCATAGGTTTTAGATTTTTTTGGGGGTAAGATAGTAAGATTAGTCGTGTTTGTCGTTGATTTGTGATTCACGTTCCCGCAAATCTGAAGCCCCCGGGACAAAAGGATTTGCTATGAATGAGACCGACTCCATTAACAGGGCCATGATAATCTTCGGATAACAACATATATGGTATCCTTCCAAATATTCTTCAACGTTCAAATCAACCTATAGCCACATGATTAACTAAAACATATTATTGAAAAACACTTCCACTATATATATAGTCTTCAAAAGTAGTTAATTTTTTTAATAAAATAAAATAATTTCTTATATATATATAGATAAAATTATACATAAAATCAAATAACATACAAAATAATTCAAATAAAAAAGAGAGTACTCATACAATACAACTAATTTTATTTTTAAAATATATATGCTAAAAGGAATTAAAGACCACATGTGAACGCATGGAGTATTGTGTGAGACATTTGACTATCATTTCTCCAAATTAACGAGAAATCTTTAGTTTTATATCATGGAAATAAAAGAATTAAAATCCCAATATGAAATCTTGTGACATTTTACTTAATTTACCCTGCACAAAACCACCATACATGGACCCGTGAATGTGAATTTGACGATGACTTTCAACTAATCTACTACCTAATCCACCGTAATTAACGTTTTCTCTTTTGTGTTCCTTTTGTCTTTGAGAATTGACCTCGTCAACTTTTCTGTCTTTTTATAACCAATATATGTTGATTAGAAGAATGTGTCGTACGTATAAGAAAGTTTCTTAATGCATATACTACAACATTCCACTATTATTAGTGCATAATAACAAATATTAGTGAGTCAATTTCATATATATGGTACGCTATTTAAAATCACTTTTCATTTGTAACAACAATCGGATTTGTTTTTAATATTTTAGAAGCTCTTGCAATACCAAGTGAGGCGCCCTATATATGTTGTTTGAAATATTCACCTCAACTTATCGAACGTCCCTACTGATTAAAACCTTAAAATTGGTTGCAAGTTGTAATATGTAAAACTCTTCGGTTTTACTTAATTATTATATAACGTAGTGACTTTTGTTTTCGAGAAAAATGGCGATTTGTTTCTAAAAACTATTCATATGTTATTGCAAAAGATTAAATAAACGAAACCCTTGATTAATATGAGTGTTATGGTTACGTCATATGTGAAAAAGGTAAAGGTACGAAATGGGCAAAATATAGTCAACAAAGAACAGCTTCCGACTTGCGTAGCCTTTAAAAAGGCATCTGCGTTTGCGTTAATCTATAAATATCTTGAAAAATAACCAATAAACTCTCAAATCTCACCCAACTTTCAAAACAGAACACAAAGACATGGATCGAACACAACAATCTCCAAAGGTCACTCTGTTTTCCGTGTTGGCAACACTTCTTGTCTTGACCGTGAACGGTCAGTCCGGTTGTGACACCCACAGGTTCGAAAATAACCTTGCCTTCACCGCTTGCTCTCCCCTCCAAGCCTTAGGCTCTTTTCTCCACTGGACCTACAACGAGGCAAACGGCACCGTTTCAATCGCCTTTCGCCACCCTGGAACCTCTTCTTCTTCTTGGATTTCTTGGGGACTTAACCCAAGTGGGACACTGATGTCAGGGACGCAAGCTCTTGTAGCCTTCACCAACTCAAGTGGCCAGTTCCAGGCATATACCTCTCCCGTGAATTCCTACACCACGCAGCTCCAACGCGGAAGCCTTAGCTTCGGTGTGAGCCGCGTCTCAGCGACTCTAGTCAATGGCGAGGCTACGATATTCGCAACTCTTGAGTTGCCGACGAATTTGATCACAGCTAACCAGCTTTGGCAGGTGGGACCTGTTGTTAATGGTGTTCCTGCGGGGCATCAGACGACAGGAGACAATATGAGATCGATGGGTAGGGTTGATTTCCGGACTGGTCAGGCAACAGCTGGTGGTGGAGGTTCTGGTGATAGGCTGACCAAGAGAAATGTAAGTCCAATTCTCTCTCAAAGATAATACTACTTTGGAAAATTTTAAAATGACCACAAATTTAGGTTTATGCAAAGTTACTAAATTCATATGAAACCATTTTTTATTATTTTTAGTATTTATTATGGAACCTAAAATTTGTGATAATTTTGAAGATTAAAAAGTTTTGACGATATTTTTAGAATAAAAAAATAATAGCATTTTGGGGGAGTCTCCAATAGATTTTTTAAAATATCTAAGCTTCTAATAGTAGCAAGTAGCCAAGAAAAATGTTGCATAATAATTTTGATAAAATATTGACGTCTGGATGACAAACTTGGTTTTATTATTAGATGTTATTTTGCTTTAATAAGACAAACAGATATTGACGTCTTTTCTCAACATATTGAAAATGAAATGATGGCGTACTTTAAAGCCAGACATTCAATTATTTTTTGTAAATTAATACTTTAATAGAAGCACCTATAGTATATCTTTGTAATTATATGGTAGATTTTTTATATCTAGAAATAATAAAGTGATAATATTTAAGTTTCTTGTAATCAAATATCAACGGCGCAATTGTTAAGTATTTTTCTTTGAAAAAGATAGTGGACTTCTCTGTCACGGTTTCACTTTCACCAAACTCAAAAATACTGTCTCCACTTCTTCCATAATCAAAACAAATATTTGAAAAGTCTTTTTTTTTTTTTGTGTGTGTAGAAATTCATGAAAATTCGTTTACGCGTAAAACCATTAAATATTCTGAGCAAATTCATTTGACCAACTTTTAGAAAAAAAAAATTAAAATGATTTTCAAGCTTGAAAAATCTGTCTTTTCCAATATCACAATATGAAAGTCTTATTGCTCTTAATTTTCAATTAGCCCGGGTTAACTTGTATATTATTTGTTGGAATATAAAATTTATTATTCTTTGGAAAATAACCTAAACATTCTAAACTTATGAAAAAACAGACTCACGGAATACTAAATGCGGTGAGCTGGGGAGTACTAATGCCATTGGGAGCAATGATGGCTCGGTACATGAAAGTCTTCGCCGATCCAACATGGTTCTATCTTCATATTGCCTTCCAAGTCTCCGGTTACGCCATCGGTGTAGCTGGTTGGGCTACGGGAATCAAGCTTGGCAATGACTCACCAGGCACATCTTACTCAACCCATCGTAACCTTGGAATAGCACTCTTCACATTCGCAACACTTCAAGTATTTGCTCTGCTTCTAAGGCCAAAGCCAGACCACAAATACCGAACGTACTGGAACGTGTACCATCACACCGTCGGATACACTACCATCGTCCTCTCCATTGTCAACATTTTTAAGGGATTCGACATTTTGGACCCGGCTGATAAATGGCGTTGGGCTTATATTGGAATCCTCATCTTTCTTGGTGCTTGTGTCCTTATTCTTGAGCCACTCACTTGGTTCATCGTTCTTCGTCGTAAGAACCGCGGAGGTAACACGGTTGCTGCACCGACTTCAAACAAGTACTCCAACGGCGTCAATGGTACGACCACCACAGGACCACATCACCAGGAGGCCTAGTTTCACTTCTTGTTACTACACTTGTTCTGGTTTGTTCTACTTCTACGCAATTTTGGATTCTTTTTCTTTTATTTGATATTTCATAGGCTCATGTATGTATGTACGTATACGATTTTATTCATTGTGTTATAGATATATCAATTTATGAAGTTATTAGTCTTTTATATGCGTGTTTACACACATTTTCCGGGGTTTTCTCATCTAATATAGTAAAAACTTTAGACTCTGTTCTACATTTCTCTTTTATTATAAAATCTTTTTCAAATTGTTTTTTTAAACGATGAATGTTCACGAAAAAGACATAAAGCTAGTATTTAAGTATTTTTTTGAAGGTTCATGACATAACATTAACTTCATAACATACTTGTGTTGGTTAGTCCAATCAATTTTCCTTAATCTCACGCCGTTGGGTGCCACTATATATCTTTGGGCATTACACTGCTTTTAACGCTTGTAGTTGTACGAGTTCCTTCCTAGGAAAGAGATGAGAGTTTTTCTTTCCTTGACCAAGCGGCCCTTAAGACAACATTCAAAAAATAACATCTTGGAGATCTTTTAGTGCCACGGTTCATTGTCCCACTTACTTGGATATACGTAATAAACCACTTATTTTCTTGTTACACTATACCACCAATTACTTCACATCATAAGTCTTCATTTTTCGTTCTCAGTGATAGCCACTCATTAGATAATTAGAGTTGGATGAAAGGTTTAATTATAAAGATTATTTTCAATCAGTACTAGTCTCATCTTATTCGATTTGCTAACACTCCCTCCATTGAAACGACTACTACTTTATCTATACCCGCTTCAAAGGTGCTTAGTTGGTCTCTCTCACTGTAACCAAGTTAAAGTCGCTCTCACCTCTCCATCAGCTAACATTACCTAAACCAATCCAAGCATCCACAACAAAATCTTGCCATCAGTCCTACTTCTTCCAAATCATTAAAGTTATTTCTCTTCAAAAATCATCCAGTGCCCGCGGCCTCCGTTATTGGTACCGAGGTAAATAAACAAAATCTATATGCACACACTTGTATATAGAGAGAGGATAAAATATTCTTCTTTGGAATGCTTTCTTACAATATTATAATATCAAAAAAAAAATTGATTCGTTATTGATGAATCCAAAAAGAGAAAATCGTGATATATCAAAGTAATAGTAGAATATATGTACATCATCCAATTCACTAAGAAGGATTAAAACTCGTATGAATATAAAGATTAGCTTATGAAGAACATATTCCATTGATGTTACAAAGAGAGGGCAACAAAAGGTGAAAGGGGACAAATATATATTGAAAGTGTGACTATCATCCATCCACTAAGGTAAGATAAAGGAAAGTATTCTTTAACTTAGTAAACTATTCCGTCACTGGTCGAACGGAATCTGAATTGCCTTTTCAGATCTTAGTTTATCAATCTAAAATTCCTTTTTACCATTTTCTTTTAATATTTCAACTTATTAAACATATAAAAGGATTTGGATAGTATGACCAATCCAATTTTTTTTTGTATTTTCCGGATAATATGAAACTACGTTGATGATGTTGTTTTCCTCTGATCAGCATACTAAATGGCACTTTTCCATGTTTGTTTGGATGTATGTACTATTGTGAACCTGTGCGAATGGAACAACCTTTTCGATATAGAGATTGATAAAGTTAGGTTTGATCGGGTTTACTTTTATGCGATCTGATTAACCACCTTTTACGATTTAAAGACCAAAACATTCCAGATCTCTAGGGACAAAGATACATGGATTCGTTATTTCGTTTGAGTTTGAGTACAAAATATCCCGGTTATATTAATAATAACATTTTGGATTTAATAATTGTATGTTGCATAAATAGTTGTTGGTTTTTTAATTTTAACCTAGAGAATAAAAAAAGAAAAGAAATGAAGTGTTTACTTTCTTCAACATATTGCACATATTTTTATAATATTCTGAATTCCAAAGATTCTATATTAATGAGACTTATATTTTCGATTTTGAAATCAATAAAATAATGGCCAATTGTCATAAATACCACTAAAATTAGTTTTTATTCCAAAAATACCACAATTTAGTTTTTTTCCAAAAATACCACTAATATGTAATTTTTTCCAAAAATATCACATAATTGAATTAAAGTTCTAATACTAAAAACTAATCCCTAAATTCTAAATACTAAACCATACCCCTAAAAACTATACCCTAAAACTAAATGTGTCAACTCAAACCTAAAAAAAAAAAATTTACATCCTTAAAAATCTGTTTTTGTGTTTGTGGTAATTTTGGAAAAAAAACTTTTGTGGTATTTTTGGAAAAAAAAAAACTAAAATGTGGTATTTTTGGAAAAAAAAACTTTTTTAGTGGTATTTAAAAGAATTTCTCTAAAGTAATCTTGCTCTAATAATTTTTTTTTCTGTCATTTAAGAATTATTTAGGAGGCAGCAAGTAAAGAGTGCAAATTATGATTGATTAGCTTGACAAAAAAAAATTATGATTGATTAAAGAGTGCAAAAAAAAAAAATGGCAAGAACAAGTGGAAACAGAAAAGAAAAAAGGAAAGCTAGAAGCATGCTACAAATACAAAAATCTTCATCTATATATCTATACAAGAACAAAACTTGTTCTACATCTCATAGATATAACACACTATACACAAGTAAGACTGAGAAGAGAATTAATTGTATTGCAAGATACGAAAAGAAGGAAAAATAAACTATATACTTTAATTAATTACATTAAAATAGCGTATCTCATGCCATCACTAACCATAAGATGGTTAACCTCCGAGACACTACCATAATCTCCGGACATCCACAGTCCATCAGTCCCGCTAACACTCGGTACCGCGAAGCAAGAGATGATCGACAACGGGAACCGCATGATCACAGCATTAAAACCTTCTCGTCTTCCATGAGCTATATCTCCCTGCCCTGAGCCTGCAGTGGACGGCTGCAAGTCAGTCTCGTCAGCTACGCGAGGGCTCTTACGAAGGTTTTGAAGGTTACGACGGAGTATGGAAAGCATCTGCGTCATCTCTGTCTCTCTGATCTTGATTTTATGATTTTTTTGTTGTTGTTGCTTTACTCTCTCTCTCTCTCTCTCTCTCTCTCTCTTTTGGTTATTTTCTTGAGTTGGATGATATAAAGGCAACTTTGAAGAGAGGAAGGAACCGTATGGGGCTTTCTTTTATTTGTGTATGGAAAGATTGATTTTGCAAGTGGGCAACTTGGAATTTGCTTTTCATTATTAGTGCTACTCTCTTTATCATCTATCTATATTTTATTTTCTTTACCCATAGTTTTGTAATTAATTTTTGTTGTTTTAATAACAAAAGAGACATGGTGGTAGCCTTGTAGGGATAAATTCCATTGTTCGCCCTCTATTATTTACTCTCACTATTAGGTGAACACCCAATTATATCTAAAAGTTCGATTAAGCACTTAAACCATCCACTTAGCTAACAACCGAACAATAATACAAAACTCTTACTATATAGTTAAAGATGTGTTACCATAATTGTAGGGAATTTGAGATTGAGACATATAGTAAAAGAAAGAAAAAAATGGAAAGAGAATGGAATATGAAAATGAGCATATGCATCTTAAACATACATTGTAAACTAGTTTTCTGTACTATCTCTTTTGGTAAGTAAAAACATCAAAGTACATGTAGAATTTTGGAAAACCTTCCCTTGGATTCTCTGGCAAATTTGGAAAAACAGGAATCTCTTTTGCATTGAAGGGAAAAGTTTTAGTCCTCCTAACACGATCACAAAATCAGAGAAAACATGCAGGAATGGCTTCATACTCAATCTTTGAAGGAGGTCTCGAATGAGCATGTAAAACAGTGCTTTTCCCAAGCAAAAAAGCGTTGGTCTCCTCCTCCTCATAGTTGGTTGAAATGCAATCTTGCATCGTCATGGGACAACACATCAAACAGCAGCGGAGCTGTGTGGGTTCTGAGGAATGAATCATGGACTGTTTTATTGCATAGTAGAATATCGTTCGGCGCTATATTTCAAAACAGGATGCAAAGATTCAAGCTTGGCTATGGACCATTGAAAGTATGCTAAGTCTAAACTACAATAAAATTATCAAAGGATAAAGATTTTATTGGAGCTGTCTTTAGGCCAAAAGTGTGGCCTTCTTTTAAGTTGCAGTCCCATCTGTTTGGAGCAAGTTTGGAAAAAAATTTGGATTGAAATCTGGCTTTGGAAGACAGGAACTCAAATCTCACCTTATAGCTAAGAGTGTTACAAGAGACGATCATCGCCAATCATATTTAGCAAACGAGTATCTTTTATGGTTACAAGATCTCTTTTTGGAGGATATGACTAGTCTTTAGTCAAATCTTATAGCTAGGTTTTTTGCTGGGTTGATTGTCTTTGATCCGTTTTGTAATTTTATGGGTTTAAACAGGTCAATCAATATATAATATTTCAAGTGAAAAAAAAAAACTAGTTTTCTGTATGTATACAAAATTATGGTGGTTTTATAATTTTTTATTCTTCAATTAATAAAATTAGTTTTCTTGATAAAATTAAAAAAATTATATAGTTTTTTCTTTTTTTTTTCTTTTTTTGACATTTCTTAATTTTAATTCAGAAAATTAATTTTATTAATTGAGGAATAATAGAGATTTGATATTTTCTCTTGTTCTGGCAAATTAGTAAGTACCTTTACCAGACTGACATTGTTATTACCTAACCTTTTACCTGAAATGAGCATGCCTACTCCTAACAATTTAGACCGAGTCTAGTTACATGATTTGATGGCATAGTCAAACGAGTACCCATTAATCTGTCGTTCATTGAATTTGGTTCAAATATATGAAAAATTGTGTATAATACTTCTAAAAGTGTCTATAAGAGTCGACGGACCAATAGGAAAACCAGAAATTTGCATAGGGATTAGAGGAAATAAACAAAAAAAGGTGGGATGCTAAACATCATGTGGTGTAGTAGAACCAAGTAATTTGTCTTCTTCAAGTGAAATCTCACCCATTGGATGTGATTTGGTGATCTTGTTCCACTCATTCTCTACTCTGAAAAATACCCACTGAAAGCGTCTCAACATCTCCATGGCTGTGATTGTGAACACTGTTATGTAGTTGTGCCTCAAATGTGCTGATAATTTGTATGTCCATGCGCATCTCAGCACCAGATTGCTCCCTATCACCCAGAAATACACCTGCAACCTCGCAATATTTGACCGTTTCAGACATCACAATACGAAGAAAACACAAGGTGGTTTCATTGGAAACTGAATCTCACCCATTGCCGGCCATATAACAGATTTGATATGGCACTTGGACGGCTAAACTTGAATATCTTAGTGAAACCGCTGCACAACAGATTTAATTTATGTCACTGAAATATGACAAAAAAATGAAATGACTGTTTAATGGGTCAGAAGGTGAAGTTTCATCCTATTACCTCAAGTCCCAATCTCGAGTTACATCCCAGTAAAATGAGTAAAGTGAGTTGATGACACTTGAGAAAAGCCAGAGTGGTCGGTAAAATGATGTCCAGCTATCGGCCATTACGTGATATTTAAGCGCAGAAAGGAAGATGACGGGCACTGCTGTTGAATACTTAAGAGCTGAAAAATATTCACAGATCATCTACATTGATGATAGAATAAGAAAATATATCATCAGTTCTCATAGGTTACGCTTTTACCATTTAAAAGAGATGATTTTTCCTTCGTATCTTTGTATTGTCGAAGACATTGCAAAAGACGGCAAATGTAGGGGAAAACAAGAACCAAAGGAATTGCAATTTGATGACTCCCACAGACAGCGTCAGCTTCAAACCAAGCAATTGTTGCGACCTGAAAGTCCAGGAAACCTATTAAACTTCGTATGTCCCAACATTTCACAACAGATAACACAGTATGAAAGACGTGCAGGTCAGACAGACAACCAGGATTCCACTGAATTATCAGAAAAAACTAGGATAGCTACTAATTGGCTGATAAGTCATATTCATATCCAGGTGTTTGTCAGTCTTTAGGGTAAATATTCCATAGCTACAGATTGAATCAATTTGTTCCAGATTATACAAAAGAATGGAACTAGTTCCTCCTGCCTAAGAAATTTCTAATCTGTATTAGATGTTACCAATAAATAGACTGTGTAAACCAATTACCTGTCTATGCACCATTCGGCAGACAGAGCGCTCTAAGTCGGAAAATACCTGCATATTATTACCAATGTCAATCATAGTTGACAATCAAGTATGAGCAGCATAATCTATATCAGGCATAAATTAAAATGCAAAAGAAATGTAGAAGCAATTCCATTTGTAGGCCAGATAAAGAGGACACAAGTTACACAAATATCATGGAAATCATAATTAGGAAGCTCTTTCGTAGAACTATCTTAAACTTTTATACCTTTACCATGGAGGTCAGAATATCTGCCAAAAAGAAGTCTGGAAATGTAATTGGCTGTGAAACAAAAAAGAATCACATCAGATCTCCAGGCTCAAAAGAATTTATCCAGATATAATGTATGAGTTCCAAAAAAAACCTACACGACACTGATCAAGCATAACTCTTATAAGCAAAACCTAGAGATTTGTCACATGCAAGATTAATTTCAATCAACAGCTGTCTATCACTTTACCTGCAGTGGAAACGCTATCCTCCATAATGTTCTCAGCAGAAAATATCGGGATGACAAGTAGAAAATATCAAAAGGAAATATCAGAACCAAAGCAAAAGCAATGTACAGGAGCACCTGCAGCAGTGACAACACAAAAATTAGACATACCTTAGCAGAACTATCTGGCATGCAAAGAGGTGACAGAGTAAAGCAATACACATAACGTATAAGCAAAAATATTAGAAGGAGGACATAAAGCTAACCGGTTGTGAAGCTGCCAAAGATACTTCCCCATGAGAATACAAATATAGATACGCTGTCATGCTAGTTGGCACAATGATTGTCATCCACATGCTACACTGCAGCCAAATATTACACAAAAGAGAAACAACAAGATTTCAGATACAAACTGAGAACAATACGGAGATAGAGAAGTGTGCCTACTACTATAAAAGCAATCTTCTTCATGTCGAAGAAACCCAAGAAAGATAAAAACACTTGTATTGAACTTAAAATACCTTCCACATCTCTCTGTGAGTAAGGTGGTTATGATCAAGATCAAAGACTTTGGCATAATTGACACTTCCTTGAGAGAACACCCATAAATTCACTCCCCACAGCCATACCATCATCGTCTGAAGTATTCAAATGCCACATATACTCAGAAGAGGAAAAAAAAGTCTATAAGAAAGGGCAAAAGAGAGTAGACTCTGTGAACTTACCACAAGAAGAAGAGGGTTGTAATAAAGAAAAGCTTCATACAAAAATAAATCCCGGAGGTCGATACTCATTCTCATAACTGAATCCCAACCAATCTGTTCAAACAAGAATACAAACAACGTCCTTCAAAATGATCAAGGTCGTCAAAACTCCACCAAATAAAAAACTTACACAAAAGAACTCACCTTGCAGCAACACAGAGCCCAAAAAAGAAACAAAATAACCTGTAAAAAAGAAAAGCTTTGATCAAACAAATGGCATTCACAGAGACATTATATATGTACAATATCAATTGTTGAAGGAACAAACCTTAAATCTCCAGAGGAAAATAGGAGAAGGAACCATAGTTGTAATATGAAGTGGTGAACTTGAACCTTTAAGGTCACCCATTTCTGATACACCACCACCTAAATGACCGTCTACACCTAAACAAAACAAAAGAAAAAACCCAAAAATTTTAAGAAATCGAAAGCTTTTGGTAGATCTCTCTTTACACCTAAACAGATCAGATTAGTATCTACAGAGGATCCACTACACTACACATGATGCATTGTTTGTTTTGAGATAGAAGAAACTTGGGCTTACCAGGATCAATGAAAACAGATTTGCTACCAGATTTACGAAGATGAGGACTGGTTGAAGAGATTGCTGCTGGATTTTCAAACATGACCAGAGTTTCATGGTTCTGTGGGGTTTGTTACAAAAAAAAAAATCGAATCTTTTGTACTAGTAGTGTTTTTATAAGGAAGCTCTCATCGTCACTTTTCACGAAGCAGATCGATCGAGATACAGACAGAGAAACCCAGAGGAAGAGAGGAATTGGGTGAGGGTTTCGCTTTTGTAGAGATCTTCAATTCAACGCATTTGAGTAGAGATTAAGCGAAACTCTTCCTTTTTTATTTTTATTTTCCCCTTCCGTTAGGATTTAGAAGACTCTCTTTTTTTTTTTTTTTTTTTTTTTTTTTTTTTTTTTTTTTTTTNTTTTTTTAATTTACATTTGTCATCATCATTATTTATTTTGGGCTTCACTAAAGTTTGTTTAGGCCCACCATTGTAACCAAAAGAAACAATTGGTGAAATTCATATCATATCATATGGAAAAACAATTTTCATTTGACATTAGAACTCATATATTAATTTATCAAAAAATGACTTTCTTCAAGACAGTCGTGAGCAGCCCCGGCTCATCATAAGTTTGACTTTTTTTTTTAAGCAAGTTTTGTGGATTTTTAACAAATTTTGATAATAAAGGTTCCTTTCCCATATAAAAAGACATTTAGAAAAAAACTGGGCCTTTTAAATCGATTTTAAAAAGAAATATGGACTTTTTAATAATCATTTTTAGGCTATTTATATCTATATATATTTTTAAAAACTAAGCCTTTTTGGCTTATGAAATTTTGAAGAGAATTTGTTAGAAATGCCATTTTTTAGATACTCTTTTTCAAAAATACCATTTTTTGGACATTTTTATTTTTACCCTCTTTTACACAATTACAATATGTTAAATTAATTTTTAGCATTTTTTTTAAGTTTGGATTTTCTGTTTTATATTTAGGATTTAATATTCTGTTATTTTATATACTAATAAGAGAAATATGCAGATCCGAACATTGACAATCTTTCTCACCAATACCATTTCTGATTTTTTCTTTTCCTGCCTGTCACAAAAGGGTTGAAATAATACCTTTATGTCCTTCTTCCCTACGTCCAAGCTTGTGCTTTTTAATAGGGTAAAAATAAAAGAAATAAGAGATATACGAAGATGTGACATAAAGTAAGAAGAACAGTTAATTGTTCACTGGGTAATGCAATGCTTCGACCAAACAACTCAATGTTCTCATTTCCATAGTTCTGGCTCTCTCTCTTCTCATAATTTCGGCTTTCTTTCTCTCTTTTCATAATTCCTACTTCTCGAGTGCATCGACTTTTCATCTTTTGATTGCCACCGCCGCAACAATCCATCTTCTGATAGCCGTCTTTGGTGAGGTTGAAGAAACCGTTCGATTAAGAGTCTGAGAGTGATGAATTTCTTAATCCAGACACTTCTACGGGCTAATCTTCTGGCTTTGCCTCCATTCGCCGTGACAGCGGAAGCCCCGGAGACTAGTTCCAAGGTTCAGAAACCTGACGCTGGGTATGATAGGGAACTATTTCTCCTTTTTTGCTAAATGTTGTCGTCTACTTCCCCTATAACATACCCTTAATTCGTTTTAGTGGGGAGTTCGAGTTAGATCTTTGCCTTACCGCCGCCACCATTCACAGGTAAATCAGTATTCGAACAACGAAAACCCGTCTTTTTTGTTATTCATTATCTGGCTTTTTAAACAAAACGCTTTGTATTCTCCAGCCCAACCGATCTGGCGAACAACCCAGGTTTGTCCAGATACAACACTACTTTAAAAATATCTATGTGTACTTATTTAAATAATGTTGTTAGAACTTTAACCAGGTTTGGTGTGGCATATTACGAAAAAATGTTATTGCATTTTAATTAATCTAATAACTAACAAAAGAAAAGATTATATTTGTTTACAAAATAATAAAACAATATTTTCAAAATTAAATGAATTATTTTAACAGATTCTATTTATTGTTTCAGAAATCTTATGAAACAATACCAAACTATTTAATTGGCTAAAACTTATTTTTTGTACATATACATAATCTAATTGTAATTTTCACATATAAAGTTAATATATACTAACATGTTATACTAATAACTGAAATGGTGTTAATAATAACACCAATCACTATTGTAAATTTGGTATATTAATATCTTTAAACATGATCACATCAATTTGTAATACCAGATTACGGGTCAAATACATGTTTTATCGATTTTTTCTTTAGACTTTACTGAATTTATGATTAATGAATTTGATATTGCACCCAAACCAAAATAGTAGTACCGAGTACGAGTCAAAATCAGAGTATGAAATTAAGTTAATGAAATATATAATTTTATAAAATGTAGAAAATAAATAATTTTTTACTATTATTTTGTAACACATAAATCCGAATTTACGTAATTATTTCGATCACTATCTAGCTAGTCTTGGTAAATAGGTTATTCGAGTTATTCTCTCAAGTATTCTAATGTACAATAAGTTAAGTGCTAATCTGCTTTCAGACTTTTAATTATAAAAATTTTAGTATTAAATAACCACCAAAAAAATAGGAACACTCAACTTCTATTCCAATAATGATTAAAAATTAAATTAACAAAATAAATACGAAATAGAAACCCTCACATCTCTCTCTATCTCTGTCTCGTTGTCATATATCATCATTTCCATTTCGTCGCAGGTCGTGCGCTCGGGACACTTACAATTCCATTAATTTCGAAACAGATCTCTTTTGAGCTCTTCAAAGATCAAAACTTTATCCAGAGAGAGAGAGAGACACGATATGAACACGACTCACATTCAATCTCTCAATCTTCTCTAAAGGTCAATCATCATCCTCTTCATCCTCTCTCTATATTTGATTTTGATCATCATCGTCTCTTCTTCCCATTACATGCGGATCGATGCATCATCATCAACGCCATAATTATCTCAAAAATCGTTGCTTTACCAATTCCCAATTCTGTTTTTGATCTTCTTCTGGGTTATATAAAGTTTGGTCTTTTCTGGTTCCTGTTTGATTAAAAAAGACATGAATCTATGTTGCAGGGATTTGTTTTTTTTTTTCGGCTCTCTTGATTCCGCGGAAAAAAAAAGATGTCTAGTTACGTTGGTGTTCTTGTCTCTGATCCATGGTTACAGAGCCAGTTTACACAAGTCGAATTGCGTACCCTTAAATCCAAGGTACTCTTTAGATCGCGCTTCTCTTTTGATTCATTCAGGATTAACACAACCCTTTAATTATTTTTTATCTTTTTTGGGTGCATTGTAGTTTGTTTCGAACAAAACTCAATTAGAGCGTTTCACTGTTGGAGATTTACCTCCTGTGTTTGCAAAGTTGAAAGCTTTTAACGGTACCATTGATGAGGATGAGATCAAATCTGTATTGGACAAGTCTTATTCCAATGCTGATGAAGAAGTCGATTTCGAGACCTTTCTCCGGGCCTATTTAAGCGTGCAAGCCCGAGGTGTGGAGAAAACAGGAGGATCTAAAGGTTCCTCTTCATTCCTCAAAACCAGTACTACAACGGTTCATCATGCCATCAATGAATCTGAGAAGGCTTCCTATGTTTCCCATGTCAATAATTACTTGAGAGATGATCCTTTCTTGAAGACCTATCTTCCTATCGATCCTGCAACCAATGCTTTCTTTGACCTTGTTAAAGATGGTGTTCTTTTGTGGTGTGTATTCCTTTCATCGTCCTTGATTTTTGATTTTCGTTTTGAAATTTCTTAGTAGGTCAACTTTGTCACTTTTTTTTTTTGCAGTAAGCTTATAAATGTTGCCGTTCCTGGGACCATAGACGAACGAGCTATCAACACAAAGAAAACCCTTAACCCATGGGAGAGGAATGAGAACCTTACTCTAGGTCTCAATTCTGCCAAAGCAATCGGCTGCACTGTTGTCAACATTGGCACACAGGACATAGCTGAAGGAAGAGTGAGTAAATTACAAGGATGATATAAATCTTTTGTTCCTGTGCTTGGCTTCATCTTCCAATTTTGATTGATCTTTTTTCTTCTTCTTTTTCTGTTGTGAAGCCATATCTCGTACTTGGGTTGATATCTCAGATTATAAAGGTACTCACCATTTCTTGGTGTCATATTACTGTAATAGTTCATAGGAAATCATATGATGGTTACATTTTTGTTCAGTGTTGACTTGTTTATAAAACTTACTAACTCCTGACATTTTTGTTGTTCTTGGGGTATAATATCAGATCCAATTGTTGGCTGATCTCAATTTTAAGAAAACTCCTTCGCTTTTCCAATTGGTGGACGACACTCAGGTAAATATATTTGACGTATTTTTGACGCTTTCCACGAGGATTTATTGTTATGAGACTGAAACTACATAAAAATCTTCATGACGTTGCAGGATGCAGAGGAGCTCATGGGATTGGCTCCTGAAAAAGTTCTGCTAAAATGGATGAATTTTCATCTGAAGAAAGCTGGTTATGAAAAGCAGGTTACAAATTTTTCTACTGATGTGAAGGTAACTTGTCCCTGCTACCCTTTGTCCTCAATAACATGTATTCCCTTTATTATACCCAGCATTGCTCATGAGTAACAACTTTATAAAAGTCTTGACCGTGATGTATTTATTCCTTGTTTAAGGCACATACATGTCCATGATTTATTTATAAACTAAGAATGTTATGAAGTGCATTTTCATGTTTATCATGATCTCAGCTTTCTTTTCTGTTTTCAGGACGGTGAGGCATATGCATACCTGCTTAATGCCCTTGCTCCAGAACACAGTACACATGTGGCATTAGATACTAAAGACCCCACAGAAAGAGCAAAAAAGGTTCTTGAGCAGGCTGAGAAGCTGGATTGTAAACGATACCTATCTCCTAAGGATATAGTGGACGGCTCAGCAAACCTTAATCTTGTTTTTGTGGCACAAATATTTCAGAACAGGTCAGTAAGCAAACTTGACTGGTTGCTTTAAATAATTTGAGTGTATCTTTCCAGTGTTTCATTTATTTTATTATTAATTAGCTCAAAATTCCATTGGTGTTGCATGATAAAATTGTGGTACTATTTGAATTTGATTATGCCTCTGATATTGATTTGACGGGGTTCCCAAACGAGTCAGAAAAAGCTGATAGTGATTTTTCTTTTGCTTCATTACTAGTGCTATTTTCTTTGTTGCAGGAATGGATTGACTGTTGACAGTTCAAAGACGTCATTTGCTGAGATGATGACAGATGATGTGGAAACTTCACGAGAAGAAAGATGTTTCCGCCTATGGATTAATAGTCTTGGCACTGCCACTTACGTCAATAATGTTTTTGAGGATCTGAGGAATGGGTGAGCTATGGATTTCTGTTTGAGGACGTTTTATTTTCTATCTGCTTGTATCTGAACCTCATCTCCTTCAGGTGGGTTCTTCTTGAAGTTCTCGACAAAGTTTCACCTGGCTCGGTCAACTGGAAACACGCAAATAAACCTCCCATAAAAATGCCATTCAAAAAGGTTGAGAACTGCAATGAAGTTGTAAAGATCGGGAAGGAACTGCGCTTCTCCCTTGTCAATGTAGCTGGTAATGACATTGTGCAAGGAAATAAGAAACTACTTCTCGGTGAGTTCTCATGAAAAGCTTACCAATAAGATAATGCATGTCCATCTATCAGACTCGTCAGCTTAAAATATATTTCTTGCAGTAACTATTAGCATTTTTCGTACCGTTGCTTCTCATCTATAGTCTGTTAGTTTCAGTTGTTTCGAATTGGTAGAATGACATGTATTTTATTGTTCCATCTGCAGCACTCTTGTGGCAACTAATGAGATATACAATGCTCCAACTTCTGAAGAACTTGAGATCTCACTCGCAAGGTAAAGAAATTACAGATGCAGATATTCTAAACTGGGCGAATAGGAAAGTGAAGAGAGGGGGCCGAACTAGTCAGGCTGAGAGCTTCAGGGTAAGTGTCAACTAAGTAAGGATGTGATTCATGGAGAGCCATCTTCAGAAACCTATAAGTTTGATGGTTGCTTTTCTCTGATATTAGGACAAGAACCTGTCAAGTGGAATGTTCTTTCTGGAACTTCTTAGTGCGGTAGAGCCAAGAGTTGTCAACTGGAGCCTCGTTACCAATGGCGAAACAGGTAAAACTATGATGTTTTAACTTCATTGCCTATTGTTTCTGGGTGCTTTTTATTCTCAGGTGTTAAGTCAACTATTAATTGTCAGTACTGTTCTGAAGAGTGAGTTTCTTTTTGTTGTAATTGACACTTAATCAGAGGAAGATAAGAAGTTGAATGCCACATACATCATCAGTGTTGCACGAAAGCTCGGATGCTCCATATTCCTGTTGCCTGAGGATATCATAGAGGTAGAGATATATACATACTGAAACAGGCTTCAATGCTTTAAAGGGTTTTTTCTGAGTCAATTTACTTATGTGTGTGAATACAGGTGAACCAGAAGATGATGCTTATTTTGGCGGCCAGCATCATGTACTGGAGCCTCCAGCAACAATCAGACACAGAGTCTAATGTCTCAGAAGATGCCACTGATGAAGGCGATGCAAGCTCTGTTGCTGGTGAAATCACCAATTTGTCCATCGATGGGGGTTCTGAGTCCAGTCCCACCTCCCAGGATCAAGAATTGCTGACAAAGGCAGACAAGGATGAGGATGAGGTTGATGGTGAGAATAAGAAAGATGCATAATGCGTTTGAATGTTAATTTGATCGCTCTTTTTTGGTTTTTGTTGCGTGAAGTTTTGAGCCTTGGATTTTTTATTGGCACAAAGGAAATCCAAAAGAAAGAAAGAAGAAAAAGGTTTGATGTATACAAACAAAGAGGCTTTTTGGTACACAATGTAAAACTAATTGTGTACCTAAACCTCATTTTTGAA
>NC_025694.1:18365844-18379393 GCF_000633955.1 Camelina sativa | reverse complement strand
ACTAAGAATGTTATGAAGTGCATTTTCATGTTTATCATGATCTCAGCTTTCTTTTCTGTTTTCAGGACGGTGAGGCATATGCATACCTGCTTAATGCCCTTGCTCCAGAACACAGTACACATGTGGCATTAGATACTAAAGACCCCACAGAAAGAGCAAAAAAGGTTCTTGAGCAGGCTGAGAAGCTGGATTGTAAACGATACCTATCTCCTAAAGATATAGTGGACGGCTCAGCAAACCTTAATCTTGCTTTTGTGGCACAAATATTTCAGAACAGGTCAGTAAGCAAACTTGACAGGTTGCTTTAAATAATTTGAGTGTATCTTTCCAGTGTTTTATTTATTTTATTATTAATTAGCTCAAAATTCCATTGGTGTTGGCGTGTTGCGTGATAAAATTGTGGTACTATTTGAATTTGATTATGCCTCTGATATTGATTTGACGGGTTCCCAAACGAGTCAGAAAAAGCTGATAGTGATTTCTTTTGCTTCATTACTAGCGCTATTTTCTTTGTTGCAGGAATGGATTGACTGTTGACAGTTCAAAGACGTCATTTGCTGAGATGATGACAGATGATGTGGAAACTTCACGAGAAGAAAGATGTTTCCGCCTATGGATTAATAGTCTTGGCACTGCCACTTACGTCAATAATGTTTTTGAGGATCTGAGGAATGGGTGAGCTATGGATTTCTGTTTGAGGACGTTTTATTTTCTATCTGCTTGTATCTGAACCTCATCTCCTTCAGGTGGGTTCTTCTTGAAGTTCTCGACAAAGTTTCACCTGGCTCGGTCAACTGGAAACACGCAAATAAACCTCCCATAAAAATGCCATTCAAAAAGGTTGAGAACTGCAATGAAGTTGTAAAGATCGGGAAGGAACTGCGCTTCTCCCTTGTCAATGTAGCTGGTAATGACATTGTGCAAGGAAATAAGAAACTACTTCTCGGTGAGTTCTCATGAAAAGCTTACCAATAAGATAATGCATGTCCATCTATCAGACTCGTCAGCTTAAAATATATTTCTTGCAGTAACTATTAGCATTTTTCGTACCGTTGCTTCTCATCTATAGTCTGTTAGTTTCAGTTGTTTCGAATTGGTAGAATGACATGTATTTTATTGTTCCATCTGCAGCACTCTTGTGGCAACTAATGAGATATACAATGCTCCAACTTCTGAAGAACTTGAGATCTCACTCGCAAGGTAAAGAAATTACAGATGCAGATATTCTAAACTGGGCGAATAGGAAAGTGAAGAGAGGGGGCCGAACTAGTCAGGCTGAGAGCTTCAGGGTAAGTGTCAACTAAGTAAGGATGTGATTCATGGAGAGCCATCTTCAGAAACCTATAAGTTTGATGGTTGCTTTTCTCTGATATTAGGACAAGAACCTGTCAAGTGGAATGTTCTTTCTGGAACTTCTTAGTGCGGTAGAGCCAAGAGTTGTCAACTGGAGCCTCGTTACCAATGGCGAAACAGGTAAAACTATGATGTTTTAACTTCATTGCCTATTGTTTCTGGGTGCTTTTTATTCTCAGGTGTTAAGTCAACTATTAATTGTCAGTACTGTTCTGAAGAGTGAGTTTCTTTTTGTTGTAATTGACACTTAATCAGAGGAAGATAAGAAGTTGAATGCCACATACATCATCAGTGTTGCACGAAAGCTCGGATGCTCCATATTCCTGTTGCCTGAGGATATCATAGAGGTAGAGATATATACATACTGAAACAGGCTTCAATGCTTTAAAGGGTTTTTTCTGAGTCAATTTACTTATGTGTGTGAATACAGGTGAACCAGAAGATGATGCTTATTTTGGCGGCCAGCATCATGTACTGGAGCCTCCAGCAACAATCAGACACAGAGTCTAATGTCTCAGAAGATGCCACTGATGAAGGCGATGCAAGCTCTGTTGCTGGTGAAATCACCAATTTGTCCATCGATGGGGGTTCTGAGTCCAGTCCCACCTCCCAGGATCAAGAATTGCTGACAAAGGCAGACAAGGATGAGGATGAGGTTGATGGTGAGAATAAGAAAGATGCATAATGCGTTTGAATGTTAATTTGATCGCTCTTTTTTGGTTTTTGTTGCGTGAAGTTTTGAGCCTTGGATTTTTTATTGGCACAAAGGAAATCCAAAAGAAAGAAAGAAGAAAAAGGTTTGATGTATACAAACAAAGAGGCTTTTTGGTACACAATGTAAAACTAATTGTGTACCTAAACCTCATTTTTGAATTGTGAAAGTTCTATTTTATTTTTTGAACATCTTTTTTTTTTTGAACAATGGTGGGAAATAGTAATGAAGTCATCTACTTTGTTGGCTATTTAATTAATTTTATTTTACTCATACTATACTTTCATACAATTTTACACATTTTTAGAGCTATTAATTTGTTAAAAGTATTTTTTTTTGACATACCTTTTTTCAAAAATACTCTTTTTTGTTATTTTCATTTTTGTCATCCTTTAATTTTAAATGACCATTTTACTCTTATTTGAAAAATATATTAGTCAATAAAATGAAAAACAAAATTTCAGACATATTTTTCCGCAAAAAAAAAGTATCACTTTTTCTAAACAACATATTAATATGTATACAAACTTTCAAATAAATTAATTAAAAACCATATTTGTTAAATAACATATTAAAATACTAATTAAAACCCAACTTTTGAATTTACAAAAGGAAAATGTATATTTGTTATATTATTTTGTAGTCTTTGTTATCTAATCTTTTATTAAAATTGTGTAATTATTTTTTATTTTTTATTGTTTATAATTAATATGTTTTGTATAAATAACATATTAATTATATAATAGGAAAAGGAGTATCAATTTTGAGTATTTAAAGGATACAAAAAGGAGTATCATTTTGTATTATAGGGAAAATGAGTATCATTTTTCCTAAATAACATATTAATATGTATACAAACTTTCAAATAAATTAAACCATATTTTTTGAATAACATATTAAAATATTAATTAAAACCCAACTTTTGAATTTTCAAAAGGAGAATGTATATTTGTTATATTATTTTGTAGTCTTTGTTAGATTATCTTTTAGTAAAATTTTGTACTTATTTTTTTTTATTTTTTGTTGTTTATAAAAAATATATTAAAAAAAATTTCAAAACTTTTGGTCAATACTGGTTAATAGTGGTCAACGCCACATTCGAGCAAAAATGATTTAGTTTTCACACTTATTTGATATTGAGTTAACCTAAAAGAAGAAAAGAAAGAAAGGAACAAGTCTACATATAGTGATTCAGAAACTGAGATCTAGATGTAATTTCTGGATAAAATTGAATCAAATTAGTAAACACTTATTTTAATTAAATCTTCAATATAACCAACCCAATGATTAATACAATCTTTATTAAAATGTAAATGTAAACATTGAAACAAATTAGTATATCATTCTTGGTTCTTTTTATTGCATACTAGAATTTTAATTTAATTGTTTTAATCAATATAAGTATTGAGCTCAAATATAATTATTCAAACTTTTGAGTATAAATCTATATAAACACTAAACTTACTTTACTAAGTGATATATTGTTGAACATAATATTTATTTGTTATATCTATTTGCGTGAGATTTTATTTAAATTTTTTATCAATAAGAATCATTGAATATAAATACAATTATTTCAAGATTAAAAGATAAATCTGTATAAAGACTGTACTCATTTTACTAATCTATATATATATATCATATATTGTCTAGTGTTGAAATAATGTTTTTCTGACAAATCAACAATATATCACGTGATAACAAAAAATGACTTAAGAACCTCACTGGAAAAGTAAACAATATTGTCGACAATCTTCTGACCTTTTATCCTTAGAATAGTTCATTCTATAATCATATACCATGAAAACATATTTTTAAAAGTTCTAACGTCGAATGTCGATTGTTGACCTAATTATATAGACCATTTAAACATATTGATATTCCACAATAAATGCAAATATACAAAGTTTGATGAACAATTTTATTGCTATGTTGCTACAATGGGGTTGTCCAAGTGCATCATCTGCCATAATAAAATTTCGACCAAGTCAAGAATGTCTAAATGGGGAAACGTTTAAACCTGACAATGAATATTCGTTCACTAAAAAACATGCNTTAGTGCGGTAGAGCCAAGAGTTGTCAACTGGAGCCTCGTTACCAATGGAGAAACAGGTAAAACTATGATGTTTCAACTTCATTGCCTATTGTTTCTGGGTGCTTTTTATTCTTAGGTGTTAAGTCAACTATTAATTGTCAGTACTGTTCTGAAGAGTGAGTTTCTTTTTGTTGTAATTGACACTTAATCAGAGGAAGATAAGAAGTTGAATGCCACATACATCATCAGTGTTGCACGAAAGCTCGGATGCTCCATATTCCTGTTGCCTGAGGATATCATAGAGGTAGAGATATATACATACTGAAACAGGCTTCAATGCTTTAAAGGGTTTTTTCTGAGTCAATTTACTTATGTGTGTGAATACAGGTGAACCAGAAGATGATGCTTATTTTGGCGGCCAGCATCATGTACTGGAGCCTCCAGCAACAATCAGACACAGAGTCTAATGTCTCAGAAGATGCCACTGATGAAGGCGATGCAAGCTCTGTTGCTGGTGAAATCACCAATTTGTCCATCGATGGGGGTTCTGAGTCCAGTCCCACCTCCCAGGATCAAGAATTGCTGACAAAGGCAGACAAGGATGAGGATGAGGTTGATGGTGAGAATAAGAAAGATGCATAATGCGTTTGAATGTTAATTTGATCGCTCTTTTTTGGTTTTTGTTGCGTGAAGTTTTGAGCCTTGGATTTTTTATTGGCACAAAGGAAATCCAAAAGAAAGAAAGAAGAAAAAGGTTTGATGTATACAAACAAAGAGGCTTTTTGGTACACAATGTAAAACTAATTGTGTACCTAAACCTCATTTTTGAATTGTGAAAGTTCTATTTTATTTTTTGAACATCTTTTTTTTTTTGAACAATGGTGGGAAATAGTAATGAAGTCATCTACTTTGTTGGCTATTTAATTAATTTTATTTTACTCATACTATACTTTCATACAATTTTACACATTTTTAGAGCTATTAATTTGTTAAAAGTATTTTTTTTTGACATACCTTTTTTCAAAAATACTCTTTTTTGTTATTTTCATTTTTGTCATCCTTTAATTTTAAATGACCATTTTACTCTTATTTGAAAAATATATTAGTCAATAAAATGAAAAACAAAATTTCAGACATATTTTTCCGCAAAAAAAAAGTATCACTTTTTCTAAACAACATATTAATATGTATACAAACTTTCAAATAAATTAATTAAAAACCATATTTGTTAAATAACATATTAAAATACTAATTAAAACCCAACTTTTGAATTTACAAAAGGAAAATGTATATTTGTTATATTATTTTGTAGTCTTTGTTATCTAATCTTTTATTAAAATTGTGTAATTATTTTTTATTTTTTATTGTTTATAATTAATATGTTTTGTATAAATAACATATTAATTATATAATAGGAAAAGGAGTATCAATTTTGAGTATTTAAAGGATACAAAAAGGAGTATCATTTTGTATTATAGGGAAAATGAGTATCATTTTTCCTAAATAACATATTAATATGTATACAAACTTTCAAATAAATTAAACCATATTTTTTGAATAACATATTAAAATATTAATTAAAACCCAACTTTTGAATTTTCAAAAGGAGAATGTATATTTGTTATATTATTTTGTAGTCTTTGTTAGATTATCTTTTAGTAAAATTTTGTACTTATTTTTTTTTATTTTTTGTTGTTTATAAAAAATATATTAAAAAAAATTTCAAAACTTTTGGTCAATACTGGTTAATAGTGGTCAACGCCACATTCGAGCAAAAATGATTTAGTTTTCACACTTATTTGATATTGAGTTAACCTAAAAGAAGAAAAGAAAGAAAGGAACAAGTCTACATATAGTGATTCAGAAACTGAGATCTAGATGTAATTTCTGGATAAAATTGAATCAAATTAGTAAACACTTATTTTAATTAAATCTTCAATATAACCAACCCAATGATTAATACAATCTTTATTAAAATGTAAATGTAAACATTGAAACAAATTAGTATATCATTCTTGGTTCTTTTTATTGCATACTAGAATTTTAATTTAATTGTTTTAATCAATATAAGTATTGAGCTCAAATATAATTATTCAAACTTTTGAGTATAAATCTATATAAACACTAAACTTACTTTACTAAGTGATATATTGTTGAACATAATATTTATTTGTTATATCTATTTGCGTGAGATTTTATTTAAATTTTTTATCAATAAGAATCATTGAATATAAATACAATTATTTCAAGATTAAAAGATAAATCTGTATAAAGACTGTACTCATTTTACTAATCTATATATATATATCATATATTGTCTAGTGTTGAAATAATGTTTTTCTGACAAATCAACAATATATCACGTGATAACAAAAAATGACTTAAGAACCTCACTGGAAAAGTAAACAATATTGTCGACAATCTTCTGACCTTTTATCCTTAGAATAGTTCATTCTATAATCATATACCATGAAAACATATTTTTAAAAGTTCTAACGTCGAATGTCGATTGTTGACCTAATTATATAGACCATTTAAACATATTGATATTCCACAATAAATGCAAATATACAAAGTTTGATGAACAATTTTATTGCTATGTTGCTACAATGGGGTTGTCCAAGTGCATCATCTGCCATAATAAAATTTCGACCAAGTCAAGAATGTCTAAATGGGGAAACGTTTAAACCTGACAATGAATATTCGTTCACTAAAAAACATGCTCACACTAAAATTGATTTTTTTAAGATGTTCATTTTTTCTATATTTTCTTTCCATTGATTTTGGTTTTTTAGATGGATTATCTTTTCCAAATTATTTTTCATATTTTTTCCAAAAACAAATGTGATCATTACAATATCTTTTTTTAGATTAAAACTTTTAAATTGAGTTAACTAATTATTTTTTTTTTGTCATCATTGAATCGACAAGACCAATCTCTACTATGCAGAGTAACACGACTTAGTGGAGTCGAACTATGGTGGGTTCGGTTGTAGAAGTGGTGCTGTAACCACTTGACTAAAGATATTTCCCTAATTTTTTTTATAAGTGAAATTTAATAATAAATCTTTGTAGTATATGTTTCTTAGAAACTAATGTTCTACTTCAATTTTATTTCTCTGTTTAGATTTTTATAAATACAATTACATAAATTATTTTTTTACTCCACCATGCATTAAAATCTTACTTCCATTCTAAAACTCATTAACCCATTATAAATTTTGGAATATGATCATTTTTTTTGTTATAATTTGAATAATAAAACTACTACTATAACAAATTCATAGTATTATTTTTACTATTTTACAATTTCAATTATTTTACTAAATTCATTTTTATATATTTATTATTTACTAAAAAATTCATGTTACTGTTTATACTATTTTAAAATTTAATTAATTTTCTTTAATTCGTTTTTATTTATTTTTAAGTATTATTAATTATAAATAATAAATAAGAAATTAATGATTATTTAAAATAGTATTTTTAATGCAAAAATAATAAAATATTGATTAGGTGGATGATGATGTGGATGAAGGAGAAGAGAGAAAAGTTAACTTTATATATATAGATATTAGAACATGAATTAATATAGACAACAGACTTCTCCACATCTATCTCTGTATTTGTTCATAAAACACAATAACAAAAACAATAACAAAAACAATAACAAAAACAACAAAGATAAACGTAAATATTAACAACTAGTTATAATATTGTATCCCTATGTTAGTAAAAGAGAAGTACAAAATTGAATTCGGGTTGGGTCAAAAATTAAAAAAAAAAATCTGAAATTAAACATATGGATACTTGGAAATCGGATCATTTGTTGGGTATAGATATAAACCCGAAAATCAAAAACAATAATTAATTTTAAAAAAAGGAATTAAGTTTTAGACAATAATAATTAGCTAATATTTAGGGAAACCGTTTAAAGTTATTACCATAAAAATCAAGCTATTAAATTCGAAATTGTATATATAATATAAACATATTTAATTTGGTTATATTATTTGAGATACCTATGGAAACGATAATCAAAATTTAAATTACCAAATCATCATTTATTTCAGATTTTTAAAATTTTCTAAACAAACTATGCTTATAAATTTGAATTACTATACATAGGAAAATACTTAATTTAAACAATTAATACACAATATTACACATATATTCTAATTTAATGTGTTTCTTAATGATAGCCAATGATAATAAATATGACTTGCTCACAAAAATGTTTTTGATTCGAAATCAAAACTAACCTAATTGTCTATGACTTCTATATATATATATAATATTATTAGCAAACTAAATACCACACATCTCCATTGTTTCTTATGAAAACCTTTGTACATAACATCTCATTATCAAGCCAAACAAATGCGTCATTGTTTATTTTTTGTTATAAGAACATTCATATTTCATGTCGTTTGTTTATGAGTATACTAATTATGTAATCTGTTTTGCAGCTAATTCTAAAAAACGCAAACATATCAATAATGATTGTCATGTTCAAGAAATTATGCTTTAATTTTTTGCCTGATTTTTTTTCGTATGGTTAGTATTCTCATACTCTTTTTTAAGTTTAAACTGATAACAAATATTTAAGATGAATCTTTTTGTCCTTTTATCAATGTATATAATTTTCTCTTGCTAAGATGCATGATCATGATTATATGTTCTTAGAGATGGATAAATATTGAATATTTCTTTGTTTTGCATTTTAACTTTGTGCCACCATTTTATTACTTGAATAAAAAATTGGCAAGCATGAATCCAGCCGATATTATGTTTTTCGATTCAACGTCATATACAAGAGGAGATAATCAATACGTTCCATATGTATCAAAACGCTGGGCAAGCATGAATTCCAACTGATATTATATTTTTCTATAGTTTTTTAATATTTTTTTCCTTGGCTTTTTTTTGTTTTTGACCATTAAAATTAAGGAATTAAACACATTATTTATTTTTTACATGTTTTGCCAAAAAAAAAACAGTCTTCCAATTGCATTCACTTATTAATCATAATATTTTATATTATTTGTATTAAAATTTGAAAACTATACGGTTTATGGAATCATTTAAAGTAAAAAAATTACCTCATTTGGATTACATAATATATAGGCTTTGTAATATATATTACTTTAAGAACAAACAATGACCAAATATATGTAATAACACTACATTATTAAAAAGTGATCCGAAAATATAAGTTGATATATTTTTTGGATTGAAAATTCTGATGTATTATAATCCTATATTATAAGGATTTACAATATCTATAATATCCTAAAAATTTACTTCTCAATATCATATTTTCAAAAATTTAATCAAATCTAACAATATAATATATATACATATAGGATTTAGAATATCGAATTCTCTTTTACAAAAGTGCACGGGTTAGTTTGCAAAACTCACAATAATACGGTAGAGTTTATATTAATTGTTTACATATTTAGGTTAGGATTGATATTTTTATAAATGCAATTCTTTAAGGGTTGGTTTGTCAAAATATATTGTGACTGTGTATCTTCTGCAAACTCATATTTTTATGCACACAATCGTTTAGTGGGTTGGTCCGTTAAATTATACACTGTAAATGTGTATTTCTTACAAATATATATACAAATGCGATATTTTTTGGGTTGTTTTGTAAAAAAGTACATCGTGATTGTCTATTTTTTACAAATGTAATATTTTACGGATTGGTTTTGTCAAATATAAATGTAAATGCGTATTATTATAAATGTATATTTTTATACTAATACAATCTTTTATAGGTTGGTCCGTCAAAACATATGTTATGAGTGATTATTTTTACTAATGCAATCTTCTATAATACTTTATGTATATTCTAATTTCTACTATAAATCATATTTAAATAGATGAATATTCCTCCGTGATGTAGCGCGGATCCGATTTTAGTATAAAATTATAATTAAGCATCACACAATACAATTCATTTAAAATGTAGATTAAACTTACTTTGTCTTGGACAGAAACACAACGATGAGTAAGACAACCGATTTTGCAGAAATCAATGATTGGTCAATCTTGTTTGGTTTTATTTCAGAAGAAGGTTTCACACATTTATTGCCACACTTCTCAGGGCATTTTTTTTTTTGTTTAGAAAGATTAGATTAAGAAGACACAGTTCCTGAGATGCAAAGTTGGAAATGGTCAGCGTGCCAGTTTCTGGTTCACTGGTGGACTCCATTTGGACCACTAATCAAACTGCTGGGAAATAGTGGACCTACACAAACAGGTATCACACTATCTTCGACAGTAGCTCAAGCATGCTCCTCCACAGGATGGTCAATCCACTCAGCACGTTCACCTCAAGCAGAACTCCTGCAAATTCACCTGACAACAATCCTCTTCCCAACTATTTCGACAGAAGCTGACTTGTATCTCTGGAAGACGGAAGACAAAGAATCTGAAAACTTCAGTGCAAGTAAAACTTGGGAAGTACTTAGACAAAAACATGAACCTCTCGCCTGGACAAATCATGTTTGGTACAAGGGTTATATACCGCGACACACCTTCATGCTATGGATCACTCATCTTAATAGGCTCCCAACTAAAGTAAGGTTAGCAAACTGGGGTTTGGATATTGTGACTACTTGTTGTATCTGCGGTCTCGAGCCAGAAACACGGGACCATCTTTTCCTACATTGCGACAACAGCGAGGCACTATGGTTAGAGGTTACTAGGAGGTTAGGCTACTCTCCTTTCGTTTTTCACACTTGGACTGCTTTCTCGACCTGGTTGGACATTGACGATGCCACATCCCCGATAACCCTCCGTCGACTTGTAGCACAGGCTCTCATCTACTCCATTTGGATTGAAAGAAACAACAGGTATCACAACAACATCATGACTCCAACACATATCCTACTCAAAGCTCTTGATCGGCAAGTACGGGATGCCATCCTCGCAAAGGCCCATCGAAAGAACTTTTGAAGCTTATTGCTAGTGTGGCTCATAACCATTTAGGTGACTTTAAAGCTGGTTTTCCAATATAGATATCCCCTGTTTTTATTTTTTTTAGGCAAGGGTTATCTCAAGTATCAAGCTATTGTAAACATTACAATCCGATTTTCTTAAATGAAAATTCACGTACTTACAAAAAAAAAAAAGACACAGTTCAAAACATATAACTTAGAATAAAGGAAAAGTTGGTTCTACAGGGATTTCTACAGTCTCTGATTCATTGATAAGGTTCCAAACATCAACATCATCACCATAATTATAGCCATTCTTTTGTTCTCTATTTTCTATGAGTCAAATAGTTCTCTCTTCTGCTTTTTTGTTGTTGATGCTTTGGAATATTAATGGAGTAAAATATGACTTATTTATATAGGCATTGTGATCTTTATATATGTGAGATCGGAGAAAGATTCTTTTCTTATCGGAGTGATTTTAATTAGCTCTATTCTTTTCTTACCAGTTATTATGTTTCTTTTTTCTCTCATGTTTCTCTCTCTATGGCCATGTAACAACAAATAAGTCAAGAAGGCAAAAAGTGAGCATGATAACTTCTAATTTGGTTATTACTCTTATATAATTATATATTAACTATATTATATTAATTCTATTATTACTAATATAGATATATATATATATACCATTCCATAAATAATTTGGCTACAGTTTATCAGAATTTTATTGCTTTGGTCATATTTAATTGGTTTGTTATTTTTAGAGAAACATAATATGGATACAAATACATTATAGAAAATATTACATTCCGTATATAATACATAAGTATTTTTTAATAAGTTGTTGGTCGATAATTTATGTCCGTTTTACATATTAAATTTTTTGTAATATTGATTTTTTTATTTGGTAAATTTGACAGTTTGAGTCATGTTGTATCTCTTAGGTTATAAATTTCTTTTTTTGCATACGTTTAACTCGGTAGTCATCGGTCACCACAGCTACTACCACTATTTTAATTGACATCACCACCTCCATAACAGCTATCGCAAACGCTATCCTCGTTACCACTACCACTACCAATTCATCATCACCGCCACAACCACCATCACCATGCTTTATTCTATATATACTATTCCATTTAAGATATTATTTTTTATTTGGTCGTATGTTTAACTTAACAGTTTGGGTTCCCTATGTTATATTCTTTAGGGTATAGATTTTTTCTCCATGTCTTTAACTTGGCAGTCACCGACCACCACTATTACTACTTCTGTTGATAATCTATGACGGTTTTAGGCTTTTAATTTGATAGTTTAGATTTTAATTAAGTGATTAGCGGAAGGTCGGTTAAACCGTTATAGTAATTTCAATATGACATTCCAGTAGTCACCTAATTTCACCAATTACTTGGGCTATATTCTTTATTATTTTTGCTATTGGGCTAGTACACAAATTGGCCCATCATATAATTGGTGGGGAAATAAGACAATTAAGGCCTTAAGGGTCCAGGCCATTATTTAAAAAAAAAAAAAAAGGCGTATTATTTCTTATAAATTGATTAAGCCCTCGTTTGTTTCCTCTCTCTCCGTCGTCTGGTCCTTTCGATTCCCTTCTCTGTACGAGGTCGGTTATTTAATACCTAACTGCGATTTTCTATAACGTCAGGATGGCGAAAACGGCTGTCTTTTGGGACATCGGGACCTGTCCGGTTCCCGATGGTTATGATTCTCGTCTGGTCGGTCCGGCTATAGTATATCCGCGCTGAGGAGGTTAGGCGTGTCTGGTCCTATCACCATCACTGCCATTGGAAACCTAAAACCCTTCAGTACTGACGTCCTGGAATCATTATCTTCCACTGGAATCGCTCTTAGAAACGTCGGCAAAGGTTAAGAATCTTCTTATTGAATTTAGAGTTTACATTCAACTTGGCTGTGTTATTGAGTTGCTGCTGCTGCTATTTGTACAGGCTTATTTGGCCTTGTGGCCTATACGTATACTTGGATTTAACCCGTCTTTGGCTAATTTGATGTTCGTTTCCAATTTAAAGCTCTCACCTAGTGATGGAATTGAGACAGTCTTATCTCAGTCTCTTTGCCAGCTAGTTTTGAAAGGATACAGTCTTTTTTGGGCATATCCATCTATTCCAGAGCCTACAGGCATCTCTGTGGCCGCTTCTGGAAACTGGCTTTGGAAAAGCTTGTTGGAAGCCACAGATGCTGCGGTGGCCAATACACTGCAGTTTCTTTCTCATCAGGACGAGATTTACTCTCCCTGGTTTTGCTCTTTATGCTTTGTTCCTTGCCATAGGTTTGACGATTTCATCATGCATTTGAAGAGTGACTACCATCTTTTGCGTGTAAGCATCGTTTCCCTTGGCCTCCAAATATATATTGTACCAATTAATATTAATATATTTGTCATTGTCTTGTACCACAATTTTTCGTTTCTAAGTTCTACTTTTGTTTGCTTTCCTAAGACAATGTATCATATTTGACACCCCC
>NC_025694.1:18345858-18365839 GCF_000633955.1 Camelina sativa | reverse complement strand
CCCCCCCCCCGTGCAGATGCCAGAGAAGGAAGCCAGAGGTGAGGCTTCCGCCTATTCTCATCCGAAGAATGCTACTTCGAGTTCCGTGGTGAAGAAGCAACCAAATGCATGTTTTAACAACATCTTTATTCTTTAGTTGAGATTTTCCAATTTTTAGAATTATTAGTGCTTAATAAAAGAGTTTGAACAACAACAACAACAACAAAAAAAAAGAGAAATCTGATTTCTCAGAAACATGAAATTTGATTTGATGACTTTTTGGTTGATGCTAAAACATTGTAGAGAAGAAAGGGCAAGAACAAAGCCAGGACGTGATGATGTGAACAAGAAGAATCCAGAAGAGTACATGGCCAATGGTCTTCCATTTGCTTATTTCCTTGGATTTTAAGTTAACTACGTCTTTTTATGATGAACATTTTCTTAAATTCATCCAACGTGCCGTATATTTGTTTTCTATTTATTCCCTTTCTTTCCACCAAATATAACTTTTTTTATAAAATGACAATAGATATTCACCCGGGCCATTTTTTCTATAATAAAAATATAATAGTTTTTATAGATTAACTATATATATAATTAATGTTTAATTTGTATTTTATAAAATGTACAACCTTACCAATATAGATACACTAGGGAGGAACCCGCACTTAAAGCGCGGTATTAAGATTTTAATAAGAACTGTTTTTTAACCTTATGATAAGTAACTTTAATGAATTTATATGTAATAATTGACATATTTAAATATAGTAGTTTATATTTTTTAAAAGTGTTAAATGTTTTATTGAATTGTCAAGAATTTTGTGTAATACTTTCAATGTGAAATATTAACCGAGTCTTTATAATAAACTATTAAACTGTAGAAAATAGATAAGAGTAATACAAAGTTGGATTTCAATTAGCGGTTAATACAAACTTACTAAATTTTATAGACATTACAAAAGATAAAATTAGTCGACCAACGCCCCATTCTTTATATTTGAGTGCCTGATTTTTCACTTTGCTGCTTGATCACATGGTTTATGTAATAACGTCCAGCAAATTCAGTCCTGAAATTCAGTCCTGAAAATATATTAAATGTTTTAAGAAAATTTACTTAAACATAATACCGAACTTGATTTCATATAAGTCAATACATCTTACATAGCTTGGTGATGCTCCAGTCCTTCGAATTATGGTTTTATAAAGATCTTCGAAGAGGCCAAAGTGTTTTCAAGACATGGTGCACCTATGAACATTTATAATGTTAGATGAATTCATTGAATACCTTATATGAAAAACTTATGTAACATACCTTCATATTCTCCAACCCTCATAAACCGCATTACACATAACACAGGTTCGAATTTGTAAATGAGATGGCATCCACTCGATTGCCATATGGTCATGAATTGGAATGCGTATTTGTCTTTGAGACGACACTTCACAGTTTCACACCTACATGTTTATCAGATCAATTTAAATTTCAACCAAGACATCATTAAAACATAACAGTCATAAATGTAAAGTTAATATCTTTTACCTGCCACTCAACAATATGAGAACAACTTCATCATTATCAATGATACTCGCAGGTTTCCTTCTATCTTCCACATCCATTATACACGCACAAACATCTAATAAGGGAAAAAGAAACAATTTAGGTCTACAGAGTGTTTCTAAACTATTTTTGGTAAAGTGTTTGATCGTTTTTTTTACGAAGCACCATTACACAAAATTACATAAATCCTAAAAAGAATCTAGTTTTCCGAACACAAAGATACCCATTAACTACATTGACGGATTGTTACAAAATAAAATAATATCTATTTAAGAAATTTTTACCGAAAGAGATGTGATGATCTATTCTTCCACGTTTTATATCATCCAAATCCTCAAACCGAAAGTAGTTTTTAGGACTCAATGATTTGAGCAGCCTCATCTTGGTTTCACCCGTAAATTTAATCTAATAGGGATGATGAGTATTCCTTTCCTCCATGGTTGGATTGATCACTTTGAAATTTCTAATACTGTACCACTCACCATCGTCAATATATTTCGGGAGATTAGTGAGTGTATCAGGTAAATAAGGAGCTTCAATTGTGTCTCCCTTCACAGTTTTTCAACAATTGTGTAAGAGATTTTATATACAATAACTATTAGAACATCATATTTCAATAAAATCAATTTAACTACCGACACTAACCTTTTCATCCACAAGAAGCAGAACTCGTTTGGTAATGAACTCTCTGACTTTCCAAGAATGTAAGACCTTGGCATTTACACACCAATTAGTTCTTCCGAGCAGCAGATCAGCAATATAATCGAACCTCATAGTTTTCTCAAATTAGGTTTATTATTGATTCTTCTCTAATATAAAAAAACAAAAGGGGGTTTTTGATTTGTAGGAATACAAAGAGTCACGACTAAACGTTGTTTGTTTATTAAAAATCTAATATTATATAAATAAATACAGTTTAATATAAGGGTTGTCACACTTGAAGATGTTAACTTATTGAAGATATTTTCATGTTTTCATTTTTAAAAACTTAAGACTTAGATATTGATATGATAAAGGTAATATTATTAAGGGAAAAAACTGAATATCGGATGACAATATTATGAAATGAAACATTATAGTAGATATTAGATGCTTAAAAGGAAATCATATATTCTGAAAGACTTCTTTGAAAACCACATTAAGGGTTTTGTTCTGACCTTTTCCTTCTTCTTCAGTAATCAAAATCTTCAAGCCTTTTCTGCTTGTTACTCTAGAAAATGCAACGTATAGTTGTCCATGCGTAAATACGGGCTTGGGTAGATACAATCCAACTTGTTCCAACTTCTGACCTTGACTTTTGTTTATAGTGATCGCAAATGCAAGAGCAACGGGAAACTGACGACGTCTCATACGAAAGGAAAACTTTGCATCCGGTGGCGAGACAAACATCCTAGGAATAAGAACTCTATCATTGACGTTTTTTTTACCTATTACAATCCTTGCTTCGATAACATGATTAGCCATTTGCGTAACAATCAACCTCGTTCCATTGCATAAACCTCTCTTAGGATCAATATTCCTAAGCAACATGATAGGTGCTCCCTTTTTCAATGTCAGAACATGGTTAGTAATCCAGAAACTTGAATACTGTTTAAGAATTCCTGAGTGTAGATCATATCATCGTAAGCACTTGTATCGGAAGTCTCGACACTATCTGAACTCAAATATTGTCTCTCTTCCCTTAATTATAAAAAATTAAAATGAGAATCCGTTTACACTAGAATTTAAAATAAAAATGAAAAAAAAAAATATTATTGATATACCTGGAATTTGAGAGAGCATATATTGATTTATCTTATTGGACTCAGAATAACTCTTTCGCAAAAGAATTTTGCATTGGTCCTTGTTACAAACGATGTACCGTATATCTCTTNAAAAAACTGAATATCGGATGACAATATTATGAAATGAAACATTATAGTAGATATTAGATGCTTAAAAGGAAATCATATATTCTGAAAGACTTCTTTGAAAACCACATTAAGGGTTTTGTTCTGACCTTTTCCTTCTTCTTCAGTAATCAAAATCTTCAAGCCTTTTCTGCTTGTTACTCTAGAAAATGCAACGTATAGTTGTCCATGCGTAAATACGGGCTTGGGTAGATACAATCCAACTTGTTCCAACTTCTGACCTTGACTTTTGTTTATAGTGATCGCAAATGCAAGAGCAACGGGAAACTGACGACGTCTCATACGAAAGGAAAACTTTGCATCCGGTGGCGAGACAAACATCCTAGGAATAAGAACTCTATCATTGACGTTTTTTTTACCTATTACAATCCTTGCTTCGATAACATGATTAGCCATTTGCGTAACAATCAACCTCGTTCCATTGCATAAACCTCTCTTAGGATCAATATTCCTAAGCAACATGATAGGTGCTCCCTTTTTCAATGTCAGAACATGGTTAGTAATCCAGAAACTTGAATACTGTTTAAGAATTCCTGAGTGTAGATCATATCATCGTAAGCACTTGTATCGGAAGTCTCGACACTATCTGAACTCAAATATTGTCTCTCTTCCCTTAATTATAAAAAATTAAAATGAGAATCCGTTTACACTAGAATTTAAAATAAAAATGAAAAAAAAAAATATTATTGATATACCTGGAATTTGAGAGAGCATATATTGATTTATCTTATTGGACTCAGAATAACTCTTTCGCAAAAGAATTTTGCATTGGTCCTTGTTACAAACGATGTACCGTATATCTCTTTAACAATAGCTTGTATAGGATCATCACATTCTGTAATCAATAAATCCTTGGGTATGTCTATTTCTACCTCACCATTGTTAGGCTCGTTGATTTTGCCATCCCCAATATCGAGAAGCCATTTTGAAAACGTAGAGAGATCATTTGCATCGCTACTGTTTTGAGCCTTACGGAGTCTCATATTTTGTGTAAGCTGAAGTACTTTACAACTATTCCAAAGCAAGGATGAGTTTATGGAGGCTAAAACTGTACCAACTCTACCAGCTTCTGGCACAACCGGTAGAATCTGTCTAAAATCACCCCCCAAAACAAAAACCTTACCTCCAAAAACCCGATCACACTTCATAATATCTCGCAAACTCCTATCCAACGTTTCGAAACAATATTTGTTCATCATTGGAGCCTCATCCCATATAATGAGTCTTGCTTCTCTAATTAACTCGGCAAGGTGAGAATTGACATCTATCAAACACGTTTTATATTCGTCCACATGGATGGGTATACTAAATCTAGAATGTGCTGTCCGACCACCTTCCATAAGCAAAGCAACTATACCACTTGACGCAACATTAAGAACAATATCACCCCTAGAACGAATATCAGCACCAAGAATACTCCATAAGAATGTTTTTCCAGTACCACCAAATCCATGAACAAAAAACATACCTCCCTTGTTTCGATTCACAGCATTAATAATTTCTAAATATACGCTTTTTTGCTCATCGGTTGCCATACGTAATAACCTGTCGTAATTCTTTACTTGTTCATCACGTTTGAAGTTTCTCTCATCTATGAGAAGCCTATTCTCATTATTATCCATCACAAATCCATCTGGTTAAGGCATATTCATAATAGTTGACAAAGAGCTTCCATTAGACCGCATAATCATTTCAATCTCAGCTAGACATAGGTTGATTTTAGTTGACATATTTTTTTTATGAATTATAAACGTGAACATTGTTACATTAGTATATCTTTATATTATTTTATACATTTATAAAAATAACTATATATGTACCTTGGTTGTTCGTACGGTTCCTTTGCAATTATAAAATATCTTCACACAATATATCCTTCGTAGCGACCCAGAGATCGAGAGGCACTGAAACACTTTTTGAAAGCAACAGAATGGCAAACAACTTCCTTAGAAACGGTCCAAAATACCATGTACTTGCTTCTTTTATAGCTAAAATATATTCTTTGTCGTCATCCAATAATCCCAGTGCAAAACATGCATCTTTAAATTCTTTNCAAGAATACTCCATAAGAATGTTTTTCCAGTACCACCAAATCCATGAACGAAAAACATATCTCCCTTGTTCGATTCACAACATTAATTATTTCTAAATATACGCTTTTTTGCTCATCAGTTGCCATACGTAATAACCTGTCGTAATTCTTTACTTGTTCACGTTTGAAGTTTCTCTCATCTATGAGAAGCCTATTCTCATTATTATCCATCACAGATCTATCTGGTTTAGGCATATTCACAATAGTTGACAAAGAGCTTCCATTAGACCGCATAATCATTTCAATCTCAGCTAGACATAGGTTTGTTATCTGTTCCTGACTTAACATTAGACCTGCATTATAAAGTAGGTTGATTTTAGTTGACATATTTTTTTTATGAATTATAAACGTGAACATTGTTACATTAGTATATCTTTATATTATTTTTATACATTTATAAAAATAACTATATATGTACCTTGGTTGTTCGTACGGTTCCTTTGCAATTATAAAATATCTTCACACAATATATCCTTCGTAGCGACCCAGAGATCGAGAGGCACTGAAACACTTTTTGAAAGCAACAGAATGGCAAACAACTTCCTTAGAAACGGTCCAAAATACCATGTACTTGCTTCTTTTATAGCTAAAATATATTCTTTGTCGTCATCCAATAATCCCAGTGCAAAACATGCATCTTTAAATTCTTTGTACAGTTTACCTTTAACCGTCTTCAAAAATTCAAAACTTGTGGCTCCTGGGACAGTATTAAGTAGAACTCTCAAGTAATAGGTCTGCCCTATATAGGGTGGTACATAAGTAACTCTACCTACTGCAAAACTCTTTCTTTTCTTAGATCTTGGTTGCCAGATTCTTTTACTCTTAACCCACACAAACATGTTAGGAAATTCAGCATAAGTGAGACTTCTACCTTCTGGGTATTTTTTTATTGCATTCCATCCAAGCCAACAATTTGGATCCTTTGGCAGAACGCTTCATAACATCTGCGATAGGATCATCTTCGTTGTAAACAACCAATTCCTGTCCAGGAAGATGAAACAGAAGTTTTTCTACGGGTGTAGTACGATAACGAATCAGAAAATCTAATATTCGCCAAGCTGCTTCACATGCGGAGACATATCTAATAAAAATAACAAATATTTTACGTACGTTTAAATTTGCCTTACATTTTTTTAAAAATTATAAATATACATACCTGCAGCTATAATATTTCTTGATCTCATTATGCTCATCCTCATCTCCTACAGTAGCTCTAATGTAATCCGACCTTTTGGTGATGTACTTGAAAAGATATTTCACTGAGCGTGACTGATTACACCACTCAACATTAATATGAGCACGATAACGTATGGACGAATCCCAGTTGTACGGAATAACAAAGCTGTTATCACAATCAAAATCTCTTTTATGCACAAATCTTCCGTCTTGTCTCCGTTTGTATATTGGATAACCAGCGTCGTCGACGACAGTTTTTTCCATGAATGGTTTTGGAAAAAACTTAGTGCACTTACCATTATTCATGCAAACATTTTCTTTGTGATGAATACCACAAGGTCCATGAATCATAACATCAGAAACAACTTCATATAAATACTTATCCAGTTCTTTATCAGGAATCTCAGCGCTTATGAATCGATCAATGTCTTCTGGTGTACGCATTTTATAGTCTGGATGCAGGAATAAGATCATGCGTGCATGAGGCAGACCTCTCTTCTGGAATTCTATTGTATGCATAGCTGCACACACACATACAAAGGCATTGTTAATAAATTAGGGTTTTAACACGTCAACAGATAGAAAATTCAATCTATATTAATAATATGAAACATACCAGAATTTACAACACCAAAAGTTTTTTCTTTAGTCACTTGTTCCATTAGTCTATCTAACTTCATCTTAAAGACTCGACAGCATATATCTGGTCTATCGTCTTGCTTAAGACGATGCCTTGTTAAATAACGGATAACTTCGGGCCACTTGGGGTTCCAAGTTATCGTTACGAAAATATCAGGAAAACCATAGTATTTGCAAGTAGCCATCACATCTAAATAATGCTGCATCATATAACGTTTACCACCTATAAACGATGAAGGGATATAGATTCTTTTACCGTGTTCTGCAAGATCTTCGTTTCCTTGGTTAACAGCTTCAACTATTTTATCGATTCTTTCCGTCCGGAGTTTGTTTTTGGTTCAGCCAAATAAAATTCAATCTGTTAGATTCTATGGTAGTGAACGCGTCTACCAAAAATTGCTGATATAATTTTCCCGACATTACAATCGATGAAGACTCTTGATATCTTTCGAATATTCGGAAAGCATAAAATTCTCTCATGAAACTGTTTTCCTTTTTCGTCCAGCTGTATCTATAAAACCAATGTCAATGCCTAACCTGTAACCATCCTCTCCGTATGGAAACAATAATGGATATTGCAGAGGCAAGTAAGCTGGATGGAGTTAACTTATTCTTTGCAAACCTCTGGAACGACTTTCTATCACGATGTCACGCTTAAATACACCAGAGTTGAAATCACATGGTATCAAATCAGAAACCTCATTGCATGTAGGCAAATTATGAGTTCTTGCATCAGCATTTCTTTCTGCAGGAATCCTTAATCTTAAATCTGCAACATTATTGGTTAAATCAAATCTTTCTCGTGCCGATCTAAACGCCTGTACATGTGGATTATGATTATCAAGCATCCTTTTTATAAGTACTACAGTTTTCTGCATTATTTTCTCTGTAGCTCCGGATGGTCTTTCAAAGAAAAAACAATACACATGTTAGCAACATATCAATATATTTTGTTATTTATATATTATTAAACATTATATAAAACTGACCTGAACGCAGCTATCCTGTAGGAACTTCATTATCTACGTCATGTATATAAAGCTGTAAAAACGTCGGTTTTTCTCCGGGTTCAGGTAGAATATAGCCGATACGGTGATAATTTTCTCCACACGTACGACCCTCTATCATTGTTAATAGAATGGTTTATTTTTCCACCTAACGACGCGAAGGAAAACATCATATTGTATGCTCTTATATTATCACGGAAGTTTTTACTCCTATCATCGTCATTATATAACAATGCCGATAATGTGTTTGGTGGAGTTTTCAGCTTGGGGAGCTTGACTTTCCCTTTTCCACAATACATCGAATAAATGGGTTTCGCCTTCTTACGTATCTTGTTTAAGCGTTCTCCATACCACATATATGCCCCACAATCTTCACATATATATGAAGGATCTCCATCGTCATAATAACCTAATAACATTATAAAGTTAAAAAAATTTATCTGTGTATACGTTAAAGTTTATCACAAAAAGGAAAATTTGATTTTTTTAAATACCATTATTTTGTAACCTAGATGTTACGGCTTGATATTCATGTGTTACATTGTGTGTGGTACCATACTCAGTATCAGATTCACCCATCGAGCTATCAGAATCGCTATTGTCATTTGACTCAGAATCAGAAACAATAAAACATGCAAAATCTTCATGCATCAGAGGCAAAAGCAAACCATCTACATAGGTAAACACCAATAACTCTATATTAATAAATATTTAGTATGTGTTTTATAATATGTAGGAATAGAAACAACCTTCATTGCGGTTCTTTTTTTTTTTTTTGATTTCAGAGTTTTTGTTCTTTTCATCCTTGCAAGTTTTGAATTATCTGCTGAAATAATATTGAACGTTATACAATATGTTATAGACAAATATTCTTTAAAATATTTCAAAAGCTGAATATTAATTACATGTTGTATTGACGACATGAATTGGATGCTTCTTTCTCCGTATTGGTAGTTTTTCAGGTCTCATCGTCCTGCGTTAAAATAAAATATAGGAGCTTAGGGTGATGATATTCTTCATTTATATAATATTCATTAGGTTTAATCTTTACATTTATAAAAATATTCGCTTCAATATTTACATAAGCGGATATTATTATCACAGTATTTTGGTTTTAATTGACGTTTAAATATGCTAAGGATAATTTTCAATATCAAGTTAACATATACTTATTTATCCTAACATATGTTATTTTTTCGTAATTAAATTTTAAAGATTGTTTCTACTAAAACATTTGTTAATTTTAAATAGGAAATTATTATCAATAATACTATTTTGAGTTAATTTTGTCTAAACAACTCAGAATAATAGTAAATAATTAGATTTATATTTTTATGAACAATTTATATGTTATTTTTGGCACATCATAAATTTTTAAATACTTAATAATTTGAAATTATATTTTTAAGAATTTAAGAATTAATAACAAAATTCGAATATTAAGACCAAAGTTGTTCCATAACTCATACTTCACATGATTAAAAATAATAAATAACCTTAATCTTAACGACGAATTAAAACGCATAGATTTAGAAGTAAATAATTATTAATGCATAAATTATTGTTTTATTGTAATGCATAACATAAAAAATAATACTATGTTTGATTTTCAGTCTTGATCTTCTTTCTAGTTGTCATGCTATGACCTCGTACGATGTCTTCATTGACTCCAGGCAACTCTCTCTTTGTCGAAAGTGATACTGTTTCATCTGACGTAAGTTGAAGAACTTGTTCATCTGGCTCTATTTCTTGGTTATCATTATGAACCTTTCCATAAGTTTCCTAGCAAGTTTGTTAAAGGTAATTTTAGCACACAATGAAAGCATGATAATTATTGTAAACATTTTTATGATAATATTTATAATCTTTACGTTACCTTGACAAACTGATTTACCATATCATCCTTCTCCCAAAACTTTTCAACAACATAAGAAGCCCTGTCACTCTTCAAATTATCATTTGTGATAGAAAGCTTAAAGAGCATAATCTTCCCAATTAGAGCAGAAAGAGACACGGGCATGATGTTAAGATCGTCCTGATCAATTTTAAGATTTTGTTAAAAACATACTCACAAAAAAAAGAGAGAGGTAATTCTTATAGTTAAACTAATTCAGCATTTATATTAGACGTACCTCGCCTAGTTGTGTTACCAACTCGTCAGCCTTTTTACATACAAAAAGCTGAGCTAGACCATAAAAAAATAGCAACTTAATTTTTGGAGACGTTCCATAGGAAATATGCAGTATGAGTTTATAGCTAAAGCATATAGAAGCCATTTAATGATCAGCTTTTTCACATGAATACAATTTTAATCATATTAAGTAAGTTAAAAAATTAAGTGATACATAATTATAATCGACTTCCTTGATATCGTCATCGCAAACACCACATCTAGGCCTGCGATTTTGAAACGAACCGATTTATCCAAACCGAACCGAACCAAAATTCGGACAAATCGGTTCGGGTTCTTTTGATTGAGTAAACCGATCAGAATGAAATTAATTAAGCTCGGTTAACCGAGATTTTCGGTTCGGTTTGGGCCAACCGAATGGTTAACCGAAGAACAAAATACCCTAATCTCCTAGTCCTAGCCGCCGAGCATTCACTTCCTTCTTCCTCGTCTCTCTTCAATTACTCTTCTTTTTCTTATTAATCATCATCATTTATCTTCTTCTTCTTCTTATTCATTCTTCTGTTTCGATTCATAACAATCATCTTCTTCCTAGATTTATCATCTTTCATCATCATCATTTATCCCTCTTCCATTTATTTTTCTTCCATTTGTTCTTCATCCTTCATCATTATCTTCTTCTTCTTCTTCTATACCACGAGCTCCGTCTTTCAAATCTCACCATCAGTGTTGTTCAGATCTCGCCGTCGGTGTCTTTCCAGATCTTGTCAATGGTGTCTTCATTGATTTGTTGTTCGTTGCTAGAATAGCGAAACAAAAGAACAATATATATTTTTTTCGTTAACGGGTCTTTGGGTTTTTTGCAAATAAAACCCCAGTTCTCAAAATATTTTTGGTCCAATAGTTCTATACCGAATATCCGAATTACGATAACCGAAATAACCGACTCCGAACCGAACCGAACCGAGTCTTCGTGTTCTTTTATAGAAGCTTCAAAAGTTATTGCTAGATCACCCCATATCGTACAACTCAATCGATCACAACTGTAGTCACAAAGTTTTAATTATTTTACGCTTTTTAAGATTAGTTTGAAATTTTTTTTTAAAACAAACCTTATATTCTGCAAGTCAAAACTTATCTTCACGTTGTCCTTTCCCTTAGTTTTAACGTTATCTAGAGAACCAACACCAACAATTTGGCCCATCACATTTATCAAAACATAACAATACTGGTTATAGTACATGATTCATAATCCAAGTTATTTTAATATATATACATATACATATTTGCACAACTTACCAAACAATACTTGTTTGTCTACTGCCCCAGCCAAGATTGTTGAAAATTCTTGAAAGTATTTTTCAAGTACTTGGACCGGGAAATCATCACATGGTTTTACTATGGTTGTTCTATAGAACACCATCTTAAATCCCAAAGCACTTGTTCTGTAATCACCGTCATATTCCACCAAACTGAAAGTATCGATTATTTTCGATTCACCAACACTAAGCTGGTTATGAAATTTGTTCACCAATGCATCCTCAATAGACGCATGAATCCTCGTACCCTTAAATTAATACCAGATGTCATGTTAGAACCAGTTTCAATAGTAAACTGTTATTAAAATACTTTCTACAAAAGAAGCTTAAATTTACTGAAACCAACCTCTCCATCGACTAAAACCATCTGCAGCGATTTGAATGCTTTCCAAAGTCTTATCACACGAACCCTGATGTTATAATGATCTAGAGCAGGATTGATCTCACTAATGTTAACATAGGGAGAGATTATGATATGTTTGGAGGCCATAATGAATCTCTCAAAAAAAACTAAAACTCTAATTGTCGATAAGGATTCGATGTGTATTAGTATATATAGAGTATATAATTTCGGAATTTAACATTTTTAATTAATTATGATAATATTGAATATTATATCAATTTCCTTTTTAGAAGCATTATGATAACTAATAATTTTTAAATATATCAATTGACTTTTCTCTCAAAAAGATAATTGTCATATTTAATCAATATTTTTTTAAGTATATCATGATAATAATGCAAACTTGCATTTTTAAAATTAATATACTTATTTTCCATCTCGTACAAGGGAAGTTAATAATTCGTCTCTATTGGTTTTTAGAAATTTAAATCTAAGTGATATTAAATATCTTCCATTTTCAACATTATAGAATAATATAACAATATACTATAATTATGTTCGTTCAAGAACTTTAATTTCCACTGATTATTAAAATTAATTAGGAAAAATTCTATGTCTATTAAATATAAATTATCTTAAATCATTAATTATTTGTAACTAAGTTTAAACATGACATTTTATATATATATATAAATAATCCTTTCAAATTTCTGACCAAAACGAACATCATAAGTTTTAAATTATAGAATAATTGTATATGTCAAACGTAAAGACGAATAAACTTTTAAATTATAAAATAAGGATTCCATTACAATTAAAAAGCTCCTAAACTTCAATAAATTAAAAATCAGGATTCCATATCATCAAAGGCATCTCTCATCTGCGTGAACTACGGACATGGAGGATTCATCATCACCTTCGTACAATTGTGCACCGTGGTCACCATGATTGAATCTATACAAAGAAATTTGTAGTATATATTTAATGATATGAAATTAATATAATTATTAAATATATATATATATATATATAAAGAATTATAGTTTACCTTGTTTTCTCTCAATTTTTGCAAAGCGTATTACACATATGATATCATCAACACAATGTATCCAATCATTAAAGAAATCGTTCGCATAAGACTTTGGTAATCGGCATGACAATCGATCACCCCTACATTAATTTTTTAGAATTTAGTCAAAGTATCACTATAAAATTTTTAGTTTAATCAAATAAAACTAAATAACGTACTCAATGTTTTCCAGATCAAGGAACAACTTATTCCATTCTTTTTCGGGTGGGCCTTCCTCAAAGCGATTTCCAATACGCAATACTCTTCCGATAATATCTGCATATATTTTACAATTACCATAATCAATTATCATCTCGATATTTATAATTTTATATAAAAATTTCCTTACTAATACAATAAGCAGAGTCTAAATATCCACTTTTGATATCATTAAATGATACAAAAGAGAAGAATTGATTTGAAGACAAAGCAGCAATCTTTCTAAACCATGTTATGGTTGTCCAGTGTATCATAAAACGATGATCAGTTGGTCTAAAATCCCCGGTAACATTGCTTAGTGAGAAACCTGCCAACATTATCCACTCGCCTTCTTCCAAATTGTTTATAAAAACATCCCGAAATTCAGGTCCCATCAAAGCGTGTATTTTTTGACCCTGCGGTAAATCGTTATATGCATGTCAAGAACAATCTAGATTATGAAATATCTATCGTATAAAAAATACCTTTTCATCAACTAAAATCAAATCAGTCGTTTTGTAGAGAGGATGAACACACTCAAATTTCCTTAAAATCTTGACTCTAATCTTCCACTCATGAATGAAAGGATTCAAGTCATTCAAATCAACAAAATAGTCTTTTTTACTGATGCTATTCTTTATAGCATTGGAAAGTAGATTAGCCATGATAGCATAAACTGGATTGAAACGAAAAATATGAATCTATGTTCGCAAAATAATGTTTAATATTTATATAGTTAGCATGTATTGATAAGGTATATATATATTTTTTTAATTTATTTTTCATTTCAATTATTATGGTTTTCCGTTTCTGTTTTTTTAACATTTTATTGATTTCCAATAATCATAGTTTACTCTTTATACCTTTCCTTTTTTTTTCTAAGAGATATTATTAATAATCTTTTTAACTTAAACTTCTTAAATTTATAACTATACAATCATAAAGTAATTTTTTTGGGTCAAAGTTTATATTTCATATATTTCCAATTTTAGTTAATAACGGAATACAACATATTACCTTTCCCGTAATGCGTACCAGTTTTAGTGTTCTAGATATAAAGTAATAGTATTGTTAAACATTAAACTATACTAATTCAATAATAACTAAATTGTAAGTTTTAAAATAGTTGAAATTTATGATATAACGAAACACGAATACGCAAGTCCAAAGTTACAACAACTAAATATTGAAAATTTTCAAAACAGATAAGATCATGGGAAATTATTGAAAACATCAGGACATCCTCATCTCTGGTTGTTTGAGCTGCAACCTTCCTCTAAACAGTCTTCAACAGATGAATCATCGTCAGGCCAGCGACTGTTATAAACAAAAGAAGTTAGATTTTAGATATCATTAATTGTTAGAAAAAAACATTACATTTTTAGTATAGTAATTACATTTTAGCAAGATCGGCCGTTTTGATTCCTGCAATTTCATCTTCAAGTATAACCTTCGAACATCGTAATTGAGACATCAGACATTCGATACCTATTTAAGTATAAGTTTGGTTAGAAATAAAATGATAATTGAATGCAATAAATTTTAAGTGTTACAATTATGAAGATACTTTACAGTACCTTCAAAAACAGATATCTNATATTACCTTTCCCGTAATGCGTACCAGTTTTAGTGTTCTAGATATAAAGTAATAGTATTGTTAAACATTAAACTATACTAATTCAATAATAACTAAATTGTAAGTTTTAAAATAGTTGAAATTTATGATATAACGAAACACGAATACGCAAGTCCAAAGTTACAACAACTAAATACTGAAAATTTTCAAAACAGATAAGATCATGGGAAATTATTGAAAACATCAGGACATCCTCATCTCTGGTTGTTTGAGCTGCAACCTTCCTCTAAACAGTCTTCAACAGATGAATCATCGTCAGGCCAGCGACTGTTATAAACAAAAGAAGTTAGATTTTAGATATCATTAATTGTTAGAAAAAAACATTACATTTTTAGTATAGTAATTACATTTTAGCAAGATCGGCCGTTTTGATTCCTGCAATTTCATCTTCAAGTATAACCTTCGAACATCGTAATTGAGACATCAGACATTCGATACCTATTTAAGTATAAGTTTGGTTAGAAATAAAATGATAATTGAATGCAATAAATTTTAAGTGTTACAATTATGAAGATACTTTACAGTACCTTCAAAAACAGATATCTTCCAAAACAAAAGCGTACACATTATTGGTTGACTACAATAGGTAGGAGAGGAAAGAAGTTTTCCCCTTTTTTTAAGAAAATCAACACAAGTTTCGCCAACTGCAACACACTCGATCTCTTTGCCACTATAACATTTTTTGTAATTGTAATAGTTAATCAGATACTTAAAATTTACTTNTCCTCATCTCTGGTTGTTTGAGCTGCAACCTTCCTCTAAACAGTCTTCAACAGATGAATCATCGTCAGGCCAGCGACTGTTATAAACAAAAGAAGTTAGATTTTAGATATCATTAATTGTTAGAAAAAAACATTACATTTTTAGTATAGTAATTACATTTTAGCAAGATCGGCCGTTTTGATTCCTGCAATTTCATCTTCAAGTATAACCTTCGAACATCGTAATTGAGACATCAGACATTCGATACCTATTTAAGTATAAGTTTGGTTAGAAATAAAATGATAATTGAATGCAATAAATTTTAAGTGTTACAATTATGAAGATACTTTACAGTACCTTCAAAAACAGATATCTTCCAAAACAAAAGCGTACACATTATTGGTTGACTACAATAGGTAGGAGAGGAAAGAAGTTTTCCCCTTTTTTTAAGAAAATCAACACAAGTTTCGCCAACTGCAACACACTCGATCTCTTTGCCACTATAACATTTTTTGTAATTGTAATAGTTAATCAGATACTTAAAATTTACTTATAATATATTTTAAGTAATATTGATAGTTTTACAAATTATCTTACATGACGTCAAGAATAGTAAATGTCACAACTTTATTATTGGACGTGTAGCCATTTTGACGATCGAGGAAATCAATTGTCCGACTCTCATTTATATGCATCACCATTCCACAAATATCTAGCATAAAATGAATCCCAAAGAAATAGAATATTATTTCATCTTTTTATAGATAGAAATTAATTATAATAGAAAAAATACTTGTTCATTAGAACTTACCAACACAACAGTTCTTCTCGGAGGTATTGGAATCATTTCTGTTTGGTCTATGAACATGATCACAAATGGATTGTTTGAATTTCTGAAAGATCGTCGGCCAGCTTTCACTCTGAATCCTGAAAGCATGTACCAGTCTCCTTCCTTAATTCTGTCATGAAACTTTTCTACATATAAAGCAGTATCTATTTTGGCATCAATCCTTCCTCCCTGTATTAGGAATATAATTTTGTTTGTTAAGTATAATATTTAAACTTGTCATTTTACAAATGACAATAAAAAGAGATAGAAAACATACCCTCTCGTCCGTCAGAATCAAACATTCATAAAAACGTTTTCCATCAATAAAATGCGGTGGCCATTGTCTAAGAATTTTGTCAGCAACTCGTGGATCACGTACTGTAGGATTCAAATCTTTTACTAATACAACCATTGTTTCTTGTTTTTATTAAGTGGATATAAGTAATAAGGATATAATAGAGTAAGCACTGCAATGGTTTTATAATTTTCATGGTTTCTTATATTTATAGCAAAACAAAGATAATTCGAATCAATTAAATTTTTTATTTTATGTGGCTAGTACAAAATATCGTGTATTACACAGGGAAAGTTGCACGCGTTTCTGATTGATATGAATGAACAATATATCGTTTGTTTTCAAGGTTCTCGTAATTGGTTTGTTGAAAAATGCAGATTTTTGAACAGAAACACCTATTTTAGAATTTTCTCCTTGGATGATGAACTTTATCAACATCATGCATTGGGCTATAATAAGTTTTTTAAACAACTTTTTAGCTTCTTAATTTGAAATAATTTCAAGCAACGTTCACACTTTTAAATAATGCTAACATAACTAATATAACTCAATATAGTTATGGAATAAATATTTAATTCATGTTTTTACGAAAATTTAAAACATTACAGAAAACAAAAACTAAATATTGCAGAGAGTACTCAAGGGGGAATTATATGCTTCTCAAATGAATCTTCAACAGCAAGATGAATATAGGAGTCACGTGTATCACTGTATTTTGGAAAAAGAAAAAAAAATTGATCAGTACTGTTCATCAATTAGTTTCTAAATATAGAAGGTTAAATTTGTTATTTACTTGAAGTCCATTAAGAATTGGCAGTCAGTACCATCAAAATCCTTTATTCTTGTTTCTCCATGATCAATGTAATTGTACCTATTTATGAGCAAAAATAAAGTACAATTTAATATATATTCATATTCTTATATTTACTTTTATTTTTTAATGATTAGATGTATGAATTTAACTTACATATGCATGTAGTCTGAATATTCTTCACCCTTTGGATCCTCTATTATATCCGAACACCCATCGTCGTTGGTTAGGAGAACATTATCATCTTACAAAACCGTTTTTTTGTTAAAAAAATATAATCAGTCAAAAATTTCATAATCATAATTTACAACTTAGAGTTTTAACGGATGATATATTCAACCATTTCATTACCTCCAAATCTGACTCCTTTCCACATTTTGAACAGACAAATCCTCTTCCCGTTTCCAAGCTTGTAACGTTTGAACATATGATTGGCATAACATCCGGTTGCGAAGCAGTCAAGTACATATCCTCTTGGAAAAAAATTAACTTAAATCAAATCTAAGAAAGTGTAAAAGATTACCCAACATAATGTGTCAAGTACATATAAATCTGTCAAACGATATTTCGTTCCATTTATTAGATTTCTCCAAAAAGTGCATGCAATAATATTAGAACTTACTCAATTAACATGATTCTGAATCTGATGTATCGTTCCATCAGACTCCAACGATCAGCACTGTCTTCTTGTTTGAAACTCTTGATTTCCCCAATATTAGTGATGCATCCAATCAAATTAACTGCATAAAATATTTTGATTTGTATTATAGGTAGTAAATTTAAAGATTATTTAAACAATCCATTAAAAACTAGTACTTACCGTAAGGCCAACGTCCATGAAACTCATTATCATAAACACGTTTAAAACACAGGTTATTAAAAGGTTGGCAAATAATATGATCTCTTGCAAGACTTATTATAGTCTTGTCTGTGAAAATAAAACGATAACCGAGATTGGTTTTCTGGATCTGCTCTTTATCCTCCTTGACTTTGAACCTCTCAACAACATAACTTTGAATTTCTGACATATCAAGATACGGAAGACCATAGAGTGACGCCGAAACTGTGGCATGTCCAAATGAACCCTAGTTCACAGTATATGTATAATTAATATTTAGAAGAATATTAAGCCAATCCATATATACTTGATGACAATCCATATATACTTAAAAATAAAGAAAAAGCAACAATAACAATACCTCTTCGTCAACCAAAATTAGTTCTAATGAAACTTCATTCAAATTATTTTTCACTCGCCATGAACGGAACACCTTAACACAAATCTTCCATTGCATAGTTGAGGGATTCACCTTGTTAAGGAACACAAATCTCGCCATTTTTTTATAATAGAAACAAAGAGAAATTATGAAGAGAATAGTTTAGAAAAAGTAAAGGATGTAGAAGTTGTAAAGGTAACGTTTTAGTGCTATGCTATATATCTCGACTGTTGGAATTTAAAGAGTGTGTAAAGGTCCCATTGATAGATTCGACTCCAATCGTCGTTACCAGTGACATCTATTTTAAAAAACATTTAAAATACATAAATTTAGATTCATCGAATCAAGAATAAAATTTATTTTATTAGTAAATGTGACATTTGTTTATTATTATTCATGAAAGTTTTGAGAAAATATTGGTTATGTGAATTCGAAATTATAAAATTTTAAACTAAACCATAAAACCATAAATATAAAAGCATCAACTAATCTTCCAAGTTTTGAAAGTGATCTCGCATATCAGAAACTTCAAGACATGGATAGTTGAATAGAATCCGAGTACAGTTGCATGCGGTAGTTATCATTGTATGACCTAAAAAACATAATATAAGATAAACATATATTTTATCAAAGATTGTCGTATGTTTAGATTAAACTCTTACCTTCGACACTAACAATGACACCAAATCTGACGATGCATATAATAATGTCGTCTTCAATTTCTCGGAAACCATCATAAAAATGTTCAAAATAACCTTGTTGCAAATGGCATCTCAAACATATACCACTTGAAGACGAAGAAGAAGTTAGTTTTTCTAATAAAATAAGTAAACAAAAATTCTATTAGTATTGTATACAAATCTCACTCTTTGTTTTCAATCTCAAATAAAAGTTGATGTTGGACATCGTTGTCTGAGACGTATGCGGAGCTTTCAACATGCACAAGACGGTCAATCAAATCTAAAAATCGGAACGAATATATTCTGATCAGTAACACATATTTTATATATTTACTTTTTATATGACAACTCAAATAATTGATTTACTACTTACCAAGACATATATTCGGA
>NC_025694.1:18329743-18345516 GCF_000633955.1 Camelina sativa | reverse complement strand
CAGAAACTTCAAGACATGGATAGTTGAATAGAATCCGAGTACAGTTGCATGCGGTAGTTATCATTGTATGACCTAAAAAACATAATATAAGATAAACATATATTTTATCAAAGATTGTCGTATGTTTAGATTAAACTCTTACCTTCGACACTAACAATGACACCAAATCTGACGATGCATATAATAATGTCGTCTTCAATTTCTCGGAAACCATCATAAAAATGTTCAAAATAACCTTGTTGCAAATGGCATCTCAAACATATACCACTTGAAGACGAAGAAGAAGTTAGTTTTTCTAATAAAATAAGTAAACAAAAATTCTATTAGTATTGTATACAAATCTCACTCTTTGTTTTCAATCTCAAATAAAAGTTGATGTTGGACATCGTTGTCTGAGACGTATGCGGAGCTTTCAACATGCACAAGACGGTCAATCAAATCTAAAAATCGGAACGAATATATTCTGATCAGTAACACATATTTTATATATTTACTTTTTATATGACAACTCAAATAATTGATTTACTACTTACCAAGACATATATTCGGATTTACAGAGCCTGAAACGACGTCTATGAAAGATATGAAAGAAAAATAATCTTTTTCATTCAAAGAAGAGATCATTTGTGCCGAAGTCATGATGTTTGATAGAATTTTAAATTTATCTGTTGTAAGTCTAAAATCCTCAACAGCTGGTGTTATATCAAAATTAGAAATAATGATCCAATTTGCTTCAGCAAATACCGGTTCGAAACGTTGGACCAAACTCCGGTCGAAAGTTCCATGTATCTTTGAACCTTATAAAAAGAATATCAAATTAAATAAGATTCGAGTATGGTTATGATTACAAGTATATGCATATATATTACCTTATCATCCGCTAATACAAACTCAACCACCTCGTTTAATGCAGCACTGCAAACAAATCTTCTAACAATCTTAACCTTGATTCTTCTTTGAATGAGAGAAGGTTCTAAATCAGCAAGATGAACACAAGAATACGAATTAGTGTTCATATTTTCAATTTTCTTATACTTCTTTTTTTTCTTTAGAATAGGAAGCATTTGTTGAATACGTATATATATACTAAATCGACATACAATATATTGGTTAGAATATTCATTTAACCTTATTTCTGGAAAATTAACATTATCACAAGAGATAACTTACGAAATTGGTTAGTATCCATCTTTATTTTATGGTTTATAGAAATTATCATGAATATATATATTTTTTTAAATTAACATATATTATTAAAAGTATAAATCAATCTTTTTCAGAATTCTAATATTATCGTATGAGATCAAGAGTGAGTATCTTTGATAGTATACAAATTAAATTTACGAATATTATAGAAATTTTCTTGGAATGTAAATATAATGATTATAGTAATTTTATTAGAGGATAATGTTATTCTTNAATACGAATTAGTGTTCATATTTTCAATTTTCTTATACTTCTTTTTTTTCTTTAGAATAGGAAGCATTTGTTGAATACGTATATATATACTAAATCGACATACAATATCTTGGTTAGAATATTCATTTAACCTTATTTCTGGAAAATTAACATTATCACAAGAGATAACTTACGAAATTGGTTAGTATCCATCTTTATTTTATGGTTTATAGAAATTATCATGAATATATATATTTTTTTAAATTAACATATATTATTAAAAGTATAAATCAATCTTTTTCAGAATTCTAATATTATCGTATGAGATCAAGAGTGAGTATCTTTGATAGTATACAAATTAAATTTACGAATATTATAGAAATTTTCTTGGAATGTAAATATAATGATTATAGTAATTTTATTAGAGGATAATGTTATTCTTAAATTACAAAGATTGTTAACCACTAAATGGGATACGAAGTTTATCCCAATCAATATTAGCCACAACACAATCTTCTACATCTTTCTCATTAACTACTCTAACTTCTTCAAGCCTCTTACGCTCCTCAATCAAATCGATGTGTCCACCTAAGATATCATCAATTAGTGAGAGTTGAGCATCAATTGTTTCAAGCTGACACGTGAGTTCGGTTGATTCTTCTTTCTTCTTCATATGCTCTTTCACTATATCAAGAATGGCGGTGAAACGTTTCGTCGTCTCCTTTTGAGAGACATCTCTAGATTTTTGAAACGCCTTTGTAACTTTGACAATTGCTTCGTCTTCCCATTCATAATCGGACATGAGATCTTTGCGTTTTCTAGAACATTCACCATCCATGGCAAAAATCGAAACTATTAAATTTGAAATCATAATTCTCGTAAGCAAAAAATTGAATTAACGACAGTAAAAAAAAACCTTAGAGAACTTACTTGAAAGATGCGGATGATAATCACTTGGTAAAGAAACTTAGAGGACGACTATTGTTAAGAAGAGGCAACGAAAGATAAAAAAACTCAACATATAGTGGAGGCAAATAGTGCTTAAATATATGTACGGAGAGTCGCGAAGCCTTTCATATTAGTGTCTCATGAAGTAAAGCCCATTTGAGTTGAACAACAGTTTCAAAGCTATTGGTAATTTATGACTATAAATTTAAAGTATTAATTTATTGCGGAAAATATAATAGTTTCATGCATAAGTAAAATTATTATGCATGTCCAAAATAACAATAATAGTAAAGGTAAATAACTGAAATAATTGTAAATATAACTGAAAGCATCTAGATGTAGGCGTATAGAAAACGCATGCTCATGGTCCCAAACATTTTTTTGTACGTGCTCTCTTCCGAGAGTTCCTACAGCACATATCGTACATTAAGAGACTATATTTGAAATAATTATGTAATAAACTAACAAAATAGGGTAACTTACGAACGTCCAAATGTTTCAACTTCTGGAATGTCAGGGTTAAGCCTAATTTGCGTGCATATAGTGTTAGATACAGTCCTCCTAACTACAATACATTTGGAATAGAATTAAGATTAGTAAAGTATTATTAAAAAATCAAAAAATATTAAAATTCTAACGAATGAATAGATCGTTTGTACCTTGGAATACATCAATTACACCCCATTGAATAACACAAATGAGATTTTCACCTATGGAATCTTTGTAAGCCTCATAGAACTTCCCAGCCGCTATTCCGGTTAACTCACACGTCAAAAGCGTATTACTAAAACAATAATCAAGAACGATTATATATTTAAATGTTTAAATGTTCCTCCTGGTGCTACAATTTAATATGTTTAAATCCAAATACCCGGAGTCACGAAGGTCGAAAGAAATTCTAAGGTACATGGAGTACTCTTGTGTTTCGTTCTCTTTCGGTAAATAAACCTGCTCCTCACGATCTTCTACTTCAGTTTCAGCATCTTCACATGATTCACTTTCATATTCGTCGTCTTCAGTATCATCAATGTCTTCCTCATATTCGACTTCACTATCATCGGTCTCTTCATCCATTATTTCATAAAAGCCTTCATCTTCTTAATCTTCTTCTTCTTGAAAACAATCATCATCAGATTCAGTATTGCCTCCATCATCGTCCTCATATTCAGATCCATCAGAATCGCTATCATCCGAACCAGTATCATTGGAATAGTCCATGTTCTTGTCCAATGGATCTCGGCAACACATCTTTAAAAATTGACGAATACTATCACTTTGTGATCTAAGCGCATACTTGTTGCCGTTATTCGGATCCATCGAGTTTTGTTTATGATTCTAAGTATCTAATATTCCAACATTGGTTACTTCTCCAATGACATCTTCAAATGTAAGACGTAATTTCATATCAAAATCATGTATAATACAATATAAGTCAATCACATATATATTTTAAATATAGAGAGGATGTAACATACCGACCAAGTAATCATCACAATAATAACCACTTTTAATTAGACTATAATCGATGAAATCAAAGTATTCTTCACCTCCAACAATCGAACCCTTAATAATCTTGGTCATATACAAAATAATAATCTTGTATCGATGGGTTGTAGCTCTGCATGACCCATATTGGTCTACAACTTTAAAATTTTCAATCCCAACCCAATCACCAACATTAAATTTGGACACAAATTTGTCATATACATTACCCTATTAAATTAAAAAAAATTATCATATTATTAGCTTATTAATTTCAACCATGGTCTCATACGATAGTATCATGTTCATAAAATCATGTAATTATTTACGAATTTAAACATTCAACAAACCTGATTATCAGTCAAAACCATCTCTAGGGTTGAACCAAGTTAGACGGTTTTTTCTTCCCATAAAGTCAAGATTCTAACATGGATCTTCCATTCATATTTTGAAGGATTCAAACGTGAAAAATGATCAACCGTATTATTCATGACCACAATATAACCTGCATTATACGATTTCAGTAATTAAAATCAAATATAAAACATACGAAATAAAGGGAAATTCTAATAACCTAGGAATATTTCCGAGTTTTAGATATCGATTATAAGCTCTGACTTGCGTCTATATATACAAACTTAGAGATGGCTTAATTTTTTAAATACATAAATTTAAATTATTAAATTAATTTTCATATTTATAATAGTAGTTATGTCTAGATATTTTCCATAAATATTTCTTCTATATCTTCATTTACTTATTTAAAAAATACTTATTTATACTATTATTTTCCGATCATACAGAATCTACTAAATATCATCTATGTTATACTTTTAAAGATGACCCCAATATTTTTATTTCAATCTTTATCACTTTAAATCTATAATAAATATGCTAATACAGTTAATTATCCATTCCAACATTTATATATCAGTTATTTATGTTAGTTTTAATGTCCCAAACAATGATTAAGATGTTAATTTACTTATTTAAACAATACTTACTTATACTATTATTTTCCAATTATACAAAATCTACTAAATATCATCTTTTTATATTTTTAAGATAATTCAAATATTTGTATTTCCATCTTTATCACTTTAAAACTATAATAAATATGCTCATACAATTAAACATCCATTCAAACATTTATATATCAGTTATTTATGTTAGTTTTATGTCCCAAACAATGATTTTTTCCATTTTCAATATTCTCAAATTTGTAAATTTTATAAATCGATAACTATTCATTTTGTGTATATGGCTTTTACAAATAAAGAATATACATCAAAATATTGTTACATTTTACGTTTTAAATTTAAGGAATTTTATAAATCTACGATATATACTATTTGTTCTAAAGGCATAACATTATTAATAGGTAGTTTTATGAGATATTTCACAAATCTAAACTCTATATTCTCATAGAAGTTGTATAGTCTAAAAGATCAAAAAATAATTTATTTATAATTAGATTATTGTTACATCCTATAGAATGTAAATTAAATTAAAGAAACAAATATTATTGGAATATTATAGGGTGATGAAAATTGTCTTCTCCTTGATTTTCTCTTCCATATCATCTTTTTATCACACCAAACAGATGATTTTGGAATTTCAGCATAGGTGATTTCTTTCGCTTGATCAGCTTGTGTATTATTAGTAATCCAATCCGAGAACATATTTCTTGTAATCGTCGAAGAAATCGTATCATCATTCTCTAGATCATCCTTATTAACAATTCTAATTTTCCTGCAATATAGTATTCCAAGAATAAAGATTTTTTTTTAATTAATTAAGTCTTGAAAGAAGACGATCGACATAAAAATCTGGTTCTTGTAATAATACCTGATATTGAGTAGAAACAAATTTGTAGATTGATCCATCTGATCCATGAAACCTAGGTCAAATAGTTATTAATATTATATGATTAGATATGAAACCACATTACAAATAGGTAAACAAAATTATTTAGAATCATATAGCATGATATTATACATATTTTTAAAGGCCAACCAAGAACAAACAAAGTTTTATGATTTATGAATCTTGCTTCCATATAAATCTCTGCATGATCAGTAAACAAATAGGATCAGTACGAACTGTGGTATTATATGATCAGGATACAATTATAAATAGATCTGAGATCATTAAATAATTATATATATCAAAATTCAACCTAGAAAATTAAAACATATTATACCTTTATAAAAAGACGAACCAACAACTATCAAAGCTTTATGATTTGTGGATTTTGTTCTCCAAGAAACCAGTATACGATAAGGAAAAATAAAAAGGATCAGTCGAATACAATTATAAATTTGAGAACATTAAAGAATTATATATCAAACTCAACCTAAAATCACAAAATAATATACAGTTATGAAATGACTAACCAACAACTACCAAAGCTTTATGATTAATAGATCTTGCTCTCCAAGAAACCACTATACGTACAGGAAGAATAAAATGGATAGGTCGAATACAATTATAAGATTGAGAGCATTAAAGAATTATATATCAAAACTAAATCTAAAAAAGGACAATATATTTTACCTTTATTAAAGAACGAACTAACAACTACGAAAGCTTCATGATTTGTGGATCTTGCTCTCCAAGATACCACTATACGAACATGAAATTTAAAAAGGATTAGTCGATGAAACATTAAAAACAGCAAGATCGAAATATAAATATAAATTTGAGAACACGACAAAGAATCACATAAATTCAAGAAAAGAGAGATTTTGTTCTTTGTTTTTTTTGGGTTATGGTCTAAGCAAATGATATCATTGTATTTATAGATGTAGAAGACCTAACTTTTTAGGGTTTCTGTATTATTAGGGTTTTCAGTAAAGAGGTGTATTGTCATCAGGCCTTTTTCCATGCAGAAACCCATTTATTATTTTAACATCGATCTTTAGACTATCTAAGCCCATTAATTTGTTAAAATTCGATTAGGTCATGCCATATTTTCGTCATCTAAACTCCAATTAAACGTATAAGAGAATCATATAGAAATTTGAGGGATTGATCTTACAAATTCTAGTTTTGCAAATAACTTTTTGTGTAAAGAGATTTTTTCTGTCGATTTTTTTGATTTATTTTTAATGCGAAAATATTTCAACGTGAGGGGCACTTTTCATTAATGGCAAAAGGGTAAAAATTTTCTGAGATTGAATGTGGGACGTTTTGACTTCTGCTTTAATATAATAGATTAGTTAGTATGGAAATTAGAAAGTATTTTATTTGAGTTTTAGTGTTAAATAAGTAGTGATTTATAGAAGGAATATACTGTGTTTTTTTTTTATTTACAGATAGTAGTATTTTATTATTTTTACAATTTTAAATATATGTACATGATAATTTTGTATTGTAATCTTTTATGTTTTATATATAAAGAATCAGTTAACTTTCGTATATATAGTTTTATTGTGAAATGCAAATAAAAGTTGTTAACAGTTATTTGTTTGACATGAATTCTACATTTTTTTTCTTTTAATAAACTTTGGTTATTAAAATGGACCTAAGATGTGTGTATATCATTTATTAGAAATGGGAAAATAGCTATTTGAACAAAAATACTAATTCAGTATATTGATTACTTATATATATATATATATATACTAGATGAGGGCCCGCCCGATGTGTGGGTTTAAAGTTTTATAAATTGAATTAAATTTAATAAAAATATATTAAAATTTGTTGTACGTTATTTATAAATTTTGTTTTTATTATAATACACTAATTTATATCCATTTACAAATCTTTTATGTGTGTTACTATTAAAAATGTATTTTTTACACCTAAATATACTTTATATTACAAATATATTCTTTATCACCACTTAGAAAATGTCTATATGAACACATAAAGCTAACTATTTTACTTTCACTTCTGCATAGATTTTTAATTACCAAAATTGTTGGCTCAAAAAAGATTTTGAATAAAAATATATTACATAATATACTAATCAATGATGTATCATCATAATAATGTATGACCACCTTGGAGAAAACCTCGGCTCCACCATTATCCTTTATGGAGAGAACCTTGCGTCCAACCTCCTTCACCGTAGAGAGAACCTTGGCTCCGCCTTCCTCCCTTAGGGAAATAACCTTGTGTCCAACCTCCTACACCTTCCTCCCTTGGGGAGATAACCTTGCGTCCAACCTTCTCCACTATAGAGAGAACCTCGGTTCTGCCCTTCTTATGTGTGGAGAGAACATGTTCACGTCTTTTTGCTATCTCAAAATGGCTTGCTCCGACAACCAATGAAAGTAAAAACCTTTTTCTAACGTCACAAAATCTTTTGATAGTAACTAATGTTAAATTTTCCAATGTATTCTTAGAAGTATCTTTGACACACCATGATGTAGGCTCTGTCTCTGTAATGCCTCAACCGCCACCTTGCTTAGTGAGCCCATGTCCATTCTCAGTCAATGGGCCCACCTTCCTAAGTGAGTCCTACATCTCTTCCCGGTCCGTGGACCCACCCATATTCGATAGCCGGTTTGTTACGTCTGGGAGGCTTTAAAAACTTGTTTACCGACCCTACAAATCAACAAATGATATTTTCCTGTGTTTTGTCCTCACTAGCACAGTTTCGAAAATCACTTCCAGGAATGTCACCCATCATGAAGTTCTCTCGGGACCCTTGACCAGAAAAATAAGTGCATTTTGGTGACATATGTGGCCAAATCAATTCTTTTAAACCATTCGCAAACCAGGGTGTCACAATCTTTGAGCTCATAAGGATCTATCAACAACGATTTATGTTTTTCTAATCTATCGATTTACGTTTGTTGTAAGCTTTTGTTTGATTAGCCTATTTTATCAATCCATTAGGTTGATGAGCTTGTAATTGTTATCTCCCTTTGGGATTGAATGAATAATAGTAACAATTATATTTGCAAATAAAAGAAGGGTTTATGACCAACCATTGAAAAATTAAAAGAAAATTAATTTGACGTACATAATTAAAGAAACAATAGAAAATTATAAGCACAGTAATATATGAATCCCAAATAATTCAAAGATAAATTATAAATTAAATAAAATAATTTAAAATATAGTATTAGGAAAAGAAAACGCATATATTAATTTTTTTTGGATCAACATATTAATATTACCTATTCTCTACTGAAAACCTAAAAAGTAGGAGAAAATTTTGGTTTAATAAATAAGAAAAATTTATCTTCCCATTAAAAAAATTTCCCAATTAAACAAAGTTGAAAGCAGTGTTTTTGAATAAATTATTTAAATATGAAACGATCGATGTTTATATAGAAGTGAGTATTTAAAAAAAATAAAATTAATAATTAAATCTATATTTTCTTTAATCCATTTTTCTATTTTTTTTTGTATAATTAATAACTTAAAATTAAAAATAAGTAAATAATATTATAATTTCGAATTTAGATATATATATAATCTCCTTATAATTATTTCAAAAAAACTTTGTATTTATAATAAATTCTGTAATTTTTGATAATTATATTTTTACATTATTAATATTTTTTGAAACAAAATATTTTATTTTTCTTGTAATTAAATTTTTCCTTTTAAATATTAACTTTTACACTTGTCAAAATCTGAGATTGATAACTTGACACATATCAAAATCTTGTTAATGACTAACTTTCAAAACCCAACNATATATATATATATATATATATATATATATATATATATATTACGTAATTGAGTTTTGTTTTAAAGTAAACTAATATTGTTTTTTTTTGTTTTTCCTAGACCAACACAATTGTTCTTGTTTTTATCTAACAAAACAAAACTATCATCTTCTTCGTCTTTTTTTTATCCCGTCCATTGCGACATCTCCGCCCATCTTGATTTTTAGTCAATCGTTTTCATCATCCTTATTTGTCATAATTCGTCTACGAAAGAGTGTTTAAGTTTTTTAATGAAAAAATAGGAGACATCATTATTAAGTTTCAATTTTTGGCATATCTAGAACACGTAATCGAGGTTTAGATGGTTTTTTGGCGGTTTAGACGTTTAGAACATAAAACATTATATATAAAATTATGTAAAACTGTATGTTATGTTAATAAAAAAATAATCATAGACAAAAGTTAAAAAAATTACCTTTATTTAAGTTACATTAACAATAAATGAACGTTTAAATTACATATATATATATATAAAACTTAATAATTTAAATATATGTAGTTAAAAATCAAAAATAAATATTAAAATAAACTCTAAGTGATTTTAGGTGGTCCAAGCGGTAATCTAGACCTCTGCTGAGCGTCTAACTCCTAAACAGCGTAGACGACTGTCCAGAACACTGCCAAGAGGTAAGAAGTTTAAAGGGTGTGAATGGTTACAACGGTTGGGTCGGACAAATTTGTATGCGGATTAAACCGATTTTTATTTACTATTCAATAAATGTAATCCACATTGGTGCGATCCGAAGAAAATAGAGACAAAACTATAGTGAACCAACTGCTGACTGTTTTTACATATAAATAGAGTTGGTCTACTGCGATTTGTTGTTCACACTAAAAATAGAGCGGTCTAATGTGCAGACGTTCGTCCCGACAGCGATAACCATTCGCACCCAAAGCGTCCACAAAATTATTATCTCCCCAAACCCCTTTCGGAACGAAATAATGGTTCAAAATGTGAGTTAATTACTAGATAGGGACTTATTTGAGGGGTATATATAGGTTTTGCCATTTATCCAAAAAAATCAAAAATGCCACTTTTTATATCTAAAAACAAAAATTTACCCATGATATTTGAGTTTATTGGGTTCCAATTTTGTAGGGTATAGTTTTTGTTATGATCTCTGTGTTTTATGAAAAATGTTCTGAAATATTTCATATTTTAAAGGAGTAAAAATGGTAAAATTGAAAATTATTGAGACAGATAGTAAAAACAAAAAACAAAAGATTTGGCTCATGGAAATTATAGTTGAGATTAGATGTGCCGCCCCAACCAAACTCCCCACCTGACAATATCCTCCGCCCGGATCGACCCACCAAAGCAGGCCTTGGGACCAAAAACAGGGGTTGTATCCCGCCTCCAATTCAAAAATTGCAAACCGGTGTCCAAATTTTATTTGGGCTGAAGTCAAAATTATACTTCTCTCTCTTAACACACTCTTATCTTTTAGAGAGAGAAGAGATATTTCCGGTGATAGCCGGATTTTTTGTTTTTTGTTTCCGACAAGCTTGTTACTCCTTTATGTTGTGTCAGATTTGTATATTTCCATCTTCGCTATTATAGTTATCACTTATTAGGCTAAGTTTGGATTTTAGATTTTGTTTTTGTCTTTCTTCTTCTTTCTACACGAACTTTAGTCAGGTCCCGCAAAAGAAAGATTGGTTTAGCCATCCGCTTAACTTATCTGAAGATAGAGTAATATCTTCGCTAAAAAATTCTTTGTTGATGAATAACGGAGTAGATCTCAAAATCTTTTAAAGATTCTAATCTTGCGGATGAGTCAGTAGAAGAAGTTAGCGATGGTGGATCCGAAGTCTGGCGACGGAGCTGAGCCTGATCGTGGATCTGGTCGGTGACGATCGTGTCAAATCTCCTCTTTTTCACGTGTGGATACGTGACACTTTAATCTTTTATCCTTAGATAAGTGGGCTTATTTTTAATCGAAGTTGTAAATGTTAGGGGAAGTGGGCTTTTGTTACATCATGTAATGCCCTTTTGGGTTTCAATTTTTTATTTTAATAAAAATGAAATGGCCGACAAAAACAAAAAAGTTGAGAACTCTTTTGGACCCCAAATTTTCCCAAAATCTATTCATCACTTACGTCATTCAACGTATGTGCATACGTATCATGCTAATCAAAGCCTCTCTCTCTCGCTCTCTTTCTCTCTCTCATCCATTTTTGTTCTTACAGACATTAATACTAATCTTTTGCGGTTCTGTCCCAATTTGCGTTGTTCAACACAAACCAAACCACCGTGCTCGCTCAATCATCGTAATTCGCTCTTTCTTGGTCAATTCATATCTCTAGCAATTTTTTGCAAATTGTATTGATTTGATCTGATGATTGGATCCAATTCAGAATCCATGGCGGTTGGCGATAGTACTAGCTTAGACTTGTCTCATCATCCTATGGAAGATTCTGGAAAAACAATAAAAGTTTCTCTTCTATGGAAAGGAAACAATTACTCTGTTGAGATCGATTCTGGAGCTTCCCTCAAAGATTTAGGTTACGAATTGAGAAAGCTAACAGGCGTTACTGCCGAGACGCTTCGTTTGATTGTTCCGAGGTTGAATGGAAAAGGATCAATTTTGATGTTACCCTTCTCTGATGACCACTCCAGCTTGAGCTTGCAGGAATCAAACATTGTTGAGGTTAGTGTTTTTGTTAATGTTATTGTCTGATTAGTTGGAGATGTCTGATTAGTCGAATTGTTGCATTTCATATGTCTTTTGCATAGTTCAGCGAAGAGTCAATCTTGTTCATTGTTTTGGTAGATTTTGTTTAAGGTTGTCGAGATGTGTTTGGTTTCTTGGATTTCTCTGTATTTTTAAAATAGTTTCTTCCTTGGTACTCTCTTTTCGTTTTTCAGGTGAAGACTATAAGAATGATGGGAGTATCTGAAGAAGAGGTCGAAGGCGTTCGAAAAGAGGCAATGCCTGACATGAGGACACTTGGATTTGAGGAAGAGGAGAGAAGGCTTAGGCAAAAGAAGTCGTATGTTTCAAGCGCTTCGATCAAGCTTCCACAAGGGACTTACATCTTTTGTGATTTCCGCACTCTTCAGCTCCCGGGTATAGAGGTATAAGTAATTCTCTTTCTTGCCATGTCAAATGTCAACTTAGCCATCTTTGTGTCTCCTTTAATTAGCTGAAGGTAGATTAAGGTCATGGTAGAATTTTTTCTGTTCCCTGTTACTGTTTTGTCCCTTACTATGCTGTAACCTTACTAGCAGTAATGCCGTATGAAATCAGTGAACTTACTTCCTGATAATTGAGCTGTTAAGTAATTTTGAAGTCTACCTCCCGATATGAAGTGACCTGAGATGTTTGTTCCTGCTGCAGTTAAACCCTCCCGCTTCTGCTGCTTTAAAGAGAATGCACATGCTTGCAGCAGACCCTGGTATTATCGCTATTATGAACAAGGTTATATCTAAATTATGTGAGAAACTTATCATTGCAACCGTCAGCGTAAAGATAATGTACCAATCAAGTCTGTTTTATATTTGTAGCATCGTTGGAGAGTAGGGATTATGACTGAACTTGCACCAGTTGGTTATGTTGGTGTTAGTCCGCGATGCCTTCTGGGATTTAACAAGGTACGTCATGTTTTCTTTATTATACAAAATCACTTGTTGTCTGTTCTGATTTGGATTTTTACAAATATTTGTGCATTGGCTGATGTAGAATCAAGGAGAGGAGATCTCTCTACGCCTCCGGACTGATGATCTCAAGGGATTTAGAAAGTATCAGAGCATAAAAAAGACTCTATTGCATGAGCTTGTAAGTTCATTGCTCTGCAACTTGAATTCTTATAACTAAATACTACAAACATAAATGCATGAGTTTGAATTTGAGAGCTAATAATCTTCAAATCAAAATGTCAGGCTCACATGGTATACACGGAGCATGATGAAAACTTTTATGCTCTTGATAGACAGGTAATATATATATATATATATATATATATACAGCAGTGAGTGATTGTATATGTTTCTGTTATCTCAATATTACTTTTGGTGGACATTTTACGAATGAGTGTTTGTGTGACAGTTGAACAAAGAAGCTGAAAGCTTAGATTGGACCAAATCAAGAGGTCACACTTTGAATGGAACAAAATTTATCAATGAGGATGATGAGGAAGACTTCTTCTTCGACGAAAATGAAAATTTTTCGCAGAGGCTTGGTGGAAACCAGTCCGATAATCTTGGAAATGCTCGTGAATCGTCTGTTGCAGCTGCAGTTGAGATCCTTTCCGTCGTTGGCTTTGTCGAAGAGATGGTATCGGAAGGCACAGGAGCACAAGAACCATATTTGGTACTTAAACGAAATGACCCAGGGCTCTTGTGGATTGCCAAGTCCATGATTGAAGAATCACACTCCACAAGTTCCAGCTAAATAATACGACATTTTCTCTGTAAACTGTACCATAAAACTATGATTTGAGACCGAGTATGTAAAGATTGTTACTGTTACACTCTATGTAGAAGCATTTCTTCTAGATAGGAGTGTGTGAAACTGTTGATTGTAAAGCAAAACATGATATGAATAGGACTAATAGAGAGATGGCTTAAGAAGAGATATGAAAGTATGAAACAAATGCATTTCCGACTTGGGACTGGAAAATTTCATTATTTATAGTGTTTATTAATGTATTGAGGTTGTATCTTTCTCTTTTTTTTGGGGTTAAAATCGTCGACTAGAAACAGAAATACAACCTTTCTTTTAAGCTTTTTAAGTGCTTAGTTATCATTTTATTGACTGTGTACCTTTTTTGTTCAAAACAGAAGAAGTTGCAAAATTTTCATTACAACACATGCGTAAAAAAAATATTTTAATTATTAAAAATTATGAACTATGTATTAATTTAAATATTTTTAAAAGATGATCAAACAAATGAGCTTATTTAAAAAAAAAATTATTAATCATCTATTCACTCTTTCATCTTTGTTTAATCATATTGATGTGAAAAAGTGAATTTTCACATAGTATATTTTACTCCAAAATATGATTAATTTGGCATATATTACAATTCACTATTTTCAAGAAAACAAAAATATGTTTTTAATAGGTAGAGCTGATGGTTTTATGACCGCAATCTTTTGCATGAGCTCGTTGAAACATGCAACCATATATACTAGCCCGTTGATTGGCATATTAATTTTTAGGAATAATGAAATCATTACAATGAAATCAACCATGATGTTGTACATATTAGTTTTTTCTTCTTTCAAATGCCTTTTTTTTATAATAAAGAAAGTGAAATTTATTTATTTTATTTATAAATTAATAAATTTATATAACTTTACTTACTTGTTAAAACTTTAGAAAAAAATAAATTAAATAATTTAATCTAAATAAAATTAATCTTCTGGATGATTTCCACCTGATCCAGCTTTCTTTCCTCCTGTTCTCTTTGTCGAAGATTTCAATTTGGTGAATCTGAATGTATTGTCTTTCTGGAATTTCTTTTGTAAAAAATTTTCCTCCGATTTGGCCTACCGGGGAGTTTTATTTTAATTACTTTTGGTTGAAAAAGAAATTAATGTTTTGGATATTACATAATCTTTTAATTACTTGATTTGAAAGATGATAATTGAAAAAAAAATATTGTTTTTTTTTATAACTCAGGGCAAAAAAATATTGTTTTACTAGAAAAAAAAAACAAAATTAGTGATGAATTCACTTGTACATATGATATACATAAATTCTGTTTTATGATTAGTGATCCTAATTGTTGAATTTGAGCCGCTTATACGATTACCAAACTGAAAATAATACATATTCCAAAAACTGAAACTTATAAAAAAACAATGTGGCTATTTAAATGAAAAAAATGTAGAGGATTCTATAATAAGACCATTTAAATAACACAACATAACAATTTTATGTAAGAAAATTAGTGATGAGTTCTAACAAAAAAAATTTTCAGAAATACTAAAACTCTATATAAACATATGTTGCTAGTGAGGCTATATATATATATATAGATATGAATTCCCAAAAAATATAAATTATATGTTTATTTTTTATATTAGGCCGACTTGAATTAGAAAATTAAAAACGTTTTATTATGGATAAACGTATGTGTTAAGAAAAGGAGGAATGGCATGACTTGGTAATAAAACCTCAAACTGGAGGGGTGTTTTACAAATAGCTACACAATTTAATAAAAAGACGAAACTAGAAGCAACACCACACGCAAGCACGCAGCTACGAAACGTTCCTCAAAAAAAAAAAAAAAAAAAAAAAAAAA
>NC_025694.1:18325839-18329580 GCF_000633955.1 Camelina sativa | reverse complement strand
CCTAAAAAAAAAAAAAAAAAAAAAAAGAAAACCAGAGAGCGATTTGTAAAAGAAGATCTTCAAAAGAGATCGTCTTTTGTTACTTTGATCAATCCATACTAAGGTAAGCCCGCGTTTTCCCCCTTTCTTACGCCGGCCTGATTTTGCTATTTCAACTCCGAAATTAGGGTTTCTAGTGGTTCAATTACGATTTCGTATTTTGTTGGGTTTGATTGTCTTTTTGTATTCGTTGATCGTTTACTGGAATTGTTTTGATCGGAAAATTTCTTGCTCTGATTTTGATTTGATTCTCGCCGGTCGCTTTTTGTCTGGATTGAAACGAATCTATATAACAGATTCCGATTCTGTATCCTTTTGATATGTTACAACTAAAATTGACGAAATTGCTATAGAGATTAATGGAATCAAACCACCATAATATGTAAAAATTTGATTCGAAAAAGTTGTGTTGTTTGCAGAGAGAATGCCGAAGAACAAGGGAAAGGGAGGAAAGAACAGGAAGAGAGGAAAGAACGAAGCTGATGACGAGAAGAGAGAGCTAATATTCAAGGAAGATGGACAAGAGTACGCTCAAGTCCTACGTATGCTTGGTAATGGGAGATGTGAAGCTATGTGTATCGATGGTACCAAACGTCTTTGCCATATCCGTGGCAAGATGCATAAGAAGGTTTGGATTGCCTCAGGTGACATTGTACTTGTTGGTTTGAGGGATTACCAAGATGACAAAGCAGATGTGATCCTCAAGTACATGTCTGATGAGGCTAGGCTTCTCAAGGCTTATGGTGAGCTTCCTGATAATACCCGTCTCAACGAAGGAATTGTTGGTGATCTTGATGTTGATGATGAGAATCTCATCGATGACTATGTTGAGTTTGAGGACGAGGATATCGATAGGATCTAAGGCTTTGTTTTCGTTTCGTTTGGCTCTGTTCCAGCTTGTATTATCATATTTGAGACACACAATCTTCTTAGAAACCTGAAGATTTGGTGATTACATTACCCTCTTAAATTACTACCATTGTTGTTATGTATTTCTGGGGTTTCCAGTTTCTTATCCCTTACTACTGCTTGGTTGATTCCCCCAAATAATTTACACAAACTTGTTATCAGATTTCGAAAGATCAAACTATTGTGAAACATGTTACTTAACTGCAAACCTTTACAGGTAATGATTATCTTCGTTAGCTTCCGTGGGGTTTCCTCGCATTCATGTCCCATTTTTCAGCTTGAGGTTGTGGTCTTGGCCTTCTTAGCCTTCTTTGTCTGTTGTTGCAGATCACTTTTGGTTGCCTGAAGCTGCCCAAAGATAAACGAAACACTTTAATATGGCAGGTGAGATGAAAACTTCTATAGTTCTATGCATTGTGTGGTTTTTGTCTTTACCCTATTATGCCTTCTCTGGCTTTTGTAGCTTGGAACAGATTTGCGCTTAGATATGCTCGCTTTAAGGTTGCTTTTTCTGGTCTGCAAATCTTTAGTTTCCTCTTCTTGTGTCTCTGATATGCTTTCAAATTGGAGAGGTATATCGTTGGAAGCACAGCTCTCCAACTCGCCAGCTATCCCAAAAGATCTATTCTTTGTTACCAATCTTTGTGTTTTTGTTGCAACATCTGTCTGAATGTTTGTTCTGGGTTCCATTGGAATGCTGTCTGGTACACGGGTTGCCATCCAGCGTTCTAGCCAACTCCAACCAATGTTGGAATCATCTTCATCGCTACGATCCATTTGCTTCTTCTTTGAGCAAATCCTTAGCTTTAAACAAATGTAGTTTCGATAAGATAAGATTACTTAGATCTTTTAGGATTCAATTCACAGATCAAGTGTTTTCAAATTGTTAAACCTGCTGTGAGAATGCATATGCAAGTGCTCTTTCCCGTTTTGTCATTGCTTCCATCCTGCTTTGAATCCTTGATTTCGATATGGTGCTGCTCACTGTACTATCATCCCAGTCTTCCTGCTATGTGAAGCATGTTATGTTATTGTCCACTATCACTTTGATTTACCCTCTATTAGACCAGATTATTACGTACCTTTATCCTCAGAACTTGAGCTTTGTTATTGTGTAGTGTTGATCGATTTGCAGATACTCGTTTACTTGTGAATAATGGTGCTTTCACAGAATTACCTGTCTGAGCTTCTAGTGATGTCCCCATGGAAACCTTGCTTTGAGATTCCTCTCCTGAGAAGCTCTCCTCCTTAGTACATGTAACTTCTTCTTCTTTGCTCTGACGTATTGCCTAAAAATCACAACATATTGAGTGGACATAACGGAAGAAGACAAAAAAACAAGAATGAAGAGGGAAACATAACCATGTAGCTCCTGAATGCTGACTGAATTATAACTGCAGCGTCTTCTTCGAGGAACAACTTGGAGATTGGAGTAGTCTGATGCTTCTTAGGTATGTGCGTCTCTGTTGCTTCGCTTTGGTTATCAACATCTTCTTCTTCTTTAACATATTGACTCAGTACTTTCGACTTCTCCTCCTGTAAAGGCTGAGTCACTGTTGCCTCAGAGCTCTTAACTGAGACAGAGTCATCATCCTCCAAACGTTTCACAGAAGCTGAATCTTCGATTGCGATAACCGAACCAAAAGGCATACCAAAATCTGAACTCAGTTGCTGAGACATTGTATTAAGAGCGTCAGAGTCCTTTATCGATCCTGAATCATCAACAGCAAGAACAGAGTTGAACTCATCTCCGCAAAGGTACGATCTAACCGAGCTCCACCTTTTCTTCTCTCCTAGATGATTGCTTCTTCCCTGAAAACGTAACAAAACATTGAACAAACTAGTTAATAATAATATAAACACAAAACAAGAGTGATGGATTTTTCTTTTTGAATGACTTACATTGTTGTTGTAGTCATGAGCTCCAAATGATTTGTTTCTGAAGAAGATGCTTCTCACTAGTCCTCCCATTGTTTCTCTAAATGTTTCAGAACAGTTTGGATAATGAAGAAGTTGGGAATTGAGAAATGGGGACAACAAACAAACATGTGAGATTGATTACATATAAAAGCTGGAAAAGAAAGAAAAAAGAAAGGTGCATTATTTTAGAATCACAAGCACATGAGTCGTGTACAAGAGTACATGTAAAAAAGTGATTCAAAGGACATGTGTATTAGAGAAAGAAAGAAAGAAGCATAGCGTATAGTGCAATTAGTGATTATTGTGATCCAGAAGGAAAGCATCTGTAAATGAGAGAAGTTGTTTTATTTTTATATTTGACAGTGACAGAAATCGTGAGTTTATGTGGTCTCTCGACTTTGATTACTTTAGGAAAATAAAAGAGTAGGGATATATATGCTTTGTGGACGCACATGGAGAGCATCGGATTGGTTCTTTTCTTATGCAAACGGCAATTTCACTCAATTTCACCTTTTAAAAATATTAATTGTATTCTCTCCCGACATTGTATTTACTAATGGCTTTGTTTTTTTTTGTTTTTTTCACTGGAAACGGAAAAGTATTTTTTTTGGGTACGGTGAAATTGGTTTCGTGTGGCTAAAACAGAATATGATGTTGTCGGAACCAATCAATGTTTTGTGGGATTGCGGTTGGACAGTTTTAGTCTGAGGTAAAATGGATATGACTCCAAGATCAAATAATCACCCTGCTGATATTTTAGCAAAGGCCAAAGACGATATATATACACCAATCATTTTATTTTCCTTCTTTAATTGTAAATGCTTTACATTGTAACTGTGTACAACACTCTCATGTTAACAGAAAGCAGATTTT
>NC_025694.1:18313716-18325821 GCF_000633955.1 Camelina sativa | reverse complement strand
AAAAAAAAAAAAAAAAAGACAATGCTAAATCCTTTCGACAATGAAGGTCCCCTCTATTTATAGGTCCATTGTTCAGATGTACATGTCTAGATTTTTGCAAGTACTTGTAACTTGTTCCAATCTTTTTTAATAACCAGTATTATCTTTGACAATTGTTATATTTTAATTTTTAATATGGCAATATTTTGCTAATTCTGTGACGAATCAGCCTTCATAATTAACTTCCATTTCTTTTCAAGAGCTGATGATGAGTTTTTGTATCAGATTCTGGTCTAACAGAAATACATGTTTATTCTTGAATTTAACTTATATCGTACGCCCAAAATCGAGTTTTAAAGAAACTGTGGAAGTTATGAAGACTGATTAGTGAAAGAATTATCAAAATATATTGACTATTCAAAAACGAATAACGAATAAAGCAAAATCGGATATTATCTTTTTCTAGTTATTTGTTATTTATTTTGACACAATGCATAGAAATTACAAAAACATATATTTAAATTTCTATTTTACCATTTACAAATATACGAAAAAATCTCTTTCTAACAAATAAACTTAAATAATAGAGATTAAAAAAAATTAATATTAAAAACTGCATTCAAAACATAAAATGATACTTTTTTATAACAAGAAAAAAATATCAATATAACACTTTTTTTGAAAGAAAGAGTGTATTTGATTCGTATTTGCAACTATCACAAATATTTTACTTGCTTACCTTGACAACAACTGTATGGGACAAATAACAAGTCAGGAAAAATTATTTAAGTAATTATCCCAATTCCCACCCCTTAATATGAATGGCTAGGGTACCTAAGTTGCGGTCAATAGCCACTATAATATTCTTGTAGTTATATCACCACCAAGAATACCTTAGCATGGACCATGGTAAAACGATCACTGCAAATTCGTTGGTTAATTTGTTGCTATATGAAATGTGTTAACGTTATTGCTTATGATCATGTTTCCAATTGTACCTCTCGGATTATATGAGAAAATATATAGATAGAACTTGCATAGACTGCATAGTACGTAAGGATTGTTTGGTACTTGTTTGTAACGAGCTTGCTATATACATAGAAGTAATTCTAGTAAACTCAGGAGATTGAACTCGTTAAAACCAAAACATTTCTTCTATTTTGATTCAATTTCAACTTCAAACGAAAGTTTCATGAGAAAAGCGAGTTTAAGCCATTAAAGATCAGAGCCTTTTGACATTTAAACCGAAGATTACAACTTTTAAAACTGAAATCTGATGTTGTGAATTGAAGTAAGTAATCAACAAAAACAATATATATATATATATATATATATATATATATTCGAAATTTTTGGTTCCTTTCCATTTTAAGATAGTTTAAAGAATCTAATAATGTCAAGTAGTAGCATGTCCAGAAAGCTTGTAATGTACTAGCTAGTTCGTGGTCTTACAAAAAGAAGATAAGCTAAAAGAAGGCACTAAACTCTCAGTAACTAAAGAGAAGCCAGTTGTCAGACTACAACACTTTCATGTAATGAACCTCGTACGTGGCAGTCTGAAATCGTACGTGTTACGTTGAGAGAGAGTACATGAAGAGAGCTCGAAGACAAAATCTTCACGTGCCAACTAAATACGAGGCGTTGGTGGTGATGTGCATCCTCGACAGCTCCACCGCTTGGCATTCTTTTTGTTTGAATTGATCATGACATCTTACAATTAAATAGCTTGTTGTTTACGTTAACCGGTGCCTCTATAAATAGCAATAGGTGAAGTAGCACATCTTTTCATATGAGCAGACTTGTAACTCAACATTGCATGATAGTAAACATGAATACGAAAACGTTTATCGTATGGTTTCTGTTGTTAACGGCTGTTGTCGTAGCTGTCGCAGCAGAGACTTCCGTGGATGACAAGAAAGAAGGTGTTTAGTATTCTTTATTTTCTATATATGGTTTTATAAGTTTGATAGACTTCTTATGTTGGAGAGGTGGTTTGAAACAGGTGCAAAGCAAGTAGAGATACCAACTGGAAAAGGCAAAAGCGACGCTAAGGATAGTCTCAACCAAGGAGACCTTGGGGTCGAGGCCAAGGTTGATAAAGAAGAAGACAACAATTATGAAGTTGATCAAGGATGGAAAGGAGGCGGTGGCCGAGGGGGAGGATGGAAAGGAGGCGGTGGTCGAGGGGGAGGATGGAAAGGAGGAGGTGGTCGAGGCGGAGGATGGAAAGGAGGCGGTGGCAGAGGCGGAGGAGGTGGTCGAGGAGGTGGTGGTGGAGGCGGTGCTGAGTTAGACACTGAAGAAATAGATAGTGCCGCATATGACGTACAAAATTCTGGAGGTGGCGGAGGAGGATGGAAGGGAGGCGGTGGCCAAGGCGGAGGAGGATGGAAGAGAGGCGGTGGCCAAGGCGGAGGAGGATGGAAGGGAGGCGGTGGTCGAGGCGGTGGTCGAGGCGGTGGTCGAGGCGGAGGATGGAAAGGAGGCGGTGGCCGAGGAGGAGGTGGTGGTGGAGGCGGTGCTGAGTTGGACACCGCAGAAATAGATGGTGTAGCAGAGGACGTACAGAATTCTGGAGGTGGAGGCGGAGGATGGAAGGGAGGCGGTGGCCAAGGCGGAGGATGGAAGGGAGGTGGTGGTCAAGGCGGAGGATGGAAGGGAGGCGGTGGCAGAGGAGGCGGTGGTCAAGGAGGAGGGTGGAAGGGAGGCGGTGGTCAAGGAGGAGGATGGAAAGGAGGAGGTGGTAGAGGAGGCGGTGGTGGGGGTGGAATGTAGAATCGACCGTCTCTACTCACAACTGCAAACGAAATATTATGAGTAGAAATGTAAGTGTATGCAAAATAGTGAACTATAGTAAATAAGTTTGATGCACGGTCTACCTATCATGCAGGACTGAAGGCATGTACGTTATATCCTCTTCGGCTCTTCCTATAATCAATATATCTTAGCAGTTGAGTGTTAGTCAGAATTTTCACATTCGTTCACACAGAAATACGATTAGGAATTGAGTTGTTGTCACCTAATATCTCATTAGCTTTTACAAAGATGTCGGAATACACAGCAATATGTTTGAAGTACAAAACTTTAAACCCGTGTATGTCTTCCTCTAACTAATGCTTCATGCTCGGTACGTACACCTTAATCGGTAAAAGTCTCTTAAACCTTCTCTTTTTGGCTTTAGAGTCTCTTAGATCACGAAACCTCACTTTGGGATCGCATAACTTATATTTATCTAGTCTCTACATTTCATTTTATAGCCATGAATGCTTGCATGATTAACCTTGACCAGCTTCATCACATTTCGAAGCTAAACAAACATATCTGCAGGAATTATTAATGCAGAATACATATATTTGTGATGAACCTCACATCTTCTAAGATCTTAAGCCAACATCAATTAATATGCTTGGCTTTCTTGTCATGATGTCTTGACTCAAGTGTTTATTTGAAGCCAAACTCACATAATCACACATTAGCCAATAGCCATGATGACTTGTGCAATATCTTACAGTAAGACACATAACAGTCAAAAGAACCAATATAAAAAGGATAAACATTTTCCCTTACAGTTCTGAGTTTTTAACAATGCAAATGAAAAGATAACAAATCATGTCTTGGTCCGAAACAAATGTTTTAAACAAACCTTATGATCCCGGATGGACCAACATAGACATGTGTGTTCATCGGATTCATGAAAGCGTCGACTAATTTTAAACATTCAAGGAAAGCTTTTGAGCTGCAAGTGCTTCAGCCTCAAGTGTTGGCTCCCAGAGGAGTGTGGTCTCTGCCAAAAGTGAGGTCACAATGTATGGGTCCATGTTAGATGCTGGACGCCGATCTTCCAAGTAACCTATATTCCCATTCACAAACAATACATGTTAGCAATATATAGCATAAAAAAACAATGTGTGTACGTAAACCATTCCGGTAACAGTACCTTTTCCTTTTGCCTCGGTATCACGTCCCACACGAATAGAGCATCCACGGTTAGCCACACCCTGCCAAGTTGACGTTTAAAGTAAATGAGAAGAGGGACACAAAATAGGGATTTAGTGTGAAGTCTTTCAGACTCCCATTGCAAAATGCATACCCATGAGAATTGGTCGATACTAGCTGTCTCGTGCTTTCCGGTCAACCTTCTCTCATTGCCTTCACCATAGGCACTGATGTGCTCCTTGTGGCGAAGCGAGAGGTTCAAGATAGCCTTTTTGATCACCTCAAATCCTCCTTCCTCTCTCATGCTCTTAGTACTGTAATTGGTGTGGCAACCAGCACCGTTCCAGTCACCCTCTATTGGTTTGGGGTCAAGTGTTAGAACAACACCAGCTTGTTCTGTGATTCTCTGCAAAAAGTAACAACAGTTACAAGAGCTGAACTCTCACTCACTCCTATCTACAAAATATAACTTTTTATTACCTCAAGAAGGTATCTTGCACACCAAACATGGTCACCTGCGTCGATTCCTACACTCGGGCCAACTTGGAATTCCCACTGCACAAATGTTCATAATAACATCAGAGGACTAGCAGCTAGTAAATAATGCAATAACATAATTTATTGTAAGAGCTCCATTTAAAAAGAGACCTGTCCAGGCATAACTTCACCATTAGTACCACTAATGTTAATTCCAGCATATAAGCAAGCTTTGTAATGAGCATCTGAAATGTCACGCCCCCAAATCTTGTCAGCTCCAACTCCACAGTAGTAAGGACCCTGAACACAAAACAGAGAATTGGTTACTTTTATTTATTTATTTGTAANGCAAGTGCTTCAGCCTCAAGTGTTGGCTCCCAGAGGAGTGTGGTCTCTGCCAAAAGTGAGGTCACAATGTATGGGTCCATGTTAGATGCTGGACGCCGATCTTCCAAGTAACCTATATTCCCATTCACAAACAATACATGTTAGCAATATATAGCATAAAAAAACAATGTGTGTACGTAAACCATTCCGGTAACAGTACCTTTTCCTTTTGCCTCGGTATCACGTCCCACACGAATAGAGCATCCACGGTTAGCCACACCCTGCCAAGTTGACGTTTAAAGTAAATGAGAAGAGGGACACAAAATAGGGATTTAGTGTGAAGTCTTTCAGACTCCCATTGCAAAATGCATACCCATGAGAATTGGTCGATACTAGCTGTCTCGTGCTTTCCGGTCAACCTTCTCTCATTGCCTTCACCATAGGCACTGATGTGCTCCTTGTGGCGAAGCGAGAGGTTCAAGATAGCCTTTTTGATCACCTCAAATCCTCCTTCCTCTCTCATGCTCTTAGTACTGTAATTGGTGTGGCAACCAGCACCGTTCCAGTCACCCTCTATTGGTTTGGGGTCAAGTGTTAGAACAACACCAGCTTGTTCTGTGATTCTCTGCAAAAAGTAACAACAGTTACAAGAGCTGAACTCTCACTCACTCCTATCTACAAAATATAACTTTTTATTACCTCAAGAAGGTATCTTGCACACCAAACATGGTCACCTGCGTCGATTCCTACACTCGGGCCAACTTGGAATTCCCACTGCACAAATGTTCATAATAACATCAGAGGACTAGCAGCTAGTAAATAATGCAATAACATAATTTATTGTAAGAGCTCCATTTAAAAAGAGACCTGTCCAGGCATAACTTCACCATTAGTACCACTAATGTTAATTCCAGCATATAAGCAAGCTTTGTAATGAGCATCTGAAATGTCACGCCCCCAAATCTTGTCAGCTCCAACTCCACAGTAGTAAGGACCCTGAACACAAAACAGAGAATTGGTTACTTTTATTTATTTATTTGTAAACCAACACAAAACATACTTCTTGGCTTGACTGATGATTACCTGAGGACCAGGGAATGCTCCAACTGGCCAACCCAAAGGCCATTTGACGTTTTGCTGAAGTAAAGTGTACTCCTGTTCAATGCCGAACCTAGATCACGATCAAGTAAGTATTCAAACTTATGTACAACATTCTAAGTAAATGGGGATTACAATGAGTTTTTAGGGGTAGTAACAAACCATGGCACCTCGCCAGTGACCTTCTTGTTACTGAAGATCTCAGCAGCTCTGGCACGTTTGTTTGTTGGAATTGGCTCACCAGCTGGTGTCCAAGTATCACAGATAACCTTCACATAAAAAAATCTCAATAATTTAGTGTGTGATTATGAAACTTTTGCTTATACAATCTGACTCAATGACACATACCAAGATGTTATTGCCCCCACGGAAAGGATCTCTGAAGATAGCTTGCGGACTGAGTAAAAAAAACACAACGGTTATACCAAATATGAAATTGTGAAATAAAAGAGAGAATGAGATTATAAATGTGACAAAACTCTTACTATAGAATCACTTCACTGTCTTCACCAGGTGCCTGTCCGGTACTTGAACCATCATAGTTCCATTTAGGAAGCTCAGAAGGATCTTCGACCGGNAAATATAACTTTTTATTACCTCAAGAAGGTATCTTGCACACCAAACATGGTCACCTGCGTCGATTCCTACACTCGGGCCAACTTGGAATTCCCACTGCACAAATGTTCATAATAACATCAGAGGACTAGCAGCTAGTAAATAATGCAATAACATAATTTATTGTAAGAGCTCCATTTAAAAAGAGACCTGTCCAGGCATAACTTCACCATTAGTACCACTAATGTTAATTCCAGCATATAAGCAAGCTTTGTAATGAGCATCTGAAATGTCACGCCCCCAAATCTTGTCAGCTCCAACTCCACAGTAGTAAGGACCCTGAACACAAAACAGAGAATTGGTTACTTTTATTTATTTATTTGTAAACCAACACAAAACATACTTCTTGGCTTGACTGATGATTACCTGAGGACCAGGGAATGCTCCAACTGGCCAACCCAAAGGCCATTTGACGTTTTGCTGAAGTAAAGTGTACTCCTGTTCAATGCCGAACCTAGATCAAGATCAAGTAAGTATTCAAACTTATGTACAACATTCTAAGTAAATGGGGATTACAATGAGTTTTTAGGGGTAGTAACAAACCATGGCACCTCGCCAGTGACCTTCTTGTTACTGAAGATCTCAGCAGCTCTGGCACGTTTGTTTGTTGGAATTGGCTCACCAGCTGGTGTCCAAGTATCACAGATAACCTTCACATAAAAAAATCTCAATAATTTAGTGTGTGATTATGAAACTTTTGCTTATACAATCTGACTCAATGACACATACCAAGATGTTATTGCCCCCACGGAAAGGATCTCTGAAGATAGCTTGCGGACTGAGTAAAAAAAACACAACGGTTATACCAAATATGAAATTGTGAAATAAAAGAGAGAATGAGATTATAAATGTGACAAAACTCTTACTATAGAATCACTTCACTGTCTTCACCAGGTGCCTGTCCGGTACTTGAACCATCATAGTTCCATTTAGGAAGCTCAGAAGGATCTTCGACCGGCTTTTCGATAGTCTGAAACCATCCATAAACCTTATTAGCATCATAGCTACTGACATAAAATGTACTAACAGTCTTGAATATACATACCCTTGACTTGCTTCTAAGGTCAATTCCAGATCCTCCAATCCTATAGGCAAAACAAAAAAGTTATGAAAAGTTTCGAAGAAATCTGAAAAATGCGGGATAGAGACGGCAATAAATATTATACCAAATGTACTCAGCGATGATCCTGTCAGAGTAAGGCTTGGTGTCTAAATTGAGAAGAGTCTCAACTCTGTTGACTGTAGAGTTATCAGATTGGAGAGCAAACACTCTAAAGCCTCTGAGTTTGTTGCTGCTCTGCTTCTTCTGTTTCAATACAACAGAGCTCCACAACTTGTTTGTGATGACTGATGATGATGAGTGTTTAGGCACTCTCATCTGACATGTTGGAGAAGCTGCTAAGATCTGTGCCATTGGAGTTAATCCCTGATGTAAAAAAACAAAAAAGAAAACTCAAAGAAAGTCCACCAAAAAAGATCCAAATCAGGAATCTACTACAACTTTTTATGTTTATATAAGATTAAAAGACTTGTGCACTTTGGTCTGAATCATTCAGATTCTTGACCAGATTGGTGATTAAAAACTAAACCCAATTCAGTAATGCTCAAAAAGTAAACCAAATACATTAAACTAAAAAGCAAAAGACAAAGAGATCCATTAAAATACCAAAAAGGTGTGATGATCCATGTTGATTATTATTAATTCATAAAGTAGAGAGAGAGCTGTTGATAAAATTAGTGAAAATGGTGGACCCGAGATCTACTAGAATCAAGAGCTTAATAAGCAATGAAAGACAGAGTTTAACTTTATTATTACAAAACAAGATTCTCTCTTACCAGAAACAAATGGATTCTTACAAAACAAGTGACAACAAGATCAGATCAGAATGCTGGAAAAAGTAAAGAAAAAAAAACACAGAGGAAATGAGAAGGTACCTGAGACGTGAAGAAGACTTGAAACTGATGAATCAGAAGAGTTGGGTGTGTTTGGTGTTTGTAACAGATGGCAATGAAAGAGTTGACAAAAATATGAAGAGCCCCTTAAGAATATTTTCTTTTTAGAAAGAAGATTTTAAAATAAGAATAATAATAAAAAAAAAAGGATTAAAAGAGTGAAGTGGCTTTTGCCAAAGAGATAGGGGTGGACTGCGAGTGGCGCATATTTGTGTTTCAATCCTTTTTATTTTATTTTTTTTTATGTTTTACTAAAAAAAAATGGCTTTTTGTCTTCTGCAGATAAGGTCTCTCCTCTGTACCTCTATCTCAAACCTCAAAACACATTTTTTTTGGGGTCAAAATTCAAACTTCAGTACACTTATTATGGAAGGCCTCTTTTTTTTTTTTTTTTTTTTTTTCCTTTTTCGTTTGGTGTGGTTCTTTGGTTTGATATATTAGCAATTATGTTCCAACAACTGTTAAGGACAATTCTTTTTGGTCAATGGAGTTGATACATTACCTATTTCACATATTCATTAGTAAGCCAATGAATAGGAGAATTTCGAAATTGCTACTTTTATTCATGGTAACATTTTTCAAAATAACAATGTTTATTGTCCATTTAAAAAAAATGATTCAAAATGCATCTTTATAGAAAAATTTGTACAACACTTTTATACAATGCTTTACAAATTTTCATAAAGCTTTTGTTAGAAAACCTGAAACATACATTAATTCAGCTATTGATTTTCATTATCTAAGGTTTTTTCAAACAAAAATTTACTGAATTTAATTATTTTGTATTGTTTTGTCAATAATTTTAATAGATTAGCTCAAGCAAGCCAGTTAGGAGAGAAATTATTTACATAAATGATATAATGCATGCAAAATAATTCAGTTTCACATTCTCACTGCGAGAAATCATTAGTAATTATATAAACTACGATATATTTTTTAGCAATAATAGTTTATGACTAACCTTAATAATAATATACTTTATATATTCAAATGAAAATCATTCAATGATAGAAACCCTTTAAGTTGATACAACACATACAAATGCATTTATACTATTAAAGCAGAAGTTGGATACGTGCGGGTCATTTAACACTCGATTAGTTGATCCGATTTTCTCTTCAAATATTTACTGTTGATTATCAAAATGAAATTAAATATTGGCCACTGATTTTTTCAACGGTTTTACTTTCAACCATATATTTTTATTTCCGAATCTTACAAAATTGCTTGACTGTCAAGATTTCATTAACTGCAAATCTAAAACAATCTTATGAGATAATCTTACACATGGAATATTCATATTTTAGTTATAACAAAACAAAAAACAAGATAATTTTTTGGAGATTTAACATATAAAATATTAACTTCTAAATATTTATCTAAATATACCTAATTTCACTATAAATACAATATTTCTTAACCATTGAAATATCTCAAATTTATATTACGATTTTTTATAAATATTTTGGGAAAAAACAAAAAAACAAGAAAAGGAAATTATAATTAATATTTGTGCATATTTTTCCTCACAGTTTTAGGAACAAAGAAAAAATCCAGTGAAATTTTGAAAACAATTAACTAATTACAATTTAAAATAAAAATTAAATTATTTTAAAAGGTATTTTAAAATAGTAAAGTATTCATTATAGCCTTAATAATATAAAGTTAATTAATATATAAGATATGTGAAATTAATAAAAATCAATTCAAATTTATTTTAATGGATATATAAAATTTATTTAAAATCAATTTATTTGTAAATCCTCTCTAAAACACAAGATATGCAAGAAATATCTTTAAAATCTTATGTAACTAACGTATTTGTAACCATAAATAAAAATAATATATATTCATGAAAATAAACTATTTCATGGATTACATTTGTTTTTTAAGAAAAATTATAAAAAATCAGTTTAAAAAAAAAAAAGAAGCAAAGATTTTCAATTTATATTTGTATTTCTAAATAGTAATTACCCTAAAATAAGTATATAAAACTCTAAAATTCAATAATTACAATTGGTTGACTATATTGTATTACTATATATTTATGCAAAATTGAATATTAATAAGTAGCTTTTTAATTTATTTACTATGAAAAAATCTTCTATTGCAGAAAGAAATAAATTATATTTAAAAAATGTGAGAAAAGCACAAAATTTAGTTATTTCTTACCCAAAATTTTTGGAAGATAAAAATTCTCTAATAGTTAATTATTTAAAAGAACAATTATAGGACATAAATTTTTTTATGACTAGGGACGAGATGAAACATGATGGGACAGGAAAAGACGGGATGAGACAAGATATCTTTACCATTCTAAAATAGTTATGTGTAGTTTATTTACGTGCAATAGTCCAAACTAAAAACTATATTAAAATTTTATATTTGGATTTAACATCTTTGAACATATTGGTATCACTAAAAAACTGCAAAACAATCATTGTATATCTGTTACAATACAATGGATTAACAATGTCTAAACAATGTACTTATCTAAATATGTTTCAACATTTACCATGCATGTATGTAAACCAAATATACTACTCAACACTTTTTAAAATTTCGAAATTATAAAAAACACATAAAGGAAAACATTTTATGCATTCAAAATATACATAAAAATAATTTAAATACGTGTAGGATAGGGTATACGTGTAGGGCATCTCCAACAATGCCTTCATTATTCATTAACACGAGTTCACCTTCAAAATAAGAGTTTGAGGGTAACTTACTCCATTGGTACACCCTCAAATTTATTTCTAAAAAAAATTCTATTTACATTATAGTCCGCAATCTTACCAATAATTTATTAAAATCACAAAAATTTCATAGATAAATATAAAATACACAATTAAAAATATATCAAACAGTATTAATAATATACAATACCTTATATGATAAAACAACACATATATATATATATATATATATATATCAAAAACATAAAATAAAACTACATGTAAATTATAAAGTTATTCAATATAATTATTTCCATAGATATATTCAAATAATAGAATTTATATAGATATATTTTAAATAATAGAATTTCTATAGATATAAATCAAACAATTGAATTTATATAGATATTTCAAACAATTGAACTTAATAAAACTATTTGTAATATATAAAAGTTATAAGGACTAAAATGAAATATATATAAAATTTTAAGGGGCTCAACTGGATATGCTCTTTTTGATAAAGCACACCCTCAAATTTGAAGAGTACTCGAGCAGCACAAATTTATTTTGTGTCCAACTAGCTTAGCACATAATATATAACAGAGTCAAAGCCAAACCATATTATATAGAAAAAAAACTATTCCATATAATGGACCGGCCCAAAATAGGCCCAACAAAGTCCTGAAAAAGCCTTTCAAGTATCCCAAATAATACTATCTCGGTTTGACCCATCGAGAGAGAGAGATACCTCAGAAAACCAAACACACAAAAACGGCGAAGAATATGGCGACCGAAGATGTTGTGAACGAGCCCCTCCCGACGGCGGCGGCTGAGGAGATACCGGCGACTGAGGCGGAGAAACAACCGCACAAGCTCGAAAGGAAGTGGAGTTTCTGGTTCGATAACCAATCAAAGAAAGGCGCCGCCTGGGGAGCTTCTCTTCGCAAAGCCTATACTTTCGACACCGTCGAAGATTTTTGGGGGTTTGTGTTTCTCTCTTCTCCTTATTTTTTGATGTCAACACGACCTCCCTCTTCTATAG
>NC_025694.1:18303590-18313364 GCF_000633955.1 Camelina sativa | reverse complement strand
ATCTCCAACAATGCCTTCATTATTCATTAACACGAGTTCACCTTCAAAATAAGAGTTTGAGGGTAACTTACTCCATTGGTACACCCTCAAATTTATTTCTAAAAAAAATTCTATTTACATTATAGTCCGCAATCTTACCAATAATTTATTAAAATCACAAAAATTTCATAGATAAATATAAAATACACAATTAAAAATATATCAAACAGTATTAATAATATACAATACCTTATATGATAAAACAACACATATATATATATATATATATATATATCAAAAACATAAAATAAAACTACATGTAAATTATAAAGTTATTCAATATAATTATTTCCATAGATATATTCAAATAATAGAATTTATATAGATATATTTTAAATAATAGAATTTCTATAGATATAAATCAAACAATTGAATTTATATAGATATTTCAAACAATTGAACTTAATAAAACTATTTGTAATATATAAAAGTTATAAGGACTAAAATGAAATATATATAAAATTTTAAGGGGCTCAACTGGATATGCTCTTTTTGATAAAGCACACCCTCAAATTTGAAGAGTACTCGAGCAGCACAAATTTATTTTGTGTCCAACTAGCTTAGCACATAATATATAACAGAGTCAAAGCCAAACCATATTATATAGAAAAAAAACTATTCCATATAATGGACCGGCCCAAAATAGGCCCAACAAAGTCCTGAAAAAGCCTTTCAAGTATCCCAAATAATACTATCTCGGTTTGACCCATCGAGAGAGAGAGATACCTCAGAAAACCAAACACACAAAAACGGCGAAGAATATGGCGACCGAAGATGTTGTGAACGAGCCCCTCCCGACGGCGGCGGCTGAGGAGATACCGGCGACTGAGGCGGAGAAACAACCGCACAAGCTCGAAAGGAAGTGGAGTTTCTGGTTCGATAACCAATCAAAGAAAGGCGCCGCCTGGGGAGCTTCTCTTCGCAAAGCCTATACTTTCGACACCGTCGAAGATTTTTGGGGGTTTGTGTTTCTCTCTTCTCCTTATTTTTTGATGTCAACACGACCTCCCTCTTCTATAGCTTTTGTAGTCGCTTGCGATGTTGATTTGGTTAATGAGACTTGTTCTAAATCTGGGATTTGTATATATAATACTTACTGTGTGAACGCCGAAGAAGAAGATGTGATTTGGTTACCTATCGATCTATTGAGTCTAGATCCATTAGTATTAGATAAAAAATCTCAGGATTTTGATTTGATTTGTTGTTTGTGCAGTTTGTACGAGACTATATTCCAGACTAGCAAATTGAAAGCGAATGCTGAGATTCACTTGTTCAAAGCTGGTGTTGAGCCTAAGTGGGAAGATCCAGAGTGTGCTAATGGAGGCAAGTGGACTTGGGTTGTTTCTACTGACAGGAATGTGGCTTTGAACAAAGGCTGGCTTGAAACTGTAATTACATTTCTCTCTTGTGTTTTGGACTATTATATGTGGCTGCTTCTTCTTTTTTAACTAACTAAGTTCCCTCTCTGTCGTCAGTTGATGGCTTTAATTGGGGAGCAATTTGATGAGGCGGATGAGATATGTGGTGTGGTTGCTAGCATCCGCCCTGGTGCCAAGCAAGACAAGCTCTCATTATGGACAAGGACGAAATCAAATGAAGCTGTTCTGGTATGATGTTTTGTCTTCTCTTTATATTCATGTTGATGTTGGTGTGCTTTGTTCTTGTTGTTTTCTTCTTGTTGTAATCTGTTGGGGATCTCTGAATTTATTTTGGTTATCGTGTTCCATTTTTTTGCTTTTGCTGGTGTATTGTGTACAAAGAGGTCCGCTCATTAAACAAAATTACCTTAGTTGCATTTGTTGATTGCTTACTATATAGTAAATAGCAACAAGTCCAGCTGTGGAAGGTTTAGAATATGCTAACACGCTGGATGTTCTCAATGATACGTATTGAACTGACTATTGCGAGCTTAACTACATCTGGTTTACCAACTAGTAGCTTCTTGCTTTATTACTACTACTTATAAGTTTTTCCAGCTACTGATGATTGAGATACTCCTACTACTTTGGATTACCCCCCAAACGTATTATTATTATTTTTTTTTTCATTTATATTGAAGTTATATGTTGTGAGTTATTTTAAGATATATCTAGTAAACATAGCTCTTTTCGCCAAAGGACAATCTTTTTAGAACTTGGCTGTATGTTAAGATTGGTTAATGAAAATATCTGACGAATTTACTACTTGTTGTTTGTTATTGTAATCCAGATGGGTATTGGGAAGAAGTGGAAGGATATACTTGATATCACCGACAAGATAGCTTTCACTAACCATGTAATTACAATTTTCTTTAGTTGCTATCATCTTCTTGTTCATGATTTACCCCTCCTCATGTGGCTTAATAAATCGGTGTCAATGTGCAGGACGATTCGAGAAGAACCCGGTTCAGTGTCTAAAGAAACCAGTGTGAGACGAGGGGAAGATGCAATATGGCTTTTTCTTGCATTGTTTGGTCGGTTTACTCAAAATAGCTGAGACCTTTAGGGACACGCACTTTGAGGTGTAACTCTACAAAGTTTTCTGTTTCATGAAAAATAATTTCATTTTAATTAAGTTCAGTTATATAAATCTCTTTTGAAAGCATCCAATTTTGGACAAATAGAGAGATACTACTCTCTTCGTAGCAACCTAATTCTAATTATTTTGTATTTTTTTCTTAATGGGGGGATTCCTAAAATTGCCTTTGTTTTTGTATTTTTTGTTTAATGCGATTGTCATGGTTGGTATTGATGGTGATTATCCATTTTTTGAGATCCCTCTGATATAAAAGGGCTAAAAGTCTTTGTGGGTTTCTATGTCTTTTGGTTTATGTTACTCTTCAATTCAATAAATTATGTTCCTCGGTCAATCGGTAGATTCTAGGCTCATAGGTGGTCAACTATCCCTCAAATGGCTTGGAACAAGGGGACAGGTACTATGGTTTGTACTTTGTACCACCAACCTTTATTATGCATGAGAATGATGAATCCTATATACCCGTGTGGGCAGAAGCTCTGGTGCCGGATACCCGTGAAAAACAAAGTAATAGATTCAGAAATTACTTTTGTCACTAAAGAATTTGGTTTCGTGTAGTCTTCATTTGGACCTCCAATCTGAGTATTGCATTGGTTTGGCTTGTCTTATGTTGGAGTCGTACCATTCTCCTATTATTACATTGGTAAGATGTTCGGTTGTTGTTCTCTTATGCTCATTATTATTTTGTTCTACTGATTATTCTGCTCTACTGTGTAAGTTATTATGTCCTTTTTTGTCAATATATATGATTATTTGTTTGTTTTCTTTCAATTAATATTACTTTGTTCTACTCATTATTCTGCTCTGTTGTAACTTGTAAGTTATCATGTATTGGAACTAGATTTTAACCCGCGGTATACCGCAGAACAATCTTTATATTAAAAAATTAAAATTAAAATTTCTTTTTGTTTGTGACATTTAGTTTGTTTTGTTTAGATTTTGAGATTATATTTATATTGTTAATTATTAGAACAAAGAATAAGTAATTTATAAGCTATTGTCTCATTAAGTCACAATTTTCCTAATGTTTTTTAATTATGTTACACAATATTAGTTAAAAGTCAGTTTGTTTTGATATGCGAAATAGTTTCACAGTGTCGACCAAAGAATAAAATGAGGTTTTAACCCGTATTTTAGTATTGAGTTAATGATATTTAAATTTCTAATAATTTCTAATTATTTTTGGTTTAATGTAATTTATAACTAAATAAATTATTTTTTTACCAGTATATATCCAATCTTCAAACACACATTAAAATTATGTATTTTTTTGTTCATAATATATATAAAATGTTTATAAGATTTGAAAATAATATTGAAACCAAAGTATTTTCAACTCAAAGAAGTGGTGCCTTTTTGTCCTCATCAATCCCTCTGCAATTTATAGATTCCAAAAATCTCAATTACTTTCATCTTCATCAATATCCAATCTTCCTCGTCCATGTTAAACTCTGATTGTAGTTTCAGTTGAATCTAATATGAACCCAAGTAACTTTACTCGACCGATTGTCCTCGACTCTCTTTAACTTTTGTCGTTTGCTATTATTGCATAGGGGAACTCAAAATCAGTCGGCGAGAGGCAAACCTTCACGGTCACCAAACCTCCTCTGTCGTTCAACATCTGAGATCACTCTCCACTTTCATCACCGAAGATGCATTCGAGTCATCTAATGCTCGAGAAGCCGAAATCTAGACTAACGATATCTCACCGAGTATAAGAAATCATAGTAAAACTTTTTATCGGCCAAAACTGGCCTATAGATGGTGCTTATGCTAAGTACTTATAGTATATACTTAAGTTGGTAGAGTTTTACAATTAAGATTCACAAATAGATCTTGATGAGGAAGTTTAGAAGATCTTTCACACGATATTGAAATGTAAAAATCTTCTATAATAGGTGAATAAGTGATTATGCTTTTATTAAGATCATTTTTGATTAGCATATCAGTACATTTTCTGTTTTTGGCAAATCTAAGATATTAACTTACCTTATATTTAGGACACTTTCTAACAATTATAAACCATGTAATCAATTATCTTCAATGCTAGTTTTAAATTGTAGTATGGTATGATAGATTTTGATTTGCCATATTTTTAGTTATTGTTTTTCTTTGCAATTTTCTAAGGATTAAATTTGTAAATACTCATAAGTATAAGGGTAGAACACAAAATGTACTTCAAAAATGTATATATAGATATATACTGAATTAAATGTATTTCTTCTCGTTAAAGTTAAATATTTGGGAATATTGGTTTTCTAATAATTCGAAATTTGGGTTGTCGTTTTTAGGAACTTTATTAATGTCAAAATAATTATGGAGATAGTAATTTTTTTGTTATGGAAAATCGATTATATTCTTTAAATTGAGAGATTATACCATCTCTAAAAATAGTTTTGAATATTTTATGGGAATAAAATTTTAATGGGTAGAATAGTTTTTAGAAAAATCAAAATGTGTAGATGTTGCCTAGATTTTATGCAAATAAACGTAACCAAATTGGTTTGATTTAAGATGGTTTAGGTAATGAGTTTCTGTGCAATGTTATTTTTAGAAATTGTTTAGGGGTTAATGTTGTAAAAAAAAATTTAAATAAACAAAACTTAAAGGGCATAAGACAAAATGTACTTCAAATTTGTTAATATAGATTTTTTTCATTCTTTTGATTTACTTAATTGTTTTATTGTCATTTTGGATAGTTGTGTATTTTGTACCGAATCAAATCATGTTGGGAGATGTATATCAATTTTGTAGTCTCAGCTGAGCAAATATTTAGTCGCATAAGTTTAGATTTCCATGTATGTAAATATTTAAAATCAGGTGATTGCATGATGAACAGGTGTAGATCGAGTACGTAACCGATAGGGTTTGCAGATTGATCGATTGTTTAGTCTTAGAATACCCAAACAAATCTCGCAACTTGCAATCGTTGAGAACTTGTGTTCTAGCCGAAAACAAGGGTTAAAGAGCCGAAGCTGATTTGATTATTATTAGAGAATAAGAGTTGTATCTCCACAAACCTAAGGATCAACTGTATTTATAGAAGCTATAAACCAACGTTAAAACCCTATGCTAATTAGTTTAGGAAATTAAAACTATGGCTCAACCAAAAAGGAAAAGAGTAAAACAAAAATGAAAATTAAACAAAACAGAGCAAAAGGAAAACAGAGCCACGCTGCATCAGGTCACTCAGGGTAGAAAAAGATTCGTCCCTGAATCTTCAACCTCGTCTTGAGCCACATATGGAAAGAGATGCTTAACATTAAAAACATCAGAGCAACAAACATCTGGAGGAAGTTGAACACGTAAGCATTTGCGTTTATCTTCTCGATAATCTCCCATGGACCAATCTTACGGGGCTTGAGTTTATTGTATGCTCATGTCGGAAAACGGTCCTTAGTCAATACTGACCACACAACATCACCAACTTTGAACTGGACATCACGCAAATGCCTATCAGCAGCCGATTTCTACTTAGCGGACGAGACATGTAAATTATCATGAACCTGCGCATGAATAGAAGACAAAGAACCCACAAACTTGACAGCTTGACCATGATCACGTGTGAGATCAGGCGTGACACGAGGTCCACCGGTCCACGAGGAACAATGCCATAGACAACATGGAACAGACAAATACCAGGCCTGCGATTGACAGCATGGTTGTGAGCCAACTCAGCCTTACAAAGAACTGTATCCCACGATTTGATATTGTCACCCACCAAACAACGAAGTAAATCACCCATGGCACGATTGGCAATTTCCGTTTGCCCATCCAATTGCGGATGGTAAGCCAAACTCATATCGAGACTAGTAGGAAGAAGCTTCCACAAGGAGCGCCAGAAGTGACTTAGAAAACATGAATCCCGATCTGAAAGAATCGACAAAGGAAGATCGTGAAGGCGATATATATCGTGAAAGAAAAATTTTGCCACTTGGAGAGCATCGGTAGTCTTCTTGTAGGGAATAAAATGAACCATCTTGGAGAAACGATCCACAACAACAAATATCGAATCATTGCTTATATCCGTCCATGGTTGCGTTGGAATGGGTAATGGCATGTAAAGACTGCTATTAGAAGCGTGACCCTTCGAACGTTGACATACGGTACAACGTTCCACAAAACGAGCCACATCACGGCAAATTGTAGGCCAAAAATACGAATCAGTAACCAACTGCAAGGTCCGATCGCGGCCCACATGTCCTTCATTGTGGAGCTCTTTAATAAGTTGTAAACGCAAGCTGCACTGAGGGACACATAACTTGTTAGCGTGGAAGAGGAAATCTATGTGGATAACATATTCAGAATCACGACCATTTTGTAAATCAGTCCAGATACTTCCAAAAAAGGATCAACAGGGTATAAAGCTGCAAAATAGGCAAAACCAGGAACCAAAGCATGGAAAGTTGCTAAAAGAGAATGTCTCCGACTCAAAGCATCATTTATTGGTGCTGCCAGATTGGTGTTTGATGACAAACATAAATTGTTGTAAAAACGCCACCCAAGAAGCATGTCGAGCTGATATTTTGCTCCTGACTCCCCAAATGTTTTAAGGCATCATGATCTGTAAAAAAGATAAACTCCTAATGGAAAAGATAATGTCTCCAATGCTTGATAGCTTGCACAATGGCATAGAACTCTACATCATAGGTGCTATAACGGATTCAAGACCCCGAGATCTTTTCACTGAAGAAAGCAATAGGGCGCCCTTGTTGACTCAAAACAACCCCAATACCAAGCTTACAAGAATCACAATGTAACTCAAAGATGATAGTAAAATCAGGTAAAACCAAAATAGGCGCCGATGTCAGCTTACTTTTTATTGAATCAAAAGCGTCATTTGCTTCCTTTGTCTAGACGAAAGTAGTGCCTCGAAGATTATCTGTTAATGATGTGGTAATGTTGCTGAAGTGATGAACAAAACGTCGATAGAAGGACACAAGACCATGAAAACTTCGAACCTCACTAATCGTCTTTGGTGTTGGCCTAGACCTGATTGATGCCACTTTAATGGGATCCACTTCCAGAACACAGACAGAAACAATATAGCCAAGAAAAAGTACTTCCGATGAACCAAAGATACACTTTTGGCGAGCTGCAAACAGTTTCTCCCGACGTAAAACAAGAAGAACGTCTTTTAAATGATCTAGGTGACTTTCAAGATTTGAGCTAAAAATGAGAATGTCGTCAAAATAGACGACCGCAAACTTGCCGATAAACGGTCGAAGAGCTTGATTCATGACTCTCATAAACGTACTAGGAGCATTGGAGAGTCCAAAAGGCATAACCAACCATTTAAACAACCCTTCCCTCGTTTTAAAAGCTGCGTTCCATTCATCACCGGGACAAATCCGTATTTGATGATAACCACTCTTGAGATACAACTTGGTAAAAATAGAAGCATGACCAATTTGATCCAAAAGATCATCTAAACGAGGAATAGGAAAGCGATAGCGTACCATAATTTTATTGATAGCACGACTATCAACACACATTTGCCAAGAGCCATCTTTTTTGGGAATGAGCAACGCCGGAACTGCCGTTGGACTCAAGCTTTCTCGCACATGTCCTTTAGCCAATAAATCCTCGACTTGTCTTCACAATTCATCGTGTACTTGGGGACTCATACGGTAATGAGGGCGGTTTGGTAAGACTGCATTCGGGACCAGATCAATATGATGTTAAATATCGTGTAATGGAGGTAGTCCTTGCGGTAATTCAGCGGGAAAGACGTCCGCAAAGGTAGTGAGCAATGGTGAAAATGCAGCAGGCAGGACTGACTGTGTCAAAGAAGCAGTTGGCGCAGCTACAAGTGCCCAGATCACATCAGAGTTTTGAATTTTTACCTCAAATTCAGATTTAGGTACCAATAACAACGACGGACCTTAAGTAGGAGCAGAATGTAGGGTCGTCGGAGGTGGCACTGTGGACGGACCAATGACTTGCTCCTTTGAAGTTAAAAGAGTGATGGTACGACCGTTGAACATGAAACTATAAGTGTTGGTCTTACCCCGATGAGTAGCATCGCGGTCATATTGTCAAGGTCATCCAAGAAGTAGGTGACAAGCATCCATAAGAACTACATTACAACGTAATGAATCTTGATACGTGCCAACCGAGAAAGAGACCAATCCCTTCTTTGAAACTCCAATCTCTGTAGTTGTGTTTAACCATGCAAGCTTATAAGGAGATGGATGAGCCTCGGTCTTAAGGCCAAGTTTATTACCCGCTTTCAAGGAGATCACTTTGGTGCAGCTGCCCGAGTCAATAATAAGCTGAAAAATTGTGTCACGAATTGTGCAAGTCGTCCAAAATAGAGTAGTGCAAAGCCAAGATTCATCTAAAGCTCGTGGTAATAAACAATTTTGTCGTATCACCAGATTGAGTGTACGGTTACCTATGTCACCGCTTATAATGACGTTGTCATCGTCGTGTGGATAATCAGATAAATATTCATCATACTGAGGTTCACCATCGCAATTGACTTCTTGCACAAGTAACCCACGTTTATCACTCTTTGGACAAGCTGTTTGTAGGTGTCCCCTTTCTCCACAAGAAAAACAACGAAGAGCATTTGGTCTGGCAGTCCAAAACATTGCAATCAAATATGGTTTGGTAAAGTTGGAGCGTGACGTCGTGGGATCAACTAGTAAACCAACAATGGAATCGCTTGGTGTTGGCGTTTAAAAGCGAGGAAAGGAACCAGTAGAAGTCCATGTTGGCCGAAATTGTATCTCCATTGCAATGGCACGTTGGTGAGCTTCAGAAACAGATGTGGGATTAAATTGTTGCATCGCATTCGACAATTGAGCTTTGAGGCCTCCAATAAAACGTGAAATTTTGGAGCGAGCGGTCATGGAGAAGAAATCCGAAGTATAGTCATCAATAGATCGATTGCTTTGACGGATATTCTGAAGTTTGTTATACAGAGTGCGTTCATAATTATATGGTCAAAATGCACGTCGCATATGTTTTGTCAATTGTTCCCAAGAATCAATTCGTGATTTGCCGGACTCCTTGAGCTGCTGCCACCATGCCATGGCTCGTTTTATGAAGCGAGTCGCCACCAACGAGACTCTCATCTCCCCAGGGACGGCTTTGAACTCAAAAATTTCTTCCGTAGAACCCAACCAATCCAAAAATTCGTAGGCATTAAGTGTTCCTGAAAATTCAAGAATATCAAGGCAAAACCCAGATTCCCAACAAGGAGGGGGGGGGGGG
>NC_025694.1:18292438-18303019 GCF_000633955.1 Camelina sativa | reverse complement strand
TTCCCAACAAGGGGGGGGGGGGGGGGTTGACGAGCAATATCAAGAGGTTGATACTCACGAAGTTGCAAGCGATCATCAGGGCGATCTCCTCTGTTGTCATGAGCTGGTTGACGAGGATGAGAAACATGTTCTGGATTAGCAAAGATATTCTCCGCTAGTCCGTCGTGAACAGTGTCGTCGTGTGTCTCGTGAGCATGTGGGTCACGAACACGTTGTTGCAGGTTCTATTGATTCTGTAGAACCTTCGTCAAAGCTTGTTCAACTGCGTCAAGTAAGGCAACATGAAGACCTTCAGTGAAGTTTTCCAAGGTTTGTTGCAGGTCTACTTGTTGTTCTTCTGGAGTAGGTTTACGAGGAACCATCTAAAGAGAAAAACGAGGAACAAGCTTTAATTAAGAAACTAAAGCTGCTGGAATCTGATACCAACTGGTGTAGATCGAGTACGTAACTGATATGGTTTGTGGATCGATTGTTTAGTCTTAGAATACCCAAACGAATCTCGCAACTTGCAATCGTTGAGAACTTGTGTTCTAGCCGAAAACAAGGGTTAAAGAGCCGAAACTGCTTTGATTATTCTTAGAGAATAAGAGTTGTATCCCCACAAACCTAAGGATCAACTGTATTTATAGAAGCTATAAACCGACGTGAAAACCCTATGCTAATTAGTTTAGGAAATTAAATCTATGGCTCAACCAAAAAAGAAAAGAGTAAAACGAAAATGGAAATTATACAAAACAGAGCAAAAGGAAAACAGAGCCACACTGCATCATGAACCATCTAAGTTAAGAATATATGATTTTGTATGTATTGTATCTTCAATAACTTATTTTGTTTGTTGTAAAATATAATTGTAACACTTTTTATTATACATTTATTTTTATTTAATTGATGAGAAGCATCAATACAATAAAAACAAAATGTGTTTCTCTACAGAGCTGACACATCGTCCTTTTAGTTGAAACAGGAGTTGACACATCAGATAAAATGTGTAACCAATAAAAATATAACTATTAATACACGTCATTGTTTTTTCTTACAAGGTGGACCCATCGATTTCTTCTTTTTCTTTTCTATGTCAATTTCTTCTTCTATCTGTCGATCTATTCCTTCTTTTCTTCGTTTGTACTGATCTATGAGAAGCCACGATTGATCCAGAGCCTGGGGATTTGAAGATTTCTCAGAGATTATTGGAACTCAATGACTCGGGTGGAGGACAATCTGAAGAATGTTGATTGGAGAGGGTTTGATTGAGAAGCTTCGAGAGATAGATGTGGACAAGGACCAGATTCGATTAGACAAAGCTATCGAGGTTTGAATTTTGAATGTTTTCTTGATCTTTTGTATTTGGCTGAATCTGGGATAATTGTGAGATTGAAATTGTGGGTTTTGATTTTACGAAGCTATCTTTGGTGTTTATCTGGTTTTTTGTATATTGGAGATAGGATCTTGCTGGGTAAATTAATCGCCATGTGAAAGTACCATAACATGTTGCTTTAATTTGGTTTTGAGGCTGTTTGAGAATCTCCTTATCACATACACCTATTCAGATTTGACTTTTGTTTTCTATGGCTCCTTATCATTTTCCACTGAAAGATTGAGATGAAAGTACATTAATCGCCATGTGAAAGTACCATAACATGTTGCTTTAGTTTGGTTTGGAGGCTGTTTGCGAATCTCCTTATCACATACACCTATTCAGATTTGACTTTTGTTTTCTATGGCTCCTTATCATTTTCCACTGAAAGATTGAGATGAAAGTAGTTAATCTACTTTCTTTATCTCCTTTGGTTAGGTTATGCCAAGGCGGTGAACTCTTGGGTGAAATACTTCAAAGGTAACTGCTACATCATACATGATTCTAAGAGAATTCTCTACGGTTTTTCTGTTATGTTTCTGTTGTAAAAAAATAAAAGAATAGAGAGACCTTTTTGGAGTTTGTTCCAGTTCATAAATCTGGCTAATTTTATTCTTTGACATTGAGTCAACGTCATTATTGTGCAGTGACAAGTGGAGAGGATGCTGTAATCTCGGCTTATAGGTTCGTAATATGTTCGATCATTATTTTTCATATGTTATGCTCATGATGTTCTTCTGTTCATTAAAGAATAATAACTTGATGATTTGTTTATTCTCTATTGTTGATCGTTTTTCTTACATCTGATGATAATTAAGAAATTAATATTTTCAGGTCACACGACTTTCAAAAGATGGTTTTAGTTAATGATGGAAATGATTTGGCTTTGTCGTTGAAAGATAAGATTGAAGGCATGCCAGATATTAGTCTTGGTCTCTTGATGATGTTTACATAGCCTATTAGAGCTAATCTCATAATCTTAGTGTACTATTCTTTTTTGGTGGAGATAATCTTAGTGTGCTTAGAGTAAGTTTGGTATTAGTTTTGTTCCTAATTATTGCTTAACTTGCATAATATTGCATTAGACGATTACTGTCGATTTATTTGGTCATTCAGATAATAGAAAGTGAGTCATATAAAATAAAAGATATTCAAAAACTTAATTTATGAAATCCAAACCTCAAGTATCATATGATGATGCAAATAATAATAGCAAAAAGAAAATAAATTATCAATAATTTAATTAATTATGATACTTGATTCTAAACATCATATATTAATTTATAAAATAAAAAATATATATGAAATCAATACAATAAAACTTCTTTGTTTTTTACCAGGGCATGACACTTCAGCTTTTGTACTAAAGCAGAGAATGACACATCATTTAAAATGAATACCCAATCAAGTTAAAACAATTAATACACATCAGATTTTTTAGTCTTACATCAGAATTTTTAGTCCTAGGTGGACAGAACTAAAAAGAGGAATGATGGTCGATTTCTTTCCCTTCTTCCTCGCCGTTTATACGATGGTCCGACTATACGTTTAATCAATCGATGGATTATTTCTTCTTCTTTGTTGTCGTTTATACCATGACCCGATTGTGCGGAGCGAAGGATGTGTAGGCTGTGTGGAAGCTGAAAGGTTGGTCTAGTACTCAAATCGTATCTTAACTCTCTAATTTTTCCGGACACCTTTGAGCCACCGCTTTGACTTCGGTCTCTAAATCTATCGTTGAACCTTAGCTTCTATCAACCCAAAACCCTTGATTTTCCAACGAATGGGTTCAATCCCATGTTTGATCACATCCATGTAACCACCTTTATATTTTTTTTTAGTTTACCTCCAAATTTCTTAAAAGTTCCCAAGTGAGATCATTGATGTGGAATCTGGACAAGGTGACTGGTTTCTAATTTTGTTTGGGGTATGTTATTATACAGTGGTAAAAAAAGAAGAGGGTGGGGGGTGTTTTGCCTACGGAGATAGCTGGTGAAGTTGGATGAGATCTGCATCAGTTAGAAGTGTGATTAAGTTTTTTATGGATTATTTGAAGTTAGAATTGCGAGAGCCTGAAGATTTGCCCATGTAGAGTGCAAGAAGAGAGTTCTAATTCACATTGCATTGCTTCTCAAAAAATGGCATTCAAGGCGTTTGGGTCACCCATGACTCCTTCTATTTGTTAGTTTTATAATTGAGTTCGGTCGTATTATTTTACATAGTTAAATAAATTAGTGTCTTCGTAATTATGTGAAGAGGTGTGTTTAACGGATGTAAAAGTTAGTGAGTTGTGTTGTTTTAAGTTGTCAGTTTTCATAAGGTGTGAATGGTTACGACCGCAACATATGTATATAAACCTGTGTGATGTTGGAATAAGGTAACAAGTTTCAGATATATAAAAGAGTTTCTATTTCACTTCTTGTTTCTCCCTAAAGAGAAGAGATGACGTCTCTTACTCTGTTTTGTTCTTTCTCTTCTCAATATTTTAACACTTCTAATTTGTATCAATGCCTTTTTCATAGCAGAATTATCCAGGCAAGATTCGCGATGCATCCTTCTTTAAAGTCTTGTCAAGGTTAAACTTCTACATCTCTTATATTTCCAAATGAATTGCTTCTTCTTTAGTTACTCTGCTTGCTTCTTCATTCTTCAACCTCATGGGCCTGATTACTCCCTCATGTGGGCCGTGGCAGAAGCAAAGACAATTTACTAATACTATAAGACACGTTTTTTTAATGACAAATTCCACTTTCTCGCTTACAAGTTATTTCATGAGTCAGTCACATCTTCTACAATTGAACTGCTTTTATGATAGGAGATGGAAACTCTTGATAAATGTCAATTGTGTGGAACATTATACATATGTTTACTTTTCTTCTTGGAATCTATTTGTATAAGCCATGATCAATTCATCTCTTCTCATCTTGTTAAGAGATAAGAGAAACGAAGAAGATAGATAATATTGTATGTAGCTAAGGTCTTGTAACTGTAATAATAACTTGCGGAATTTTCTACATACGTGTGAGTTTAAGATCTTCTACTTTGAATTAGTAGCATTTGCTTCTATTCATCAATATACTGACCTTAGCTCCGAGGATTTTCATTTGTTTTTTTATTTGATTAGTTCAACTAAACGTGGACCTATCTACATCTTCTACTTTGAATTAGTAGCATGTGCTTCTTCTTTTTTTGTCAAACCAAATGCTTTCATTAAATTTCAACCAGTATGGTTGGTACTGGTTCAGCTGCTACAATTAAAGCGGATGGAATAGCGAGAAGATTACAGGTAGATGAATTGAGATTAAATGAAGCTAAAGCGATTTTTGCTATTTCATCAACTCTTCGGTTCTCTTCTCGTGGGATGAACTTGAACCAGATTCTCTCGAATCGCTGTGCAATGGCTAGGATGTCGTGTAGAATCCCGTGGATCTCCTTGTGACGGATCTCCAAGTTGGTTGCTTTGATTAGCGTTTGCGAATCTGAAGCAAAAGAAATTGTCTGGTAACCCAGATCAGAGGCCTGTTGGAGAGCTCGGTTCATGGCTATGGCTTCAGCTATGAGGGGGGAATCAACATGGGTTGCAGTATCCTGACCGGAGACTAAAGATCCAGAACATGGATCTCTAAATGTCCAGCCCAGCCCCGCCACCTTAGAGGCCTCGTTCCAAGCAGCATCTGTGGAGCATTGGATCGTATTTGCACAAATCGTCCTATGGGGTTTCTCGGATCGATTGTTGGGGCTTCTGTGGTTTATATCCTGTGCTGCGTTCCATTCTCTAGGGTGGAATATTGCTTGGGAGACAATCTCATTGGCAGGGGTGATCATTTTTTCGAAAATGAGTTTATTCCTCTGTTTTCAAATGTACCAGATTATCCAAATACCCAGTGAGCCATCGATAATACCTGTTGGAGGTAAACACTGTGTTTTGCTTAACGACTCGATTCCCATACGTAGGTTTGTTATCATGTTTGAATCTAACTGTCTCTTGAAAGGTGTCTGGGCCCATACTTGTCGTGCAAAGGTGCAGTGGAAGAAAAGGTGCTCCGATGACTCCTCTTGGCCGCAAAAAGGGCAAATTGCCTCCAAGTTAATACCACGATCTTTCAAGGTCCTTCCCAAGGGGAGAGCATCTCGTATAGATTTCCAAAGGAAAAACTTTAGATTTGGTAAGCATTTAACATTCCATATTTCCTTCTCCCATTTGAAGCCCTCGTGATATATGTGTTCTTGGTTGTAACCTGATTTTAACATGGTAGTTTGATATCCAGATTTTGCAGAATATTCCCCAGAAGGAGTTGTAAGCCAAATGTATATCTTCTGCTCCTAATTTGCTGGGTTTGAGTAGGAGTATCTGTTCCTTGTAAGATGGAAGCACCTCATTGATTTTCTGTTCATCCCATTATGCTGATTGGGGCTTCAACAGTTCAGCTACCTTCATATTCTGAAGATGCTCAGGGATTGGCCCCATTGGTACAGTTGCCTCTTTTAGTGAAATCCACGGATCTTTCCACACTAAAGAAAGTGTCCCTGATCCAATAGCTCTGCCTAGTAGGCAGGTTGGTTTGGTGAGGATTCGCCAACTAATCTTAGCTAGGAGTGCATCATTAAAGGTAGCAACCTCTCTAAATCCCAATCCTCCTTTTGTTTTGGTTTTGTCATTTTTTCCCAAGATATCCAACACATTTTCCTTTTTTCAGGTGACGAGTCCCACCAAAATCTAGTCAGGGCCGATTGGATTCACTTGCACAAGGAGCCTGGTAACTTGAAGCAGGACATAGTGTGCGTTGGCATGGCAGAAAGCACTGACTTGAGCATGGTGGTTTTTCCAGCCGTGGAAAGGAACCTCGAGGACCAGCTTAGAGCCCGCTGCTTGATTATGTCGATGATGCCATTAAACATGTCTTTCTTTTTCCTCCCAAAGGACTTAGGTAGGCCAAGGTATTTACCTAAACCTCCCACTTGTTGAATTCCGAGGATCTGTTTAGCTAGATTCCTTGCCTCTTCCCCTGTTTTAGCTGAGAAAGTAACAGCTGACTTACTTTTGTTTATCATTTGTCCGGAGGCAGTTTCATATCGATTCAGGATTTTCATCAGTTTCTTGCAGCTTTGGCGGTCAGATCTGCAGAAGAACATTGTGTCATCTGCGAAAAGCAGATGGTTCACTCGAGGGCTGGATTTTGATACTCGTATCCCCTGCAGTTTATTATCCCTTTCTGCTTTTTTACATAGTCCCGATAGAAACTCACTGCATAGTATGAAGATATATGGTGAGAGAGGATCCCCTTGGTGGATTCCTCTCTATGGACTAACTTTACCGTGTACAGCTCCATTTAGCAGGTAAGAGTATGACACAATAGTGATGCACTCCATTATCCAGTTGATCCAGGTTTGGTGAAAACCCATCTTTGACATTAGCCCTGGGCATACGGGTACCCGAACCCGATCGGGTTCGGATCTTCGGATTTTCGGATTTTTAGATATATGAAAATAGAATCCGATCGGGTATTTTATATAATCGGGTCGGGTTCGGGTATTTTTGGATACACCCGAAATCCGAACTGAATTTCGGATATCCGATGGATTTCGAGTATTTTTATCCGAAATTGATAAAAATACCCAAAATCCTTATCAAAAACCCGAACCCATACCAAAATACCTGAAGAAGCATATAACTTAAATATCAGAAAACATAAAGATTGAAACTCAGAATTGAAAGTCTTAAAGAGTAAAGAGTTTAAAAGATTCAAAGAGAATGCAAGTCTAAATTCTGATGTTTAAAAGAGAGAAACAAGTAGATAAAGTTTAAATGAGAGAAACAAGTAGATTAGACAAGTAAACCAGTCTTCTAATCCTCTTCTTCTTCTGCCATGTAACATGCTCAAGAGTCTTCTTCTTCACATTCAAACTCTGAAAATAAACAAACCAACATTACAAACTGTAACTTGTAAGTAAGTACTTAACATGGCATAGAGAGATAAGAAAGTAACCTCTTTGAAGCTCATCTTCAAACTCAACTTCTGCAAGAATTTGAGCATTTGTAAGCACCTTTTCTTCAAACTTTATGTCTTGTTTTAACCATTGTTCAGTACACATCAGAACCTCCACCATGTAGTGTGTAAGACAACTTCTGTAGGGATCTATTATCCTTCCACTAGTGCTAAAAGCACTTTCAGAAGCAACAGATGACACTTGCATTGCAAATAAATCTTTAGCCATCTGAGATAAAACAGGGTACCTTGCACTATTGACCTTCCACCAAGAGAGTACATCATACTCAACTCCCATCATCAAATTTGGATTCTCAACTTCTTCTCTCAGATATGTATCTAGTTCATTATTATCTCTAACTCCAATAGTTTTGAGCAATGTATCATACTTCTGCTCCATTGGGTTGTATCCATCAAAAACATCATCCGAGTCAAATAAGTCTTGATGTCTCTCTCGATTACTCTGCGATGAGCAGTGAGACTGTGTTTGTTCCGCAGATGCTGTTGCTTCAGCATATCTATCACTATACTCTTTATACATATCACACATTATAGCATTAACTGAATCCTTCATTGCCTTAGCTTCTACAGTCTCTACCCCATACAACTCCTCAAAACACAAATTTGCAAACTGCATCTTCTTTCTCGGATCCATAACACTAACAATAATCAACATCCTGTTAATGTTCTTCAACCCACCCCAATACTTATCAAATTTCTGAAACATTTTCTCAGCATTTAACTTCACCTCGCTGTCCCTAGTAGCACAAAGTAACTGAAGCTTCACAACAATGTTAACTATCTCGCCATAACACTGATGTGCATTCATAGTAGTTGAGGCGGATACTACCAATGTAGCCTTATAGAAAACATTAAGAAACTTAACTAACCTCTCAATTTTACGCCAATCTTGACTCAAAGGAGGTCCAATCCTTTTTACGCCATCAACAGTCTCCAAGAAGTGATCATTGTAAAGCTTATCCTCAAACTCCATTTTATCAAATGCTCCTTTAAACTTAATCGCCCTTGTCAGCATCAAATACGTAGAATTCCACCTTGTGAAAACATCTAGTGGCATACTACCCTTTGAGAACCTACCATTTTCAACTCTTTGCTGAAACGTCTTTCTTCTATTTGGTCCTGACCTGACATATGAGATACCATTACGGACTGCAACCACACTAGCATCGATTTCAGTCAATCCATCCTTCACTATCAAGTTTATAATATGACCAGCGCACCTAAGATGCATGAAATCTCCATCCATAACCAGAGAATCATTTGATACCTCAGAGAAGCTTGATTGAAACTGACTCAGAGCATTGCTATTAGCAGTTGCATTGTCAACAGTGACACTGAACACCTTCTCTATCCCCCATTCAGCAAGACATTCTAGAAGTGTGTTTGCAATCGTCGTACCTTTGTGATCTACCACATTCTTAAATCCAATGATTAGCTTCTTCAATCGCCATTTTTTGTCAATGTAGTGTGCTGTGATAACCATGTAACTTGAACCTATAAGAAAAAAAAATAACAGTAAGTCTAGGTTATTAAGAATAAAAAGCTAAGATCAGAATTTTAGTTTTTAAAAAAGTACCTGTTACCGAAGAAACCCAAATATCAGTGGTGAGTGAGACTCTTTGATTATTAGCCAAAAACCATTGCCTAAGAGTAGCCTTCCTCTCCACATACATTTTCACAATGTCTCTTGTTGCTGTCCTTCTTGAATGCGAATTATAAAGGTTAACCTAAATGAATTACATATAAGAAGACTGATTAAAGCCGTAACAAATAGATAAGATTGATTACATCAAGTGTATAAGAAACATGTATTAAATCATTCACATAATCAAAGATATAGTGACTGACCTTATCGGAAAAAAATCTTAACGCCACTCCTTCTACAAAAGACAATGGCAACTCTCCTATCACCAACATTTGATTAAGTGCTTCTCTGAAAACATGCTCAGGGACTTTTGCATACTGAATATTTCCTTCCTTATTAATCACCTGCTGTCCTCCTGTAGCATCTTGACCTTCTTCCCATGCCTTGTAGGCCTTACATATTTTGAGATGGTTCCACAAGTTCTTCGTCCCTGATTTTGTTGAACATCCTAATTCCTTTCCACAATAGTTACACTTACACCTGTTACGGCTGCCTGCTAATCTTGTGAAAATGGTCCATACACCAGACCTTGGTGCTAGTGTCCTTGGTGTCTTGGTTTGATCAGCAGTAGTGCCACCACCAGATCCACTTCCCTGAGTTTGTTTCCTTTTTCCTCTTGCTCTCGGTCTCGGTGTCATCATTTCTTCTTCATCGTTTAATTCATCATCGGTATAAACTTCGTTCACTGGGTTTGACGAACCCATCTGCATATCATATTAACAGAGATAGCAAAGTCAGAGACTCAAAGTAATCATATAAGGCTCGTATGCAAATCATATAAACAGAGAACCATATACGAATTTTAACTAAGACAAGTACAAAGCAGTTTCAGACAAATCAAAGCAGTAATCATGTCAATGGAGTTTGTAGATTCACACTAAGTCTAAAAGCAGTATCGGATTCACACTAAAGCAGTATCAGACTCTAAACAAGATGAAACATACAACATCAAAGCAGTATTGGACTCCAAACGATCAAAAAAATCGAAGGAAGATGAGTTTCAGATCAAAGAACAAACCTGTGATTTCCTTCATGAAGTCGCAGATGAAGGGGGGGATGCTATTCGATTTAANCATATTTTGAGATGGTTCCACAAGTTCTTCGTCCCTGATTTTGTTGAACATCCTAATTCCTTTCCACAATAGTTACACTTACACCTGTTACGGCTGCCTGCTAATCTTGTGAAAATGGTCCATACACCAGACCTTGGTGCTAGTGTCCTTGGTGTCTTGGTTTGATCAGCAGTAGTGCCACCACCAGATCCACTTCCCTGAGTTTGTTTCCTTTTTCCTCTTGCTCTCGGTCTCGGTGTCATCATTTCTTCTTCATCGTTTAATTCATCATCGGTATAAACTTCGTTCACTGGGTTTGACGAACCCATCTGCATATCATATTAACAGAGATAGCAAAGTCAGAGACTCAAAGTAATCATATAAGGCTCGTATGCAAATCATATAAACAGAGAACCATATACGAATTTTAACTAAGACAAGTACAAAGCAGTTTCAGACAAATCAAAGCAGTAATCATGTCAATGGAGTTTGTAGATTCACACTAAGTCTAAAAGCAGTATC
>NC_025694.1:18284522-18291262 GCF_000633955.1 Camelina sativa | reverse complement strand
TTACCCGAACCCGATCGGGTATCCGATCTCATGAAATATCAAATCCGATCGGGTATTTTACCATATCTGAACCCGAACCGAACTGCTTACTTCGGGTTGGGTTCGGGTTCGGGTTTCGGATTCGGTTATTATGCCCAGGGCTATTTGACATTACTACTCTTATAAAGTCCCATTCAATGCGGTCATACGCTTTACTCATATCGATTTTGACTGCCATATAGCATTGTTTCTTAGCTCCCGAGTTCTTAAGGTAATGTAGGACCTCATGAGTAATTAGAACATTTTCTATGATCGCTCTATTTGGGACAAACGTCGATTTATTCTCTGAAATGATGGTTTGCAGGTATGGCTGAAGGCGTTTTGTCAGAACTTTGGAAATGATCTTGTAGAATACTGAGCAAAGTGCTATTGGTCTATAATCTGCCATCTTCTGCGGGCTTTGGATTTTAGGTATGAGTCTTACATGCGTTTGATTTGAGTTGTTTGGTAGCCTTCCTGATAAGAAGAAGTTCTGAACTTCTATGGTGATGTATGGTCCAACTGTTCCCCAGTTTGACTGGAAGAAGCTAGCCGAGAATCCATCAGGTCCAGGAGCTTTGTCTACATGGATTGAGAAGCTTGCGGTTTTGATTTCCTCTCGGGACGGTATGGCGGTGAGCTTCTGATTCATTTCCAGCGTGATACAAGGTTCTATAGCATCATTAATCGCAGTATCCCTCTCCCCTTCAGATGATGAGAAAAGCTTTGAGAAGTACTCGGTAATAACCTTACTTATTTGATCTTCTTTGTATACCGAGTAACCATTTTCATCTTCAATCACTGAAAACAATTTTATTGTTTTGCGGCCCCTAGTGATAGCATGAAAATATCCAGAATTCTTATCTCCCAATGCAAGCCACATTTGTCTACTCTGTTGCTTCCAAAACTCTTCTTCTGCTTTGTATGCGCATAGAAGACCCTGATTTAGGGTGGAGATAAGTTCCAGATTTGCCTCAGGGTTGGTCATGGCAGCCTCAATCTTTGATCTGTATGATTCGATTTCCTGTTGACTATTCTAATGCTTTTCTTTTGACCATAGGATTATTGCACGTCTGCATCTGGTAAGCTTTTCCTCTACTCCTTCTACATCATCAGTAGTCCAGGCTTCGTGTATCAATTTTTTAACCTCCTCATTTTCTTTCAATCTTCTATCATATCTAAAGATACCACGCTTATTTTTTTGCGAGAGATCAAAGTTTATGAGAATGGGACGTGGTCAGATCCTTCGAACCTCAGATACTCGTTCCGGCTTGATGGGTAAGCTTCTGCCCATGCACCATTCGACATAGCTCTGTCTAAACGACAAAAAACTAAGTGTTCATTTCTTTTCCCCCTCTAGGAGAGGAAGTTTCCAATGTGTCGAAGGTCATATACGTCACAAGTTGACATGAAGGTACAAATGTCTCCAAACGATCCTTCTTGTCGTGGTGGTCCACCTTGTTTCGCATAGGCATCTATGATGTCGTTAAAATATCCAGCCAAGAACCAGGGCTCTACACGAGTAAGTCCAATGGTTGTGAGCTGATCCCAGATAAGTTTTCTTTTAGCTCTCTCTGGTTCACCATAGACAAAGGTTGAGAAAAAGGTTTTCCCCTCTGATGTGATACTTGTGTCTATATAATTGTTGCAGGAGACTAGTATGGTGATCTCCACATGTTGTTTCCAAAATAAAGCAAGTCCACCCCCTCCAGGGCTATGTGGTGAGATCAACAGGTGGTGCGGGTAAGCCATCCAGTCCAAGGTCTTCATCACCATATCATCACCATTTTTAGTCTCCATGAGGAATAAGATATCTGGTGAGGTACCCGAAGATAACTCATGAGGTCGCCAGACTGTTGTGGGATTCCCCAACCCACAACAGTTCCAGCTCAGAATCTTTAAGGAAGAGGATTTGGTGGATTCTGAAAATCCACCTTTTTCCTTGTCATCGCAGGTATAATTATACCTTTTGGTTGGTTGGTGTTTGCTGGTTTAGCTTGTGATTGTGGTTTCTCTTTTGTAGGATTGTTATGGCTTGGTCCAGCAAGATGAGTTCCTTTTTGGATATTGCCTTTGTTATGGCTAGACTTTTTTGGGGACCCATTAGTAAGGTTTCTTTTCTGGCTCTTTGCTCCTAACAGTTTTAGAGGTGGTTTAGATTGGGGTTTCACTTGGGCAGGTCGCCCTCTTCCTCTTTTTGTAGGTTTGACAGTTTCCTCCAAAGCACATAAGTTTGTGGTGGTAAGTTCTGTTCTTTGGGATCGGGGGGTATTCACCAAAGGTGAGTTTTGGTTCATGTCCACCTGGGAGGCTGAAATGGTAATTTGTATTATGTTTTCTGCAGTCGTAGCCATTAGACCTTTTGCTTCTCCTTGGATAACCCTTTGTTGTCTAGCTGCACTTTCCGTGGGATCATTAACTGCTAGATATTGTACTGATGGCGTGTATCAATGACAGGAGGGATAAAAGGAGGACTAGGGACCTCAAGATTTGTCTCCAGTCTCTCTAGAGGGGGTCGTCTTGGCCTAGAGGAGTCAGAGGCTTCTGTAAGATGTGAGAAGTTTGTGGGTGCTTTTTCTCTCCGTTGCATCCTTGGGCGCTGAGAAGGTAAGTTGTCTCTGTGGTACCGCTTAGGGGAGTGTACCTCGTGGGACGATGCACGACCATGGTAAGGATGTGTGCGGTGAGTTTGCCTGATATGGCTGCTTCTAGGGAAGTCTGAGTTTCTGCCCCCCGATGTGTATGATCTTTGGCTTGCTTCTTGACTAGATTTCTCATTCTGTGGTCTATAAGCTTCCTGGTGATCTCTTCTGTGTTCAGTGAGTTGCATTGAGGGTGTGGGGGCCCTAAAGTTATCTTGGGGGGTGTAGTAATTTCTTGACACTTCTCTCGTGTTTGATACTTGTGTTTTTTCTGGTGCAGGTAGTTCGTCTCCTTTTGCTTGTAAGTCAGGGCAAAATCTTGTCTCGTGGGTAAGTTTACAGCAGTGGAGGTAGTGATTCTTTAGTTTTTTGTATTCTAGTGTAATAAGGGCTTCACTGCCATTAGGGAAGCCTACAATGGTCTCTTTTGTAATGGGTTTGAGGCCATCAATTTTGACTCTTATCCTTGCAGAGACATCTGTTATCTCCATGGTTTCCAGTTCTCCAAGTTCTTCACCAATGGTTTGGAGCATTTGTGGCTACTAGTAATGCTTAGGGAGCCCCTGTACCTCTATCCAGAAGGGGATCTCCGATGGAAATGCAGCAGAGATTACTGGTTCCCAACGTTGGAGGATCACCATCCACTAATCATAGTGGTAAGGTCTATTATCCATCACCTTTTGTATATCTTCCTCGAAATCAAATCTGAACTGAAAACAGCCTCGTCCCAGTTCTGGTCCAACCGCTTTGCCTTTGAGATCCCATCGGCTAACAAGGAAAGGGAAAAGGGACCAAAGTCTTTGTGCCGAAGGGTTAGTAAGACGTCCCATAAGGGTAAGTGAGTTTTCTTCAATAAGGGCTAAGGTATCCATTTCGGGAGCTCGGATTCTTCTGCGAAGGGGTGGTGGGGCTTCCGTTTCTATTCCTTTCCCTTTGAGTTAGTATGAGATTCGTTTTTCCATGGTGTAACGGTTGATGAGGATGGGTCTAAGAAGATCTCGGTGCCACCAGGGTTTTAATCAGGGTTTATAGGGTTACAAAAGGTTAAGAGGTATTGCAGAACAAAGTTTAGTAGGGAATAAGGCGGTTGTGGGAGGAGATAGAGAAACACATACCAGTCATTATGTGGTGCGACTTGTTTAGTTGTTGAGTCTCCACAGCCGAGATGCGTTGGATCAGTCTGTTTCCGGGCCGGAAGGAGCACCGGAGCTTGTGTGACCACCGGTCAATGTTCAGAGGGGTTGACGGACCGTTAGTTATTACCGTTTGTAGTATTTTAAAGTGGGTGAAATCCGGTTTTTCAAAAAGTTGTTACTGCTTTTAGTTGTATTGGAAACTGGGCCTAGGAGAGAAGTCGCCTACTTCTCTAGTAGCATGTGCTTCTATTCATCAATATACTAACCTTAGCTCCGAGGATTTTAATTTGTTTATTTATTTGATTAGTTCAACTAAACGTGGACCTATCTAAATATAATTGAAGATAACTTCCCTCTCACTTGTGGAGGACATGTTTTATGTAAGAATGTGCACTCTGACATAGTTTTGCTTTCGGTAGATATCAAGGATTTTAAGAAAGGAGCTAAACCAATGCGGCTGAACCATTTACCCCACCTTTAGGTTTTTATTTAGATAAATATGTATTTCTTAGCCTTCGTTGGTTTTCCCAAATGTAGTTCTCTTAAAATATTTAAAGAACACATTTGACGATCAAGATTAGAAAAGAAAAAATTAGTACGGTCTTGTCCCTTTTGGTGGCGTGTAATATAGGAAATCTGGGGATGTAATAGAACAATTAGGGATGTTAAAAAGGGTTTATAAACCCAGCCCGGCCCGGCCGTGTACAAGCTCGGCCCTCCAAAAACCAATTTTGAATTTGGGTCCTACAAAACTAACACTAACGAGCCTAAACTCGGTCCAGCCCTGACCCTGCAATTATTATTTTGTTTTCTCTTCCTAAGCGTTTTATTTAATTATTGACGAGTTGAGTGATAAACTTTGTAGTGGTCGTGGAATCGAAGCCAGAGCCTTGGACTGTGTCTCTGCTATGCGATTATCTTCTCTGTTTTGGACTTCTTAAAGTTGAATCTAATAAGCCCTTAGATCTCAGGAAAATTCCTTATTCGTTCCCCAATCTCTTCTTTGGATTCATTCATCTTTCAATCCCTAGTTCCTCCATCACCTCAATTAGAGCGAATTGATTTCTACGAAGATCGTGTGAGTGAATTGATTTTGAGAGGTCTGTCAATGGTGCTTGGGAGTTGGGAGGAAGAAAAAAAAATTGCTTAAAAAAAAAACCTAGACTAAAACGTCGTCGTTTTCAAATAGAAGATTGAAGAAGAATAAAACAGGGCCAGCTCGAACTTCTGCACAACTCGACCCTAGACGAGCTCGAAATATTAATAACAAAAATACAGGGTTACGGGTCCAAGATATTTAAACGAGCCGGGCCAACCCTGTAACTTTAAGCCCTTCTTAACATCGCTAGAACAAATTATTACCGTCCACAAAAATGTGTTTAAATGGACAAATCCACTTAAAACCAAAAAAAAAAATAAATGAAAAGAGGCTTATTACGGTAACAAATTTTCAAAGGCAATATTGATTATTGTGAACATGATTTGACGAGTTTACAACCAAACAAAACTATATACAATTATAGATGATTAAATTTTAAACTATAAAAAACATCTCAAAATTAAACTAGACCAATATATCTCCCACAACAAATTATAGGAAAAAAACATATTTTTTTAACATCAAATACATTTAAAAATGGATAGAATAACATCTCGCGGCATCGCGCGGGTCTAACCTAATATAATATAAAAAGAATAATGAAAATCAAACCCGCACGTGATGATATGATCAAATATATATACACCCTAGATGATTGAAGCAATTAAAAAATGATCCAAATATGATGGTACTAAAAACTAACAGGTACTGATCTTTCCCAACACAGTGGTTTGAAGTTACTCAAAAATAAGATCGATATGAAAACACTTTATAACATTATATGATTAAATTTGTAAAAATTACAAAAATTACACCAAAAATTCAAACTACACTAATATATTCAAATAAGGGTTAGTTAGGCTATTTATATAATTAATTTTACCTGATTTAAATGTAAACATTTATAAGGCATCCTTGATTTGATTTTGAGATTTTTTCTATTTTGATTTATTAGTGCATTTTTCTATCTTCTCATTGTATAAACTATAGGTTTTACAATTTATCCAATTCCAAAAAAAGAAAATCATACTTTCAATAATTAAATGTATCTAAAAATAGTTAGAAAAGTATCTCGCGGCGTAGCGCAGGTCTAACCTAGTATATTCAAAATCAAAATGAACTCTCTCAATCTAGAGTGCCAACTCATTACCACTTTTCTAATTTTATTCTTAAATTTGTTGTTTAGTCAGTCTTAAATATGGTCAACTAAATTCAATGTTTTCTTTTCTATTTAATTGTGAGATAAACACCATATAAATAACCATATTACATCCCACTTTTAAATCAAATTACTTTTTCAAATTTTAAATATATGTAAGTCAAATTTATTAAAATTTGTTACCAAATTCATTATCAAATTAAAGTATATCCCATCAAATCAACATCTCATATATATTAAAAGAAAAAAACTTAATATAAAATCTATTTAGTAAAAAAGGTACTTAATACATTACTATATTAAAATAAAATTAATATTATATACTTCAATTTAGGATACATATGGATTGCTTTTAGAAGGTAATATTAATCAAAGCTTGAATAAATCTCAATAAAGAATTTTTTTCCTCCTACTTTTTGACATTGACTACTGTAAAAATCAATTACATATTAATTTAAAATTATCACAACAATTGCAACCATGGCTCAAAATCATAAATTTAATAAGGGAAAATTACTAGTTTGACCCAAATTGAGCAGTTAATTGCTAGATTAGCTCCTAAAATTTGAGGGTCAGTTGAGTTAGTTTCATACCGAAAATACCCTTTTTTGCTTTGTTAGGAAAAAAGTCAATATTACCCTTGGTTAAAAATTCCTGCAATTTCGTTTTTTTTTTTTTTTTTTTTT
>NC_025694.1:18269160-18283847 GCF_000633955.1 Camelina sativa | reverse complement strand
TGCAATTTTTTTTTTTTTTTTTTTTATAAAAGTCTGCCATACAAGTAATGGCAGATTAATTTGTAAGTGGCAGATTTATTGTCGATGGTAGTTTTTTTTTGGCAGACTTATTTTAGATGGCAGATTAATTTGCAGAGTTTGAGGGCAGATTTGTTTTCTATGGCATATTTATTTGAAGTGTGTAACGACAGTTTTTTTGTGAATAGCAGATTTTCTTAACGCGACAGACTCATTGTTTTAGTCAAATTTCTAGGAATTTTGTGGCAGATTTTTTATGATTGTTGTAACAGTTTTATTTTTCACTTAAAAAATCTGTCACATTGCGACAGATTTATAAACGTAAAATTAATTGCTAGTTTGACATCTAGTGGTGACAGATTTTTTGTAAGTTATGACTAATTTTTGGATTGAAGGAAAAATCTGTTGTTTGATAAAAGATTTTCGAAAGTCTTTTTAAAATTGCTATATTGACCCACATGCACAATATACGTTATGGCAGATTTTCTTATGTTATGATAGTTGTTTTTTCCTACTAAAAAATCTGCTGCTTGATAACAGATTTATTATATATGAATACAATGATAACATATTTGTTTTATGTTGATATAGTGACAGCAGATTTTTTTCAGGGTAATGACAGATTTATTAGTGCCTTTTGTGATAGATTTTTTTTAAAGTTAAGCGACAGACTTTTGTACCAGTTGCCATATATGACGAGAATCTAGGGTTTACCTTATTTTTTCTCTTTTGTATCGTGCCTCCCCTCCCCTATATCGACTGAAATTTTTTTTCTCTTTTGGGTTCATCTTATTTTTCCATAAATTCCTTCTTCCTCCTCTCCAATGTGGATTTAATCATGCTTTCTTTCCTTTTAAGGTGGTTTTTTTTTCATCTCTTCCTTCACGTTTTAGAGTGATTGTTACACAACCAAGAGAATATGAAGCAGGTGATTCTCGTTTGTGGTAATTGGATCTTTGACAACAACAAATGGTTGTTTGTTGTTGATAATGAAAGGGGTTCACGAATTCTACAATGTAACGATCAAAGCAGATTTGATGATTGCATTGAAATGGTATATGAGGATTACAGGCTGGACAACAAGGTATTTGATGTTGTCTTGAGTTACAAGATCTCGAAGAGGTTATTGCAGGATTTACCCAGTGATACACCACCAGTTATTATCGATAATTCTCATCAGTTGCACACTTTTCTGGGAAAATTGGAAAGGGTTACAGGTCGACTTTGTGTTGAAGTGAAGAAGTAAATACAGACTAATTTGAATCACAAAGGTAAGAAACGAGGAAGAGATGAAAATGATCAGGTTGGAGAAGAGTATCTTGATATGGCCAGCGACACAAATGAAGAAGAGATCGAGTGTGTAGAGAAAATTCTCTAGGTCTGTTCGTTTTCATCCTTTCTTAGCAAGTGTGTATGTTATACAACTAAGTTTCTAATATAATGTCGCTACTATTTTATAGGGCCGTGTGGACTATGCTAAGTTACTTACTGTCCAAGATATCGATGCACACCAAGTACAAGTAACAAGTGGAACATCTCTGCATGTTGTCAATTTGAAAGATAAAAAGTGTACATGTCGCAGGTTTGACTTGGAGAAACTCCCTTGTGCACATGCAATAGCGGCCGGTGAATTCAGAAACATTTCTCGCATTTGAATGAGTCATCCTTATTATCGGAAACACTACGTTTACACTTCCTACGAGAATGCCATCATGCCAAGGGAGCTTGATAAATCTGTTCGTGGACATGTGATAACGAAGGTATGTGGTAATTGCAACCAAGTAGGACATAATCGCAAGACATGTACTCTATAATTTCCTAGTTTTTGTTATCTTCCCAAGTTCTCTTTATATTTTTGTTGAAAATGACGATGCTTTCATTGACATAGAACTCTTTTTAGTTCAAAGTTCTTTTATATTCTCCACTTCTTTTGTTAGTAACAATTTAAAATTTAAAATGAGTATATGCTTTACTCGTGGTAAAAATAAGAGAAATAGTCTACAAGTCTTCAAGTTATATTATCATCATTCACGTTCAAATTTAAAATTTTATAATGAGTATATGCATTACTCGTGGGAATTATAAGAAAAATAGTCTTCAAGTTATATTATCATCATTCACGTTCAAATTCACATGCAAAAGAAGAATAGTCTACAATTATAATGTTATTACAAAACGTAAGGCAATGAAACAAAATAGTCTACAAGGACTCATCAACTAGGGAAGGGATGATAATAGCTTTAGCTCGAGGATGTGAATCAGTCATATTAGCTGGTATGGCTAATTATCTGACTTCGTCGTATAATTCCGCTGCAAGCTTAATCCGAAGAGCCAACATGTTCTCATCGCAAAACCCATCAAATGTTTTCCGAAGAGCTAAACATTCAATGTACTTAAGAGCATACACACCACAATCACCTGGATTTTCATTCCGAGGAACATTTTTCTTCACCCTTCTCAATTCCAACATTGCTCTGCTCTTCTTACGGTTTGTCTCAGGAATCATGTCACTTAATATCGCTGGAATCATTCGTCTTAAAGGCAAACATGCAGNTAAAGGCAAACATGCAATGGCCATTTGTTCGTCATTCACCAAGGTTGGTATGCTATCATAGATGTGAATCTTCTTACCCCGCAAGTCAATATCCAAAGCCACCCAATGGTTCCCATTGACAAAAAGACAAGCGTATAAGTTATCCACATCAATCCACCACTTCTTGTTCATAGCTGACTCCTCAGGATATTCACGCGTCTAGAAGTCTTCGAAGGTCCAGGTCCATCCAACTTCGTCAAAGCCTCTCCAAGGCGGTTTAATGTCACCTCAAGTTTTTTATGTACCAACTGATCCTCCTTGTTGGACCATGTATCTTCAGAACTGGAAGCTATTTTCAATTTAGCTTTCTGAACTTGGGTAGTAATATTCTCAACATCATCAGAAGCAAGACCAGTAATCTTCTTTTTCTTGGAAGTTTCCTTCTTCTCAACCTTCACAGATTCCTTCCTCACCACCCTTTGAACTGGAAATTCATCTTGTGATGTGTGCTTCATATCAACAATCCATGACTGCAACCAAACAGAACATTCCAAGAAGGAGGTAAGAAAATCGAGAAATGATATGTTTAAGAAAAAAAAAACATAACATTAGAAGTTTGATATTAAGATGAGAAGCGTATAAGTTTATAACAAAAAAAAAAAGAACATGAGAAGTAACGAAACATGATAAGCTTTAACAAACAGAACATGAGAAGTTTAAAAAAAACAGAACATGAGAAGTTTAAAAAAAACAGAACATGGGAAGTTTAAAAAAAAACAGAACATGAGAAGTTTTAAAAATTCAGAACATGAGAAGCTTTAACAAACAGAACATGAGAAGTAAAAAAAAACAGAACATGAGAAGTTTAAAAAAAACAGAACATGAGAAGTTTTAAAAAAACAGAACATGGGAAGTTTAAAAAAAACAGAACATGAGAAGTTTAAAAAATTCAGAACATGAGAAGTTTAAAAAAAACAGAACATGGGAAGTTTAAAAAAACAGAACATGAGAAGTAAAAAAATAAAACGACGAGTTTTTTAAAAACAGAACATGAGAAGTTTTAGACAACAACAGAACATGAGAAGTAAAGGAAAATGTAACTTACAGGTGTTTTACTTGTTCTCTCATCATCGTTAATGGTGTGTGAAGTGGCATTATTCCGTACATCAGCGTCTTTTGGCTCTTTTCTTTCTTTCTCCAATGCTTTAATCCTCTCACCCATCTCCTCTTTGAACACCGTCATTTTTTTTTTCAACAAATGTTTCAAATTTACTCTCCAAAGCATCTATTCGACTGTTGAGTATTTTTGCCCAAGTTAGAAATAGTCTCATTCATTTTCTCAATCGCCCTCCAAATATCCAAAGAAATTGACTTGTCATCCTTACCATCCTACAATAACATGTTCATTAATATCATAATAGAGAAGACAAAAAATGTTAATCAATTACGGTAAAGGAAAACGATACCTTACCTCCATGTTGGTTACATTTTCTACTTGTTCACATTTAGGATCATTATCCGTCAATCTTTTTTTCTTAGGATTGCACCTTCTGTTGTCATTCACCTTATCAGCTTCAACACTTCTTTTCTTCTTTTTTGAACTTATACCAACTGTTTTGACACAACTCCAAGCATCTAGAGACAAACGGTTATGAATGAGATCTTTAAGTAGCTCGTCTAGGTGTAGATATGTATGCTCATCTGCGTCAGACCATAGAGGATACATGTTTTCCTCTGAAACATGAAACATATGCCTAACACGAACCTACAAGCCATGAATAAAGTGATTAACACTGGTAATAACTTTAAATTCACACAAATTATTTGTTGATGTCAAAAGTATTTTTTTTTAAAAGATAGTAACAAACTAGCACCACTACTAACCTGTCCATGCAACTTCTTCTCGTTTTGGATGAAGTTTGTGAAGTTGATACGTTTTCGAGATGATCGCCAATCAAGAAGTGGAACACCAGTGGTTTCTATCCTTCTAACCCCATAACTTTCTCCTATTCCAGTAACACTCTCATACAACCAAATTAACAAAGCATGAACACACCCGTGTATGGTGTATGAATCTCTGTCATAGTCAACCATCTTCACAGAATTCACTAGACTACTAAAAGCAAACCGACCCCATGGATGTTTTTCAAAAGCAACTGGATCTAAAACTCTCTTAGCGGTTGCCAACGGGATTCTAGATGTATGATGAATTCCATGTACGCATACTGACAACAAACATAACCTACCAACCATCATCCTCTTATCAAGATGCCATGTTTTGCTAGAATCAATAACCTTTACCAACTCACTCCACATAGGACCATCAAGGGTTGTTGGTATTTTCATTTCTTTCCAGAAATCATGGTGATCAACATCAAAGTTCTCTAAAGGGTCAAATGCATCACAATTTAACCTTGTTATCTCTGCAAACTCATTTAAAGAAAATTTAATTGGCCTATTATCGATCAAAGACCAAACCTCATGAATGTTGTTGATTCTCAGCTGTTGTGTGAGTAGAAAGTGAACTCTCTGCGCAGCCCAGGTGTATTCCAATTCATCAAACTTTATAAACACTCCAAGAGATGAGTCCTTGAGTTTATCCCACACGTCCACCCCTAATCCTTCTCTCAAAATTCCAATTTTGGACACAAAACAATTGTGGTTCATGCTCCTATGTTGGAGAGGCAATTTCCCTTCTTCATAAAGTAGAGGAGGATATTTTATGATATTGCTTAATGATGCCATTCCTAAACATACAAAAAAAACAGTTAGGATAAAACTAAATCATTCACAAGTTGGCAGTTTTAAAAAGACACACACACACACAATACTTATATAATATGAAAGAAGCTAAAACATAAGAGGAAGTAACGAAAGGGGACCAAAAAAAGTACAATGCATCATTCACAATGTGAGTTCTTATTATATATTACCGATGAAAACAATCAGAAAAGAACAGCATACCAAATAAAATGCTAAATGAACCTAAAAGAAGGTGGACGAATGCTAAACTGGGTTTCCTTTAAATTGTGCTTGGAACTGAAGATCTGAATCATCAAAAATACATTTGAGAAATTAAACAGTGAAGACAAACACTTATCATGTTCACTGGACCTAGCCTATCATGTCTCTGTTATGTTTTTGAAAATAGATTTGACGAAAAGCAAACTATTCGAACTGTTGATTTCAAGATTACTAGAAAACCAAACAATTCAAAGCGGAATTAACCGAAAGAATTGGCGCCTCTTATGGGCGCTCTAAGTTTTGAATAAACAACTATGATGAATGAAACAGGGGGAGGAGGGAGAGAACTGAAAACATACCGGATTTATGAAGAACCACCGACCAAAGCTATTGGTTCCACGACAAAATCAAATCAGACTTCAAAAAACGAGCTTGAAGTGGAAACCAAAACTATTGAATAACAAGACCCAAAACAAAATCAAGGTTAATCTACAATTTCAATCAACTGAGTAATCGATTCTATAAAGGAAAAAACACAACACTTACCGCCGGACAAAATCGAACGCCACCGGAACCGAAAACGGTTCTTATTTCGCCGGCGGAAAACGAGAGCCAACTACTCTCCAAAATCAACCACCCACCGAATCCGAAAATCTACAATTTTCAGTTGTACAAAATCACTCTGACCAAACTAATTTAACAAATTAAGGGGAAGGGAAGACGTGATTTGATAGGTCGTTTTTGTCCTGTAAATTAAGCCAAAAAACAACAAAAAGGAAAACTTTTACACCTCAAAGGGTATAACAATGGCGAGGGCTTCAAGAACACCGGCGCCGAATCCGAAAATCAACCACCACCGAAGCCACTAGGGTTCTTAATTCGCCGTCGGAATAAACGACCCAACACCGTTGCCGTCGGAATATGAAGCCAACACTGACGACCTCAGAATCTCGCTGGACTGTAAAAGCTCTTCTTCGTCGGCGGAAGAAACAAAGCCGATATCGGTTTTTAAAAAAAAAAAGATTGTCGAGGTTTTTTAGGTGAGAGGTTTTAAATGAATATTTTTATTTTTTATTTAATCACTTAGTTTTTATTTCCTAATTCAATTTAATTGGACTTTTGGTAATTTAGACACAAAATTGTGTCTATCTAGTTTTCTCCTAAGATAGGGTGTCAATGGAGCAATTTTTTTTCCAAATTGTGTCTGGTCTATTTTCACATTTAATAAAGCGATAACAGAAAATCTCCCGAGAAACATATGTCTTCCACTGGTCAAATAAAAAGATGAAGAACACTAAAAAAGGAATGAAAACATAATATTTTACCCTAAAATGAAGATTGCTTCTTTGTATATGTTTTATATATAAGTTTCATATTATTTATTGGTAAAGCCTAACACTTCTCTGGGGTTTCTTGTGAGGTGAGGAATCTCTCCCCTCTAGATGAATTGTGTGTTGATTATTGTATAATATGCTTCTCTTTATTGTATCCTGTTATTATTATTATTAGTTTTCAAAATTTTCTTTGAGCATCTCTCACTTGTTTCAAAATCTAAAATAATATTAGGATTATGTTATTTCAGTTTTTATTATGTTTTCTTCAAATTCCAATGCAATATTTCATTTGATTGTTCTCTCGTTACTAGGTTTTAACACTTGTTTATAATTCGGATGATTTCGAGTTTGATTATTACAACTTTGATTGCATTCCATTATTTTAATATATTTAGAGGGTGTATTGAAACCATGATTTTGGAGGATTTGATTGGATTGAGGAAATTTGGAATTTTGATAAATTTTAGGGAATTTGATATGATTTATGGTAAAATTCTTTCAAATTTTACCTAAAACCATAAGAGATTTCTGTATTTTTAACTAAACAAATCCCCTCAAATCCTCCAAAATCCCCAAAACTTATTAAAATCCAAATCCACAAACTGTTCTGAATAACAGTGGATTTTAAAGTAGATTTTTAAATCATTAGTTCAATAACAGTGGATTTTAAAGTAGATTTTTAAATCATCAGTTCAATAACAGTGGATTTTAATAGACTTTTTAAAATCCATGATTGAATAACATAGGATTTGTAAATTTTAAACAAATCACTTAAAATGTCAAGTTGAATACACCATCCTAATTGGAACACCTACAATGGAACACCTACAATGATCTTATGTGTTTCCTCTTTTTATGGGTATAATGAAGCATTGACAAACTGTGAACCATGGTTGCATCGAGGCGAACTAAAACTAACCCACAGGAGTATCTCAAGATTGTGAAGAGAAAACTACAAAACAAACGTGACGTCTATATAAGGTTTCTTTAGATCATGACAGCTTTCACAGCTAGGAGGTATATATTTTCAGTGTTAATATATAACGGGTTTTGCTCTTAAAGAAATTTCAATTTTTTTTTTCACGGAAGATGTTTGTATTTTGGGAAAACTGAACAAAATAATCTGAAAGTATTTTCATTGTAGGATGGATTCGTATATTGTAAGATCAGTGGTGAAAGAACTCTTTAAGGAAGACAAGGAACTGATTTCGGGTTTCAATGCATTTTTGCCAAAGGAACTCAGGATAAAACTCGACGGTGAACAAACTACAGCAATAATGTCTGATGAGTATTGGAAAGCTCTTGATTTTGTCAAGAAGGTTAAGGTACATATACACACTTTAGATACATAAATATTAGTTTTATATCTGATGAATTTTAGTGTTTTTGCTATCAGTTTTATAAGAACCTAAACTAAATATAACTATTTTGTAGTCTAGCTTTACTAGAAAGTATGTTTCCCTTTAATGTTTTATGTTCCACCTTCTCTTACATGACATATATCCGTAGAAACAGTTTCAGGACGATGTTCGTATATACAAATCATTTATGAATATTATGGACATGTTTAGGAAGGAAAAAAAAGAGCATTGCTGAGATCTGCCATGAGGTATATTTACATATTAAAACTCTTTTTTTATTGGTCGTGCTTTGCATGTTTTGGATTCGACTGGATGATTATTTTGTAGGTAACTATCCTATTTCGAGACCATCACGACTTGCGTGTGGAGTTTTATCACTTTCTCCCTCAGAATCTCCCTCGAAAGAGAGAATGAGATGATGAAATATGCAATGAATCTATGTTCTACCACCAGTTTGTTGTTGAACTAGTACTTAAACTAGTAACTTATTTTAGTTTATATTGTTATAGTTTAAACCGTTATTATGAATAATACATACTCTCTCTTTTCTTTTTAGTTGTTGTTTAGGTTTTTTCACACATATTAAGAAAATGTTTAATTTTTATGTTTTATCCCTAATTAATGTGTTGTTTTATTTGATATCATTAATTCGTAAGCTAAAAGAATAGGGATAAAATCGAAAAATTTAATTTTAAACATGTATTAAAAACATAAAACGACCACTAGTTTGAAACAAAAATTAACTTCGAAAACGACAACTAATTAAAAACGGAGAGAGTAACTTATTTTCTCAAAAATTATGCACAACTTCCACTACCATTTCATTAGTATATAATCTTTCTATTTGGTTGAATATTTTGGGTATATTAGGTAAAAATTCAAAGATACGGTTTAAATGTTTAACAAATTGTCATAGTGAGTTTTCTACTTTTTTTTTCATTTCGTATGAAAATTTATTTTCAAATTCTCTACTGAAACAACCTTTTTTTTTAATATATAATATAATCTCTAGTGGTCCCATACCCATTTACAACCTAGCATCAATCAACAACAGCGGATAACAAACAATACCATTATACCATTAAAGAATCCAACAATGAATAATCCAATAAACCAACAAAGTCAATAATCAATTCCAACATCCTATATTGTTCTATCTACTTCACTCTAGCAACCTAACAATAGCTAGACCACAATTAATCAAGCCTCTAGAATATCCGCCTCTTCATCGCCTTGATTCCACAATCACACTTTGCTTTTACCTGCACCTCAACCTTTTAAAAAGTTCCAAGATTTATAATATTTTAAATTATAATATTTTAAAACTTTTTAAAAGCTAAGATCTTTTAAAGGTTTCGATATTTATAATATTTAAACTTTTGAAAATTTTAAATATTATAATTTTTTTTTGAAACTTTTTAAAGTTTGAATTTGATCAAATAAAAAACCTGATCAAACCGAATCTATACCAAATAAAAGTAGAAGCTAAACTCCTAAGGATGTCCACATGGGATTTTAAACCACCAATAGGAATTAGACATATCACTAATTAACATTTTTGCTTAAGGTGTTCACATAATATTTAAAACAACCAATAGGAATTAGACATTTCATTTTAGATTAATTAGTTTTCCCATTATTCAGGATCCGTTCGCCTTGTAAAGCATAGCAACTTCAACACGCATTGATGTAAAAATATCTCAAAGCATACCATAAATTTTTAAAAATTACTAGCATCTACAATTGTTATCCAAATCTATAAACGGAATATGCTTTGGGGGATTATGATGATAAGGCGGTTAAGGAGGAAACGAAGGAGACAATCAGAAAGTCATCCTTTATCCTATAAAGCACAAGTCATAGTCATATGAACGAAGTCACATGAGATTTTATTTTATTTTTGATTTAAATTTCATAAAAAAAATTCTGAAAAGAAATCGAAATCGTGGCGAGAAAAGAAAAACTAAACAATAACCAAATTTTCTAATAAAAATCCCTAAATTTTCTATCCCACAATCACCACGATCTCTACATCGCAGAAACTGTTTCATCTTCCTCTATAAATTTAACTCACCATGAACTCAAAACTCATTTACTCAAGTAAAGCAAAGTTTTTTTTTTTATATATATTTCATCTTTCACAATCTGTTATGTTGTTTATGTTTCCAGAAAATTCCAGAGATATATGCATGTCTCGATCGGCTCCGTCTCCGACTTGAAAACGTCTTCAGCCTCTTCTAATTACCGTGGATGTTGGCAACGAGTTCCTAAGTAACCTATCACTGGGGTAATAGGACTGTGAGCACAGCGACGGGAGACTGGAAAAGCTAGCTTCCAGGTGAATTAGAATATCATTTTCTTTCATCTCGTGGGAATTAAAATCTTATTTTTAATTCAATTTTTCAAGATTTTCCAATCATTTTCTATCTAATTTGAGGATTTTAATTTGAAGGCAAAAAAATCTTCGTGAATGGAAGGAAGTGGAGGATTGGAGAAAAGTGGTTAATAGTATGGAACATATGCTTTCCATGGAAGGGGCTTGCATTTTCGACAGTGTATAGGAATTCGAAGGTACTATTATAATTGATTAATTCATTCAGCTTCCCTCATTGTCTGCAATAGACATTTCCTTGCCATGTACTGTTTTTACTCAATTTGAAGTCATTGCTATGTGGAAAAAAATTTGAGATGACATAATTAATTAGATTTTAGAAACAAATCCACATATTGAACACAAATGCACAATATATACGGTATATAATATACCCGTTCACTTTGTGATTGTTTGTGGCAGGCAAGAACATATGATGCCAAGGCGCTCTTCTTCTCCGGTGCATCATACAACGCAAATGTATATGGAATCTTTACGTTTGTGAGCTCTTTGACTTACCACGGGCTGTGAAGCATAATCTTACAATCGGAGAACCAATCATCGATGTCTAAATAGTGTTTTTTCATCACCATAGGACTAACGGGAGTCTCAGACCATTTTTTCTAGCCATAAGAGATCACCATATACGAGTAATCTCTTGATCACTACCTCAAGCTGTTCTATTATTTATTTTTGTGTGTTGCATATCAATTGATCCACAAAAAATAAAACACACACACACACACACACATACACACAAAATTTATTCTCAAGTACAAATCTAAAAATCCAATGTATGCATGAAAAGGTAAATTTCTAATTCATACAATTTCTTTATTTTTCTATTTCTCGATTCTTCTAAATATCACTATATTCTACTTCTATGACCTCTATTTAACAAGTCTTGTTAACATGCAAAAGTTTTCTTGGATCAGAAGAAGTAGGGTTTACCTATCTCGAAGTCGAGAGACAAAAGGAGTCATAATGAAATAATCAAGGTTTTTTTTCCTTCTATCTCTGATTCTCTCATGTTAGCATTTAAAATCTCTTTTTTTTCTTTCATATAGCTTTTGTATGCTTGAAGAAATTGTTTATAGCTAACATATGATTAGCAGTTATTAATAATTCAAAATTGTTTGTATGGCTGTGATTAGATTATTTAGACAACAAGAAAACTTACACTTTACCTAGGAAATGTGTCATCAAAAAAATGTAATCTGGAAATCAGACACGAAGGAGAGCAAAACACAAGAATGCATCATTGATGGAATTATATGTGTAAGTATGGCATTCTATTATTTAATTAGATTAGTTTACTTTCTTGGTTATGTATTAACATTTTTTTTGTTTTGTATAGTTCTTTTTCGGTTAATGTTTGTTTAAGTTTTCAAGTAGAAATAAAATTTAAACTTTAACAATCTTTTTTTTTTCCTGTACGTAGTACGGGTAGAATACTAGTAACGGTTATAAAATCTTATAAAGCGTATAGATTTGAATAAAAATATTGTATTTGCTATGTTTATGTTTTACGAGAAGAACGGATTCTGTATTTGTCGTACGTACACATTGGACTTCAGAAGAACATATGTGAAGAACCTTTTCCCATTGTTGAACCCGTTCACCCAATATATATATATATAACAAACACGTTATGTTCATAACATTTTTTACGAGCCTTCTCCCAATTTTCAGAAATCAGAGCCCGTTTTATTCTAAAATAATTAGTATTCAAAGAATATATTATAGATTTCCACAAACAAAATTTATATAATTATCGCAAAAGTCTGTAATGTGAGTGTAGCCTAATTATATAAATGTTATGAACAGAACCAGTTATTTTTGATGGCTAGAACGTGTTCTTATATCATTGTAAAAATATTATTTATTATGAACAGAATTATGTTTACTAGTAGAAAGGGTTCTGAATAATTGGGAAAAGTTCTTTACATACGTTATTCTGAAGTCCAACGTGTTAACATAACTTGTTAGGTTTTACGAACAGAACGGTTCTAACTATTCGGAAAAAGGCTCGTGTCATGTGTTATGATCTTAACAAGATATGTTTATATTATGATCACGGGTTCTGAACAGAAAAAAAGTTTTTTTTCTTTTTTCTGAAGACCATCGGATACGTAAGAATTTTATACTCGATTTTTGAAAGAACTGTCGTTTGGTTCAGAAGTTACTGAGATTAGGAGATAAAAGGTTTAAGGGTTATTACAATTTACATGGTAAAAATAATTTAGAAACCGAAAAGTTATATGTTTATGTTTATGTAAAACTGGCATCACTGAAATTATTCTAAAAACAAAAAAAAGTTTGTTATATATTTTAAAAAACTTTTTAACATTCCGAACTATGCTTGGCTTCTCCCACGGCATGGGTCCCTTCCACGTTATTAGCTCTGCCTGGGGGAACTAGCGCCCTCGTTCTTTCCTATGCAAGCAATTGAAGGTTATTACATTAGACACATGTGTTAATAGAACAGAACTAAACTATTATCTAGTAGCAAGAGAAGTAGATATCTCACTAGATCAACAGTGAAAATGTTCATGAGGCATAAAATTGCTTATTTTGAACATACGCTTGTACGCATCTTGATGGTCTTTGTTAGCGTAGCCGTATTTTACCGTCAGCTCCTTCAGTTTTTCATTTAACTTTTCTGTTTCTTCCTCATTACCGGGAATGCCTCTTATGCGCTTCAGCTTTTCACTCATGACCTTTTTTCCATCTCCAATGCGTGCACAGCATGGAGTGTGTTCATCACCTCAAGCCTTTTCATACGAAACTCCGCTTTTTCTCTCAGTGAAATAAACCAGAACTTGAACATTAGTTACCCTTTAAGTGAATGATTTTACAGACAATAAGCAAAAGCCTACCTGATGCTATTTAACCAATCTCTTAATCTCTTCATCAGCTTCTTTTCGGGCTTGAATAACCATTAATTCTCGCTAACCAGAAGAGAAGATCAGAGGAAGAGACATTACATTAGTTACCATTCAAAGTGAATGAGTTTACAGACAATAAGCAAAAGCCTACATGTTCCTTTGCTGCCAAGCTCCTAATTTCTTCACCAGCTTTCTTTTCCTCTTGAGTAGTCATTGAGTTTCGCTAACCAGAAGAGAACATCAGAGGAATAGACTGAAAAAATAGGAATGTACGAAATATACTATATAAAGAGTGCAAAACGTGGTGAGTGGTGACGTTTGGTGTTTCAGCGTTGTGAATTGATGCTATAAATGTAAAAGATATAAATGTAAATCGTAAACATTTGCATCCATGTAAATTGATTAACTTAGAACTAGAACTCCTTGGAAATTTGTGTTTCAACGTTGTGTATTGATTGATGCTATAAATCTTCTTCAATCCGGACCAGCGGCTTTGACACTAATACGATCTCCCTAGGATAGAACTCCGATGAAAGGCTGAAGATAGGTGATAGGCGACGTGATCTTGTTGATGATGATGGACGAATGACTTTGAGTGATGATGTGTGAAGATCGAATGATGAAAACAATGGTTCGATGGAGATAGATGTTTGGGTGGTTGTATGGATTGGAACAAAGTGAAGAGTTTCTGAATCACAAAGTGTATAGAAACCCAGAAATCAAGAACGCATTCAAGAATTCAAATTGAGAGAAAAAGTGTGACAATACTTGTTCATACAACTTCTTCGCTACCAAACAAGGAGGCGTGGCTTTGGGTTTTATAATCAACCCTAGGGTTCGACACTCCAAACAACAGGAAGTTCAAAATAAAACAACAAGGCGTGTAAAAGAAAAAAACAACGAAGCGTCTAGGTGAGCTGTAGTAGTACAGAAGTCACTTGTATTAGTACATTATTCCCCATTGGTAATGACTTCTAGATAACTCGACGTAGTGATCCATTTGCCTCATTAAAAACCATACCGAGAAAACCCAGTGGGACAAAACTCAGCTATGGGAAAAAGAATACAAACTTCACACCTAAGTTATTTAGTTATCATTACCGGGTGAAATCTTCAGGGTGGATATGTTGAAGACTTGGATCCTCGGTAGATTGAATGACCCGTCAGCTATGAGTGCATGAGCTTCCTTGGCCATCTCCTTAGCTCTTGAACGAGTGA
>NC_025694.1:18267213-18267515 GCF_000633955.1 Camelina sativa | reverse complement strand
TCCTTCTTGACAACTTCTGTAAGTGGCGCTGCAATAGTACTGAAGTCTTGCACAAATCGCCTGTAGAACCCTGCTAGTCCATGAAAGCTCCTGACTTCTGCCACGTTTTTGGGTGTTGGCCACTCCTTGATAGCCTTGACCTTCTCATCGTCCACTCTAACTCCTTCTGCATTGACAACAAAGCCTAGAAAAACAACCTCAGTAGTACATAATGAACATTTAGAAAAATTAGCAAAGAGAGATTGAGAACGAAGAATATTTAGAACTTGGCGGATGTGTTCTAAGTGTTCTTCTAGACCTTT
>NC_025694.1:18266645-18267096 GCF_000633955.1 Camelina sativa | reverse complement strand
GTTTCTCTGCAGCTTCTGTCTCCTTGCTGGCCACGATCATATCATCCTCCCCCTCTTCAAAAGGATTTGTCCTCAAATCGGGATCTGCATAATAAGGAAGCAAGTCAGAAACATTGAATGTTGAAGATATATTATACTTACCTTGAAGATCAATCTGGTAGGCGTTGTCGTTGATCTTCTTGATGACTTCAAATGGACCATCAGCTCGTGGTAGAAGCTTGCTTTTCCTCTCTTCTGGAAACCTATCCTTACGTAGATGAATCCACACCAAGTCTCCTTCTCCGAAAACGATCTCCTTTCTGCCCTTGTTCGCATGTTTCTCGTATTGCTTGGTTCTTTTCTCTATGTTCTCCTTACCTTTAGCATGTATCCTCCTGACCTGTTCAGCCTTTTCTTTGCCATCAAAGCTACACTTCACACTTAAAGGTAAAGGAATCAAGTCTAGAGGTGA
>NC_025694.1:18229684-18264121 GCF_000633955.1 Camelina sativa | reverse complement strand
TGTACTTCACTGTGATGTTGTTAATAGCTCTGCAGTCAACACACATCCTCCATGAACCATCTTTCTTTGGTACAAGCAAAACTGGTACTGCACATGGACTGAGACTCTCTCTGATGTGTCCCTTGCTCATCAGCTCTTCTACTTGCTTCTGAAGCTCTTTAGTTTCTACTGGATTGGTTCTGTAAGCTGGTCTGTTTGGTAGAGCTGAACCTGGTACCAAATCGATTTGATGCTCTATCCCACGTATTGGCGGCAAACCTGGAGGTATCTCTTCTGGAAATACATCCTTGTACTCCTCTATAATCTCTATCATCTCGCATGGAAGTTCTCCTGCTGACTTAGTACTGGTGAGTGTCTCCTTATACACAAACATGAATGTGGTCATCTCTGGATCAAATAGCTTGTTGAACTCGCTGTGATTGATGTACAGGCTGTGAGACACTTTCTCTGTATCCTTGCGGTTCATGTGAAGCTGGTCCTTGTAGATTTCGCTGGGTGTAAGTGGTAGAAGAGTGACCTTGCGTCCTTTGAACTCAAACGACTGCTTGTTGGTATAGCCATCATGAAACACTCTTCTGTCGAACTTCCATGGTCTTCCCAAAAGGATATGACTTGACTTCATTGGAATCACATCACAAAGCAGCTCATCTTCATATTTCCCAATCGCTAGTTTCACCATCACTTGCTGCGAGACTGTTAAAGCTCCCTTGTTGTTCAACCACTGTAGCTGATAAGGTCTTGGATGTGAAGTGGTCTTGAGATTAAGCTTCTGCACCATCTCTTCACTAGCAGCATTAGTACAGCTACCACCATCAACGATCAAGGTGCAGACCTTGTCTTGAACCATACACCTGGTGTGAAATAGGTTCTCACGCTGCCCTCTGTCATCTGGATGAATCTGAACACTTAAAGCTCTGCGTGCTACTAGCATCTCTCCCATGACTGCTGGTTCACCTTCTTCACCGAATTCAGACTCTGGTTCACTCTCTGAACTGTCTACTGGCACAATCTCTCCTCCTTCTTGAAGAAGAAACATCTTCTTGTTAGGACAGTCTCTGGAATAATGCCCCATTCCTTGGCATTTGAAACACCTGATATGACTTGTAGAGGTGCTACTCTTGGGCTTGAAATCGATTTTAACTTCCTCTTTGACTGTGGCTGTCACGGGTTTGCTGTCCTTGGTGAAGGCGGGTTTACTGAACTCTCTTGGCTTGGGAATGTTAGGCGAAAACGTTGACCTCACTCCCTTTCTCTTGATCTGTGATTCAATTAGCTCTGCCTTATGTACCATTTCTTGCACATCTTCATAATTCTGCAGCTCTATCTTGTCTTGAATCTCTCTGTTCAAACCTCCAAGAAACCTAGACATAACCATGTCTTCACTTTCTCTCAGATCAGCCCTGATCATAAGCGTTTCCAGCTCTTGATACTAGTCTCTAACAGACTTAGTGCCTTGAATGAGACGCCTAAGCTTGTTAAGAATCTCTCTCTGGTAATGTGTTGGCACAAACTTCTTTCTCATCTGCGTGACTAACTGTTCCCATGTTGTGATAGCAGGCTCTCTCTGTCGATGTCTAGTGAGTCCCAACTGCTCCCACCACAACAAAGCATAGCCATTGAATTCAGATATGGCTATCTTCACCTTGTTCAACTCATAGGTATCTTGAACTTGAAAGTTCGACTCCATCTTCCTTTCCCAGTCTAGATAAGTCTCTGGATCATTGGTACCATGGAGCGAAGGATACTGAATTTTGAGGTGCTTCAGCTGCTGCCTCAAAGGATCATAATCCCTGCCATGATCTCTGTTTCTGTTTCTCCTCATTGTCTCTTGACTATGATCTGAAACTTCTTCTTCTTCAGAATACTCTCTATCTGACTCAATGTATATTCGATGTCCAACTACTTGTTCAGCTCGTCGTGGGCGTGTAGGATCTCTACCAGTTCTTCGATGCTCTCTTTCTGTGCTTTGAGTGTTTCTTCTCTGATTGAAACAAGTCTCTCTTCCCCCAGTAGGTGACTTAGCTGTTCTGATCCGTGTATGTTTGGAAGAAGCTCCCACGTGTGCCTTTCCTTTAGCTAAGCGGAGAGCCTCATTAGGACTAGGCGGTTCTGAAGAACTCTGATCTGAAGCGCTAGTTGCTTGAGCTATATCTTTGATCTGCTTCTCAAACTTGTTACTGAGCTGCTCCATCTGTTGCTGGAACTGAGTAGACATTGTCTTGTTTGCTTCTGTTATTTGCTTAGCCATGGCTTGGTTCAAAGCTTCCATAGCTTCTGGAGAAAGCTCCATTGTACCTGCAAATTAAAGAAGAAACTCGAAGTAAAATGTTCCTTGAATGAGAAAAACGAAAATAAACTCTGAAACTCTGAATTTTAAACAGAAAACACGACTGCAGACCTAATGTCGAGCTAGACTATTAGAAAAATCGAACAATACCAGCCCTATAATGAACAAAATTCGAAATAACTAACCCTAATTGCAGTCTAATTCGAAACAACACCAAAACTAAATCCTAAACTCACAGAACTCGATCTAAACACCAATGAACAACGAAAACAAACCCTAAAACTAGACAAACGAAATAAATCAAACAACACAAACGAGATTAGGGTTTTTAGAATCGCTTAGCCTTTGGCACAGAGTTGGCTCTGATACCACATAATACGATCTCCCTAGGATAGAACTCCGATGAAAGGCTGAGGATAAGTGATAGGTGACGTGATCTGGTTGATGATGATGGGCGAATGACTTTGAGTGATGATGTGTGAAGATCGAATGATGAAAACAGTGGTTCGATGGAGATAGATGTTTAGGTGGTTGTATGGATTGGAACAAAGTGAAGAGTTTCTGAATCACAAAGTGTATAGAAACCCAGAAATCAAGAACGCATTCTAGAATTCAAAGTGAGGAAAAAGTGTGACAATACTTGTTCATACAACTTCTTCGCTCCCAAACAAGGAGGCGTGGCTTTTGGGTTTTATAATAAACCCTAGGGTTCGACACTCCAAATAAAACAACAAGGCGTGTAAAGGAAATAAGAAAAACAACGAAGCGTCTAGGTGATCTGTAGTAGTACAGAAGTCACTTGTATTAGTACATTATTCCCCATTGGTAATGACTTCTAGATAACTCGACGTAGTGATCCATTTGCCTCATTAAAAACCATACCGAGAAAACCCAGTGGGACAAAACTCAGCTATGGGAAAAAGAATACAAACTTCACACCTAAGTTATCTAGTTATCATTATCGGGTGAAATCTTCAGGGTGGATATGTTGAAGACTTGGATCCTCGGTAGATTGAATGACCCGTCGGCTATGAGTGCATGAGCTTCCTTGGCCAANATCTTGTTGATGATGATGGACGAATGACTTTGAGTGATGATGTGTGAAGATCGAATTATGAAAACAATGGTTCGATGGAGATAGATGTTTGGGTGGTTGTATGGATTGGAACAAAGTGAAGAGTTTCTGAATCACAAAGTGTATAGAAACCCAGAAATCAAGAACGCATTCAAGAATTCAAATTGAGAGAAAAAGTGTGACAATACTTGTTCATACAACTTCTTCGCTACCAAACAAGGAGGCGTGGCTTTGGGTTTTATAATCAACCCTAGGGTTCGACACTCCAAACAACAGGAAGTTCAAAATAAAACAACAAGGCGTGTAAATGAAAAAAACAACGAAGCGTCTAGGTGATCTGTAGTAGTACAGAAGTCACTTGTATTAGTACATTATTCCCCATTGGTAATGACTTCTAGATAACTCGACGTAGTGATCCATTTGCCTCATTAAAAACCATACCGAGAAAACCCAGTGGGACAAAACTCAGCTATGGGAAAAAGAGTACAAACTTCACACCTAAGTTATCTAGTTATCATTATCGGGTGAAATCTTCAGGGTGGATATGTTGAAGACTTGGATCCTCGGTAGATTGAATGACCCGTCGGCTATGAGTGCATGAGCTTCCTTGGCCAACTCCTTAGCTCTTGAACGAGTGACCCTTCCCACGATCTCCGGTTGCTCTGCAGCTTCTGTCTCCTTGCTGGCCACATATCAGACACACTTCTATGGTGGCTTCCTCAAGCGACATCGTTGGTGGAGTCTCATAGTGACTATTTGGGATGATGCTTTGCATTGGTGGCATTTCCCATATCTTTCAAGCGTGGTCGTTTCCACTGGTTTGATGAGTATGGGATCCCAGAATCATCATGGTAGATAATTTATCCACCATTTGGAAATGTAAGTTAAAGTCTAAGAACTCGATTTTGGAGTGAAGATTGAAGTTTGTGGTTTATATCAGTATTAGTAATTATTATTATCAGTTTATGTCTCTCTTCGGTAGAGTTTGGTTCCGGCAAAAGATCTTCTGTCGGTTTCTCTGGTGGTTTGTTAAAGCCTTGACAATGTGTGAATCAAGAATTATGCAATTTGTTTCAGATTTATGTTGTTCTCGGGGAGGATGGTACAAATCACTACAGATGCAATAGTGTTTTAAAAATATTGCGAAGTGAATTTGGTATTTTCATAGTTGGATGATAGACAAAAATCACAACGACTTGGGTTCGAGTACGAAGAAGGAAATAACAGATTTTATAATCTGTTAGCGAGTAAGAGTCATCTGAACAAGGAGCATCGTGTAATTCGCTTTTTAAGTTGTATGTTCCTTAGTTCTTTGTTTATGTATCCCTGAGTGGATATTCTTTGTAACTTTGTAAACTCAATTTCGAAGAAATAAAAATAGACTTTAAAAAAGAAAATATAAAATATATAAATGTAAAACTTGAGAGAGGGGAAGAGGGGTTTTATGGTTTACGATTCCAAGCTATAAACTCCTAAGGATGTCCACATGGGATCATAAACTCCTAAGGATGTCCACATGGATTTTAATTCCCATGTGGACTTTTAAAATCCTATGTGGACCTCAAAAATAATAAAGTCCAGTATGGGGCAAAACAAATGCCAATAACGTTGGACTTCTGAATAAACATATGAAAAGAACCTTTTCCTTTAAGTTAGAACCAGTTCTCCTCGTAAAACATAGCAACTACAATATTTTTTCAAATCTATAAAGGGAATATAAATAGAGTATTTAATTATTTAACTAAATACTAATTTGTGAAGAGTTTCGAGTCTTTTTTGGGTTTTCTCGAAAACAAAAGTCTCAAATCCCATTAATTCATCACAATTCACAATATCACTAGTCCTCGATCAAAACCAACACTATTGCCCCCCTTTACCAAAAAAATTAACCCTTCGGCGATGGCGACAACATTTGACAGCAAGATATCGGGTCATCTCTTTTGCTCCTCTTCTACTTTCTCGCTGTCGATCTTGGTATAACTACAAGACAAATAAGTTATTGAGTAAGTTAAAATGTCGTTTTCATTTTGATTTTTGTGTAAAATTGGAAGAATCAAATTTGATTTTGTTCGTTTGTATAGAATCTGAAGGGTTATGGGGGAAATAAGGTGTAATAGAATCAATTGAGTGGAAAAAGAGTGTCTATCTAGGTATAACTGCAGTTGGAATCTTCGTAGAACTAATCTATTGACTAATAGCCTCAATCTTGAAAGCGATTGAATGGAAATGTTTAGAATCGTTAGTTCATTATGTTTTCGTTTGTTGAATATTAGTGGTAAACTAAATGATTTTGTTTGTTTGTTGCTTTGTGCAAGGGAGTAATGGCTCGGACAAAGAACGCAAGTGTATCTTGTCCTCATACAGAACCCGAGCATATTACTGGAGAAGAACTAGTTCTGCCTCCTCCGGTAGTGGTTTCTGATGAGGAAACCGAAGCTCTACAACCTCCTAAGATGTACTCCACTCCGAGTGAGTATACAAAGCCATTCAAGATTACAGCAAAGTGCTATATACATAAGGCAGTGGAATTATTACAGAGTCATCTTAAAGAGTGGGAGTTGAATTGGTTCACGGATCACCCGCAGTTCAGTCACTTCTTCCACATGCATAGGGACCCAAATCATAAGCTGATGGGTATGTGGCTGTTATTTCTTCGCACAACATGTTTAGAGAAGAAGAGGGAAGTTTGGTTTATCGTCAACGGCGTTCCGATCCTGTATTCTCTCAAAGAGTTTGCAATCATGTTAGGATTACACTCCCATCACTATCCGAACTTCTATGAAAACAGGGGCAGTAACGTATTTGTCGGCAAGTATTTCCCCCAGGAAGTAAGATAAAATATCAAGATGTGGAGGAAAAGTTGTTGTCAATGAAGGAACCTTCTGATGATCATCTGAGAATGGTTGTGCTATATTTCTTAAGCAGTGTCATCGTCGGAAAGGAAAATACAGGAGAGGACGCACCCTGTGTGGAGACGTTTTTCCTTAGGGCCGTAGGGGATCTAGAGGTTTGCAAAACATTCCCATGGGGGAGATATGCATATGATGAAAATTTGATAAAAATCTTCTATTTGTTGGAAAAATGTGGAGGAGTTGTTGGTCCACAAAAGGTCTTTCCTAGTTTTGTTACTCCCCTGAAGGTATGTATGATTTCATTATCCATTTCTTAATTTTTTATGATAGTTATACTGAAAACAACCAATGATTTCATTGTGTTTTGTAGTTTCTAGCGTTTGACGCAATCCCAGTTATCAGGAACGCTTTCTGCGAGAATGTTCAACCCACAGATCCTCAGTGTCCTTGAATGTGCAAGATAAAGTTTAAACCTAGTACCATGAAAGGTTATCCTTTGTCGGATGTGTATGACAAACTCGATACAACTAAGGTTAGTTGTACCATTATAATGAAAATTAGATAATTTTTTTTTTTTACGTATCACTTAAGTTTTATTACTTTTTTCTTTACGATACACAGGATATTCAGAGTATATTAACTCCAACGGATGATAAGGAAATATTATTGCAAAGAATCATGGATGATCAGTGTGGATTGAATGATTTTGATGATGTAATTGCTGATGGTTGGAAGAATCCTTTAGTTCATGAGGGGAGGACTATATGTTTTGAAGAGCTTTATAATCAAGATATAGCCAGTCGAGCAAATGAGGCTAATATGGTTACAGAAACTGTGAATATGGCTCCAAGAAAGGTTCGTCAAGGAAAAAAAGACAAGGGGAAGGGGAAAGTGGCTCCAAAGAATGTAAGTATTGATGGATTGGCTGAGCTTGTGTACGGGTTAAAGACAGTGGTGGAGAATGGATTTCAGAGTATCAAAGAGAAGCATGAAGAACAAGATAAAAGACTCAAAATTATGGAAGCATCAATCCAATCATTCCGGCTAAGTGCTGAGGAGAATGAGCTAAGAGGCAAAGAGGTGAAGACAAGTCATGATGGGAGTGGTACGGCTAGGAGTGATGAGGATGGTGGGGATAAGGAGAACGAGAATGAGAAGATGGAAAAAGATTGTGTTGTGTATGGTGGTGATAAGGAGAATGAGGTTGGAGAAAAGGAGGAGATGGAAAAAGATAGTGTTGTGGATGGTGGTGATAAGGAGAATGAGGTTGGAGAAAAGGAGGAGATGGAAAAAGAGGTGGCTGAAGATGAGGAGATTCAGGGTGGAGAAAAGGTGATGGAGATTGAGAAAGAGGTGACTCAAGATGATGAGATGGAGATGGAGATTGGAAAAGATGATAAGATGGAGATGGAGATTGGAAAAGATGATGAGATGGAGACGGAGATTGTAGAAGATGATGAGGCAAGTAACAAAGAGATGCTTAAGATGAAAAGTGGAAAAGAAGAGGAAAAACCAAGTAAAGGAGGCGGTAAAAAGACAAAGAAGAATGCAAAGAAGGTTGTGTATCAAAGTCCTATTGGGACGAGGGGGAAGGAGAAGGAGAATGAGGAGATGGAAAAAGATAGTGTTGTGGATGGTGGTGATAAAGAGAATGATGAGGCAAGTAACAAAGAGATGCTTAAGAGGAAAAGTGGAAAAGAAGAGGAATAACCAAGTAAAGGGGCGGTAAAATGACAAAGAAGAACGCGAAGAAGGTTGTGTATCGAAGTCCTATTGGGACGAGGGGGAAGGAGAAGGAGAATGAGGAGATGGAAAAAGATAGTGTTATGGATGGTGGTGATAAAGAGAATGATGAGGCAAATAACAAATAGATGCTTAAGAGGAAAAGTGGAAAAAGAAGAGGAAGAACCAAGTAAAGGGGGCGGTAAAAAGACAAAGAAGAATGCGAATAAGGTTGTGTATCGAAGTCCTATTCGGATGAGGGGGAATAGGAATGTTACCAAACTTGTGTATGCTGCTGGTTCTATGTGATTGTTTCAAGTGAGTTATTGTAGTGGCTATTGCATGTACACAAGGATACTTATCGAAATCAAAACGGCGGCAAGAGCAACTTTTATTTCTTAAGTCCACCACATAGGTCTTTCTATCGCGACCAATGACACTATATAGAAGGGCGTAAGTGTTAAGCTCATTCACCGTTAGTTTGTATGCAATCTCAACTCATTCATGAATTTCGCTCTCCACAAAGGAACAAGTTTCTGTGCATTTGACCCACTAACGGATTCCTTCCTATTCTTGCAAAACCATTCTGCATATTTTACGTTACATTATAATTCTAGCAAAAGTCTATAATGTAACGTAATTATATACTTTATCTTATGAACATAACGTGGTATTGTTTACGAGGATAAAGGGGCCCAAATACTGTATGGGGAAAATGTTTTTGACATTATAACCTGTTATTATTTCGAGAAGAACAGGTTCTGAATTATGTATTAACCTTTTTGTAGCGTTATGTATTAATATTTGCTGGAAATTTAATTGTGATAAAAAATAAAGCTGAATTTCATTTTTCTTTTTATTTAATTATAAACCAATTACTGAATAATAAGAACAAAAACACATGATTAGTCAATAAATTAAAAAATCAAATTAATTACTTTATTTTGATTTTGGTCCACATTCCACAACACAGTGTCACAATTCATGGATATAGTTTGTTTTTTTTTTTTTAACCTCAAAAATAATAAAGTCCAGTATGGGGCCAAAACAAATGTCAATGACGTTGGACTTCCGAATAAACATATGAAAAGAACATTTTCCTTTAAGTTAGAACCAGTTCTCTTCGTAAAACATAGCAACTAAAATATTTTTTCAAATCTATAAAGGGGATATAAATAGAGTATTTAATTATTTAATTAAATACTAATTTGCGAAGAGTTTCGAGTCTTTTTTGGGTTTTCTCGAAAACAAAAGTCTCAAATCCCATTAATTCATCACAATTCACAATATCACTAGTCCTCGATCAAAACCAACACTATTTTCCCCTTTTACCAAAAAATTAACCCTTCAGCGACGGCGACAACATTTGACAGCAAGATATCGGGTCATCTCTTTCGCTCCTCTTCTACTTTCTCGCTGTCGATCTTGGTATAACTACAAGACAAATAAGTTATTGAGTAAGTTAAAATGTCGTTTTCATTTTGAGTTTTGTGTAAAATTGGATGAATCAAATTCGATTTTTTTCGTTTGTATAGAATCTGAAGGGTTATGGGGGAAAATAAGGTGTAATAGAATCGATTGAGTGGAAAAAGAGTGTCTATCTAGGTATAATTGCGGTTGGAATCTTCGTAGAACTAAGCTATTGACTAAAAGCCTCAATCTTGAAAGCGATTGAATGGAAATGTTTAGAATCGTTAGTTCATTATGTTTTCGTTTGTTGAATATTAGTGGTAAACTAAATGATTTTGTTTGTTTGTTGCTTTGTGCAAGGGAGTAATGGCTCGGACAAAGAACGCAAGTGTATCTTGTCCTCATACAGAACCCGAGCATATTACTGGAGAAGAACTAGTTCTGCCTCCTCCGGTAGTGGTTTCTGATGAGGAAACCGAAGCTCTACAACCTCCTCAGATGTACTTCACTCCGAGTGAATATACAAAGCCATTCCAGATTACAGTAAAGTGCTATATTCATAAGACAATGGAATTATTACAGAGTCATCTAAAAGAGTGGGAGTTGAATTGGTTCACGGATTCGAGGCTAGCACAAAAGGGTTTCGACCGACACCACATTGGTGTCGATCGACACTGACTCTGCAGATGCGATCTGCACGAATCCGAATGTCGAACCTCCATTTCAAATCACTACGAAACCGTCTCAAACTCTCCCAATCGCCTCAAGAACCTATGGGAATCACTAAAACAACAAGCCCAAGCAAGCAAACACCACAAATAGACAAAGAACAACCAAACACAAGAGATCTCAGGCTTAGATCAGCCATGGTCAAGCACTCACCTTTTTTACAGGAAGATTGGAATGAGAAACGGTAGAACCAACACCTTAGGAAGCTTCTCCTTCGTTCCCAATAACAGCTCTTCCTTCCACAGCCACAGATCCCTCCAAAAACACCAAGAACAAAACAAAAATCTCTCAAGAACACTCTCAAACGCTCTCCAACACTTTCTCTCCTTTTCTCTCTTTTTCTCGGTCAACGGCGACAAAACAAGACAACCTAAAACCCTTAATTCGTCGCTTCTCCTCTAATATACTTAGTTTAGGGATTTCCAATTGAACCAAACCGAACCAAACATCAACTAAAACAAATCAATCAAAATTGGAAATGATGGTGTCGATCGACACACCCATGGTGTCGATCGACACTCAGACCAATTGCAAATGCTGGTTCGCGGACGTTACAATTCTCCCCCACCAACAAGGATTCGTCCTCGAATCCCGCAGCATCGTCCATCCGTCAAGGACCTCCGTGCCACCATCAAAACGGCCCGCACATCCTCCGACTGGACTTAAATACCGTCAGCCAAGGTTTCCTGTGCAACTGTCGCAACAGCCCGCACACCTCCGACTAAACCTCAAGGTCTCCCTCTAGTCAATATACTCACATCCAAGACCCTATTTGCTCGCAACTCAGTGCTTCCCTCGTCCGTGGTCGCAACCAATGAATCATGCCGGCTCGCTATCAGGCCAACTGCCTTAAGCTACGGCATCCAGGAAGTCACACACACACGCTCCCCCGCTCTCGGGTTGCAACCTNTGATGGTGTCGATCGACACACCCATGGTGTCGATCGACACTCAGACCAATTGCAAATGCTGGTTCGCGGACGTTACAATTCTCCCCCACCAACAAGGATTCGTCCTCGAATCCCGCAGCATCGTCCATCCGTCAAGGACCTCCGTGCCACCATCAAAACGGCCCGCACATCCTCCGACTGGACTTAAATACCGTCAGCCAAGGTTTCCTGTGCAACTGTCGCAACAGCCCGCACACCTCCGACTAAACCTCAAGGTCTCCCTCTAGTCAATATACTCACATCCAAGACCCTATTTGCTCGCAACTCAGTGCTTCCCTCGTCCGTGGTCGCAACCAATGAATCATGCCGGCTCGCTATCAGGCCAACTGCCTTAAGCTACGGCATCCAGGAAGTCACACACACACGCTCCCCCGCTCTCGGGTTGCAACCTTCGAGACATACCGGCTCACTGCCAGGCCACCGCCTACAGCTACGGTATCCAGGGAGTCTCAAAAAAAATTCCGCTCTTGGGTCGTCACCCTAAAGCGCGCTCTCGGATCGTCATCTGAAGCAACATACCACTCCCACTCTCTGGACACAAAGTCCATCAAGCTATCGGTATCACATGAGTTGGGCCCTCACGGCCTTGAGCAAACAAGTCTGATGCCATCGAGTATCTCCCGACTAGATCTACCTCAACACTATCCACAAAAATTTCCCTTTTTTTAGAAACTTTCTAACTCTGGAAACTTCCTTTTTGTGGAAACTTTCTATTTATGGAAACTTTCCAAAAATAGAAACCCGAGCTATTTGTCTTTTTCCCATGACAACAACAGTTAGACATAAAGAAAAATACTCATCTTATTAATCTCAAAAATGTCATAATCGTTTCAACCCCAACAAAAATACATAAGAAAAATAAGATACCACAATCCAATCCATCAACCCGCTCCAGCCAGAAACTACCGCTTGGACCTCAAGTCGTCCTCTTGCCCAGCTGCAACCTCAACAAGCTCCGCTCTCGTAGCATAGCTCATCACTCTACACCGAATCCTCAGATCATCTCGCAGAGCCAACAAGAACCTCTGCACCTGAGCCGACTCTGGCTCCCAAGCCTGGCCTGCATACCCCACAAGCCCACTGAACTCAGCATCCAGCTCCCGCACTGTACGGTCCTCCTGAGTCAATCCCAAGAACCGTGCCTCCATGCAGTCAAGAGCCTCCTGTGGAAAATACTTGGAGTTAAACTCCCTCACAAAATCCACCCAAGATATATCCCGCTGCACCCTCCGTGCTGTCACCGACCTCCACCACACACGTGCATCACCTGGCAAGTAGTGTCCTGCCAAATCCACCCTAAACTGGTCGGGACACCGAAGCGACCGGAAAAGATCTTCCATCCTCTCTCTCCACTCATTCACTACACTCGGATCCGCACCTCCCGAGAAGGGCCCCGCTCCCACTCGCTGCAGCTGCAACATCATCTGCACATACTGAGCGTCCACTAACTCGGCCCCTGGTTGCACACCTGCCTGCAAACCCGCCACAGGCTGCACCGCTGGAACCTTCCCACCAACCACTAGCAGCACCGCTGCTGGCAGCCGCACCAAAACCTGAGTTAGCAAGCCCACCAAGACATCCTCCCTGCATGGAGCCCCCTCTGCTGCAACCCACACACCCGGGGCAACACCGTGACCGACACCAGGCCCATCCGCCCTGCCGTCACCCAAACCAGCCTAGTCTCCAGACACACTAGGATTAACCTGTGACTCCGCTACCTCCTCATTGGCCATGCTCTGGATCACACTCTCACTGGCCTCGGGAACCTGACCTCGTCCCTGACCACGACCACGACCACGTCCACGACCACGACCACGACCACGACCAACAACAACCTCACCTCTAACCATCTGTATCACCAAGAACAGAAGGCTAAACAACAAATAATTCTAATCACACAAGAACACAACTCACCGTGGAATCACGAAGTAGGCTCGAAGAGGATGTTCTAGGACCTCATGCCACACACAATTGACTAAATAACATAATCAACTCTAGCATGAAATCCCAAACAGCAACAGTAAAAGCACAGTGAACCCTAGTCCTAGAACCGTAAGGGCTCTGATACCAAAATGAAACAAGCGTTCCCGTTTTTTTTTTTTAATTCACTAGTGGTCCCATACCAACTAAAAACCTAGCAACAATCAACAACAGCGGATAACCAAAACAACTCCAATAAACCTATAAGAATTCCAACATTAACGATGTTCTATCAACTCAATTCTAGCAACCTAACAATAGCTAGACCACAATCAACCAAGCCTCTAGAACATCCTCCTCCTCATCGCCCTGATTCCACGATCACACTTGGCCTTTACCTGCACCACAAACACATATTGAGATGCATGAGTATTATTAAAAATACTCACTGAGGCTATCCTCCCATCTACTGGGCTATACACACAAGCAACTGAGATTCTATTGTTAAGTTGAACCAACAAACACCATCAACACATAAACAAGCGACTCACAAACGGTTAAAAGTGGTGTTGACCGAAATATAACTAGGTAAAGGAAGTAAAACAAGGTAAAACAAAGTAATACTAGGTAAACGGAAGTAAAACTAGTAAGTAAAAAAATAAAACTAAATATAACTCGGTAAAACTAGTAGAACCATAGTAAAACTAGGTACAACCAGTAGTCTCGTGACAAATTGCTTGGATTATTTTCCATGATTCTATCGTTTGTAAAACTAGTAAAACTATCGTTTGTAATATCTCATCTACTAAATCAAATGCAGTAGAACTAGGTGAAACTAATAAAAGTACGTAAAACTAGTAAAACGGAAATATAACTAGGGAAAGGAAGTAAAACAAGGTAGTACTAGGTAAACGAAAGTAAAACTAGTAAAGTAGATAAAACTAAGTATAACTGGGTAAAACTAGTAGAACTGGAGTAAAATTGGGTACAACTAAGGTAAAATTGACTGACACCAGTGTTGTTATCGCAGAACAGATCAAAAGATATCGGGCTTTATATTGGATTTGTTTAATGGGCTTTGAATTACGAGTGGGCCGGGTTTAACTGATCAGATTCGACCGACACCACTAATGGGTGTTGGTCGACACCGAGAATAGACGTGCAAAGCCTTTTTACCCCGAGTCGTCTTCTTCGTTCCTCACAATCACTCAAAACCCAACCAAACACTTCAAAACTTCATAACTTCTTTGATTTTGCTCCGTTTTTCAAAGCTCTAACCCACTCTTTTTGCACTCTTCTTTCCAGATATAGGGTCAATTTCTCAGTTTGAAGCAATGGCACCCCATAAGAAGCAGAAAACTACCATCGGGGAAGCTTCATCTTCCTGCCAGTCCGGCCACAGCCAGCCGCTGCGAGCTCTGGCGAGACCTCCCACCACCTTGCATGAACTCTATCTTCCTTCTCCCATCCAATCTCAAACCCCATGGCCAAATGAGGAACATGCCCAGATTCACACTCAAAAGGAATAGGATGATGAACCTCTTGTTGAGCTTGGGAAGTCTGAATTTATCAACAGGCCTTTGCTTCAAAAATGGGGAGAGTATGAGACAATGTTGTACAATGCTTGGTTGGAAGTTTAAATCAAACCTACCAGGTTTGTTGATCCTGCTATTATTCGTACGATGGGAAACTATGGTGAGGGGTCTTAGGTTTGATAGAAAAAATGCACTTGGGAACCATATACACCAAGCAGTATGACTGTTATCCGGATTTAGTGCATCAGTTTATGGCTTCTGTTAGGGTCACTTATGTGAATGAGCGGGCAGCAAAGGCTTATGAGGGTGGCATGCATTTCTTCATCAGACGAATGCCCTATAGTATGAGATTTTCTGAGATTTGTGATGACTTTGGTTGGCCCCGTTGGTTTCATGGCATTGCTCTGCCCAAACAGTATTCAGATGTTTCTACTCTATGGTCTTACATAGGAAATGGAGAGTATGACCCCAAATTATCTCTTCAGTCATATGTCCGACATCTAGCGCTCAGGTATATTCTTCGAGCTATTGGCCACCATTTCTTGTGTAAGATGGAACCATGAAAGATGCGAGCAACATATTTGTATTTGTTAGGCCTTCCCTCTTGTTTTTTATTTTGTATGTGAAACAAACCAACATTTTTTTTTTTAATATCCTAGTATCTAGTGATCCCATACTTACTAGCAACCTACCCCAATCAATAACAAACAGCGGATAACACATAACCAATCCAATAAACCAATAATGAATAATGAATAACTTAAACCAATTCCAACAACAATCCGAAACATAGCAAGTCATAGAACCATCAATCATAACAACCGTTCTAGACCACTAAGTTCCACTCTGGCATCCTATCAAAGACACAGAGCAAACAACGGAGCCTCTAGAAATTCTTCCTCTTCATAGCCTTGATTCCACGATCACACTTTGCCTTTACCTACACCACAACACATATGAGATGGGTGGATATTTTGTAACCATTCAGTGAGGCAATCTTCCCATCTACTGGGCTTTACACACAAGCAACTGAGAATTCCAATGTTAAACAAGCAACAAACAAACCAGGGAAACAAGTATTAGCAGTTGCTAAAAAGGATTCGCGTCGACCGACACCCTCCTGGTGTCGATCGACACTCCTCCTTGGTGTCGACCAACACCACCTCTTGGTGTCGACCGACACCTCTCCTCGACCCGGAAACTCTCGATCCAACCCTCGCAAAGTCTTCGTGTCGTCAACACCTTGATGTCGACCGACACCCACCTGGTGTCGATCGACAACGACTCCGCAGACACGTTCTGCTCAAAGATGAAAATCGTAGATCCGCTTCCCAAAACCTCCGAATCATCCGAAACTCACCCAAAGGACTTGGAAACTCAAGGGAACCAACAACCAACAACCAACCACAAACATACAAGAAAACAACACAAACAGCCAGAAAACAAGCAAAACAAAGGATTCTCATGGTCATGCACTCACCTCTTTGCAGGAAGTTTCTGACCCAAAGCAACGAATCCAACACATTGGAAGGCTTCTCCTTCGTTCCTAACACAAGATCTTCACAGCAACAGATCTCCAAGGAAAGCACCAAAACTCCAAAAATCTCTCAAAACTCAATTCTCTCTTCTGACTCTCTGGAAAACGACAAATAACGGCTGTTCCCAAACCCTCAAGTCGACTTCCCCCTCTTAATACGTCGGTTAGAAACTTCAATTGAACCAAACCAAACAAAAACAACAATTTAAATCAACCCGGTCAGACCAGAATTGATAGTGTCCATCGACAGACCCATTGGTGTCGATCGACACCCGCCTTGAAAACCAATTATTCAGTGCGCAGATGTTACAGTATTAAGCCAAAACCCTTCCGAATTACAAACTTCTTGACAATATTTGTAGAATAAAGAAAAAGAATGAAGTTAATTCTTTTATTTTTATTAATTGTTTTTGTAGATGTAGATTTTGATATGAGTAGTCAACGTTATAAACTTAGTATTGTTTATATAGGGAATATTGTGTATAAAAAATAAGTTTTAGCGAATTAAATAATTTGTTATTGTTTTCTACGACTTCTAAAACAAGAAATTGAATCTGTTAAATAATTTAATTAGATAATTTGGAAAATATTATTTTCTTATTTTATAAACCAATATAATATTTTCTTTTGTTAGTTATTAAATTAATTAACATGCAATGACATTTTTTGTAATATGTTATATCAAAGTTGGTTAAAATTCTATCAACATTGCTTAAATAAGTATATAGAGATGCACATCAATCTATAAATGTAACATCCACTAACCAAATAATGTGATTTGGGGGTGAGTGTCGATCGACACCAGGGGGAGTGTCGATCGACACCAATAATTTCCAGTTAGACCAGTTTGTTTTAAATCATTGAAATTAGAATTTGCTCGGTTTGGGAAGCCCTAAATCGGAGTATTTAAGTGGGAATCGACATTGGTGTTTGGAGAAGCCGCTTATTGTTGTTTTAGAGAGAAAAGAGAGAAGAGAAAGTGTTCTTGAGAGATTGTGGTGATTCTTGGCTTGTTTGAGATATATGTTCCTATGGAGTGGAAATCTTGTGCTAGGAACAAAGGAGAAGGCTTCTAAGGTGTTGGATTCATCGTTTGAAGCCAGATATTCCTGAAAAAGAGGTGAGTGCATGACCATGGCTGATCTAAGTATGAGAATCCTTTGTTTTGCTTGATTTTTGGTTGTTTGTGTTGTTTGCTTTTTGTGGTTGTGGTTGGTTGTTGGTTGCCATGAGTTTACAGGGCTTTTAGGGGAGTTTTGGACGATTTGGAAGAGATGAGAAGTGGTTTTTCAACTTTCGGCTTCGTTCAGATCGTGTCTACAGAGTCGATGTCGATCGACACCAGGGGTTGGGTGTGTCGATCGACACTTATGGTCTGTGACGGTCGACACCATCTTGTCTGACGCTTGTATCCTGGTTTGTTTGTGCTTGTTTGTGGTTTGTTAAACATTGGTTTCTCAGTTGCTTGTGTGTATAGCCCAGTAGATGGGAGGATTGCCTCACTAAGTATTTATGATAATACTTACGCATCTCAATTGTTGTTTGTGGTGTGCAGGTATGTGACATGGAATCATGGCAATGAGGAGGACGATGATCTAGGGTCTCGGTTATTGTGTTATAGTTATGTTATTTGATGTTGGAACCTTGGATAGAGTTGTGCTAGGTTGTCGGATAGAAGGGTTAGAAATGTTATTGTATTGATGATATGTTGGTTTTGTATTGTTGGTAGGTTTCCACTATGCTTATTGGTTGTTGCTGGTTTAATGATTAATTGTGGTTTGGTTAGTTTAATTAAGTAGTATGGAATGCTTAATTATATATTTTTATTATTAAAACGAAAAAACGGTTCGGGTTGTTTCAATAAAAATTGAGCAGTTAGACTTTAAAAACTGTTTTTTTACTAGCTAAATATGGTAGTTTGCAAATGTCTTTTTACTCTGAATGTTTTACACCTCCATTTTGGCTTTTAGGCCAGTTGTATGAAACTATTCCAATTCATCAATATAAATTCGCTTTTGACGGAAAAAAGTGTTTTTTTTTAAAACGCTATAAAAATATGATTGGTAACTTTTCTGCTGTTAAAACTTTAAATTAAATCTAAATGTTTTGAAGTCTCTCCCAATCACTCCCTAAATCTAGATTTATTCAATCTAAATTTGTACCCCGGTTTACACAAATTTACAATTTTTACATAGATTTATTTATTTATTTTTCAAATTTTTTTATTATTTACTTTACAACTATTGTTTGAATATTTTCAAAGATACTTTTTAAAATCAAATATCTATATACATTTGTATTTTACACAAATATAAATATATATATATATGCCGTTAAAAAATCCAAATTATATATGTATATATATATATATATATATATATATATATCCCCTATATATTAAAAGAGAAGCATTTTGGAGAAAAAGCTGATGTGTCGTCGCCAGAGAGCTCCATAGCCAATTTATTATTCACCCTTAGTATTCTATAAAATTACATAAAACTGCCACTGACTATATATATATTTTTTTTGTCAATTGCCACTGCTCTTCAATTTATTTATATACACAACATTTTTCTCCTATAAATTCTAAAATTGGTGAATATTATTCAAAAATTGATAAATATTACCCTACATATTTTCAAAATTAAATTAATTTCACTATGTATTGTAATATAATAATATGACTATATTATGAGATGTAAAACATATATATATATATATTTTAAAAATCATATTTTCATAAATATAAATAATGTTACCTTTCTAATAATTTTATAAAGCTCTAATAGTGAAAGAATCGAAGATCATTTGAAACTGTCTCACTGTTTATTCTTTTGCTAAAAACACTAACTATATTTTCCCAAAAGAACATATGATCACCAATTGAAATGACATGAATATATACTTTAATTTGGATAATTGTGTAGTTAAACATTATATATAAATATGTAGTTATAGTGTTTTTACAGAAATCTTAAAATTTAGAAAATTCAGTTCAAGAAAAATGAAAACAAGTAATAATATTATACCAATAGCTGAGATATATAGGGATCTAATGACCAATAAAAATTTATTAAATCCAGTGATATAATACTGTAACTAAAACCAATTATATAATGGATTTAATGACCAATTATAGTCTTCTCCCTCACGAAACAATTTTATAATTTTATATCTCCATCAATTACAAGCACATATATTACTTTAAAAAAACTAAAAATATCCAAATTAATAGAATTCTTCTTAATAAAATACCTTCTAGTATCTCCTATATAAAATACTTTATATCCCATTTTCTTATTTGCCCTTCTTACACTATATTATTTTCATGAAATTGTCATTAATATAACTAAGGAATATTACATTCAATAATTGAAGGAAATCTATATTATTAATTGGAGAATACACTTAAGGGTTAAAAAAAATCATATCAAACATCGATGTCACCAAACTGACCCAATTTACATATTAGGAAGAAAAAAAAACAGTAAACAACAGATTTATTATATTTTAGGAAATTGTTCAAATTAGTTCCATAATAATCAGTTTATGGGAATTTTTGCGTGGGTATATTCATGTATGACAAAAAACGGGACGAGAATTTTAAGAATAAGAATTCAAGCAGAACATATGCAGACATATTATTTACTCATGTAAATTACAAATAATGGGTTAAATTTGGGTCAAATAAAATTAAACGTTGATATCAGACATATTAGACGGGTCTGATAGCTTGACAATTATGTTTTTTAAATAAAATTATGAAAATAACTCTGCACGTACGTGCGGGTCCGAACCTAGTAGATATTTATAATTAATAAAAAATGGCATAGTTTTAAAAGTTTTGTTAGTCATACACATTTTCATTAATTATTGTATCACATATATGAAATACACTAAAGTTGAATAAAAATAAAAATAAAAAGACATTTGCATTTTACCCAAAAGAAATCCCACTTGATTATTGCAAAGCATTACTCCATCTCTCCATACCCTCTATATATAACTTCATCATCCTGTGAACATAATCCATAATCAAAATCTCAAACATTTTTAAGAAATTGAAATAAAATTATATAGAAAGGAGTCATTAAGGTTTCAAGACATGAAGTTCATTACAATATTATTCATGGCCTTCGCTCTATCGTCTCTTGTTCTAACCAAAACAACAATAGTAGGGGAAGAAGTGAAAGCGGCATGTGTTGTGGCAGATGTTCAAATATGCAAGTCGGCAGTAACAACTGAAACCCCACGTTCAAAAGAATGTTGCGCAAAACTGAATGAACAACAATCGTGTTTATGTGATTACTTGAAAGATCCATCGGTTAGTAAATATATTACAGCTGCTAAAAGAGTTTTAGCGGCTTGTGATATACCTTTTCTTAGTTGTTGAGTTTCCAAATATATTTATAACAGAATCTATAATGTTTTAATCTTCAAAATTATATTTGATATTACTCCCTCCGTTTTAATTTAATTGTCGTTTTGGGACTTAATTTTTGTTTTATAATAATTGTCGTTTTAGATTTTCAATGCAGATGTTTGATGAATATTGCTGTTTTAAAGTTTTAACCAATCAAAAAATTATGAAATATATTTATAAAGGGCAAAACAGAAAATTTAATACTTTTCTTAATTTGTGTGCAAAAAAGTTAAACGACAATTAAAAAAAAATCAGAGGGAGTAGAAGTTTATCATGCCAAGATTATTGACATGATTCAATTGTTTCCTTATATTTATCGTTATCGTCGATGCTCAAAATTCAATATCCACTTGTGTTTTACTCTTTAGTATATTATGATTTTCATGTCTTCTATTTTCTCATATTGCCAAGGGTTAGATTTTGTTACACTAGTCCTCTTGAAAATAGGGATTCGATTTTTCATTGGTATTAATTAATTATTTAGGGTTTTATGGGTAAAACTTGTAAATTGGGAACTATTTTCCAACTTTATGATTTTAGACATTTTTAAGATATAAAAAATGACTGTTATGCCTTTGTCTTATATATCTTATCCTTTATTTTTCTTCCGACCACAATATTTTTCTTCTGATAACCAAAACCTTTGCTTCCTCTCCCGACCACAACCCTCGCTTTCTCGGCCATAATCCTTACTTCTCACCATCATGCTCCATCAACATCGTCTCTGTCAATCGAAAGTCAAAACGCAACTCTTTCGCCTTACAAACATCTCAGTCGCCAACACCATCTCTGATCCAATGAGTTCAATGGTTTCAATTAATTGCTTTTTGAATCAAAGAAACTAAACCCTAAAGACATAATATCTAATGTACCCAAGGACTCGAATCCCAAACATCATTTGATCTCATTGTCACCACCATCAGATCCATTGTTTTTCTCTTAGGTTGGACAAACACAAACTAAAAAATCCAAACCAAAAAAAAAATTAAGGCAAAAAAGTATTTGTAAGTAAATTTAACTTCTCAATTTTGTAACTATAGACTATCAGTCCTATATCCATAAGAAATTTGTGAAATAAAGATTTTCTTGTAATTGATTCACATCATTTTATTTCTTGTGACTAGATAATAGATACTAGTTTACTAGATTTTATATAAAGCCTGACCCAATGATTAAAAACCATATATAATTATGAGAAAAGGACATATTTTAGTGGCATTTATAGATTTTGCCACTTCATTAAAATTATTTTAAATTTTCCATTTTCTTATACTTTAAACACACAATTTTACACGTTATATTTGGGTTGATTTGGATTTATTTTCTTTTAGGGTATAGTTTGGTTATTAATTATGTATTTTATGAAAAAAAACATTTCACTGGATTAATGATGATGTTACAAAGAAATCCCACTGGATTGATGATGATGTTCCAATCCGTGATTTTTTACCGGAAGAGCATGTGTACTTCATTGATACAGGTTTTCGGACTGAAAACACAATGAAACCACCTTCGGCTAAAGCAGCATCGACCGACACTACCTACAAGACCGACGTGTCTATTCGCGACAATACTGCAGCATTGATCGATGCTACTAATGGTGTCAGTCGACACCTCTTTTACCGAGACAAATTGGCCGATTGATGGTTTTTTAGCTGCAGTGGCTAGCTCCAACAAACCGTAATATGCTGATATAGCCAACTAACTTGCTTCAGAAGTGGAACAAGACAATTTCACAGGCTATCATAAAAAGGGTTGTTAAAATTCTTTGTATAAACCTGTTATAATTCACAAAGGCTTAGGTTAGTAATGGGAAGGCTTAGGTTAGTAATGGGGAAAGGAAGAAGGCTAATGGGCCTGTAGGCTAACCACATGAAATGCATGTATTGTACAATCTATAAATATCTAATACAACTCCAGTTGACAAAAAAAGATTCACCACTTTTCTTATTAATTTTTAGTATTTCTTTGTTAATTTTTTTTATTTTATATTTAGTTGCTTCACAAGATTACGATATAGTTTCAAACAAAAAAGACTTGTTTTAACTATATAGTATGACCCCCTAAAAATAACTCATGCTCCGCCACTGGATGAACTTCCGATAAAAGTTAAATCATTAATCATGCTACAGTTGAAAAAACCAAGTTTTTTCTCTCTTCTCTTTCTAAAATCTTTGAGAGGGAGAAAGCTCTGTTTATACTTCCGGCGATTCTTTTCGTCGGTTTTTTTTGTCTCTGGCTAAGTTTGGTTGTATTCCTCGCCTAAGTGCGAGATGTACTTAGCTTTTATGGCTATCTTATTTAGTTTTTTTTTCTTTTTTTTCTCCTTTTGCAGATTCCGTTAAACCTCTCTTATAGATTGATGAGGCAAAAGTTAAGGAAGAAAACTGCAAAAGATTTTCATGAACTTCGGAGTAAGATGCTAAAATCTACCGGAATCTTGTGGTGAAACGAGTGATTTTCTCACTGGAAATTTTTCATGTCCGATCGGATTTTAGCTCTGGTAGAAAGACGATGTTGACTATTGAGTCGGTCATTTTCCACTCTAGACGTGTCTATGACGTGTCCCACTCTAGACCTAGCTTCTTGCTTTGCCGTATCATTTGTATAGGTTTATGTTTGGGCTTTATATTTGGGTTATTGGACTCCTAAAATTCACATTGTATCTTTCTTGTAATCTGCCAATGTTGGGTTAATCAATGAAAATGGATAGCGGACAAAAAAAAGAAAAAAAAAAAAAAGCCAGATTAAAAATGAATAGACGACCTTCAAATGGGTTAAATGGTTAAGTGATACCTGGTAATTTCATTTATATAATAAAGCATTAAAATATAACTTTTCTGGTCAACCTAAGAAGTAACAATTATGATGCTTTATTGTACATAATTTATATTATTATTTTTGAAATACGTCTTTAAAATTTTTGTTATTTAATTTATTTTATTTACAACATTAACCCTTAACTATTTTCTTAAAATAATAATTCCTGAAAACTCATTTAATAGAACTATATTAATCGAACAAATTTATTTACACTTATTGCCATAATAATCTTGACACCATCTATACTTTCTGATGTTTCCAAACATAATTCTATGCATTAAATTTTTAATCCCATAAAAATCTCCAAACATATTTTAATAGATCTTTAGAGACTATATGATCTCTTAAATTTAAATGACACAGCCGAGTTTGAGTAACAAATGATTACAATCGTAATAATTATTATAATGTTAATAAAGTTCATAAAAACGAGAACCCAACTTTTAGAAACTCAATAATCGGGTATATTTAACTTTAGCATCAAGAAAAACATTTAATATAATATATACCGTATTAAGAAACTGAATATTATTCTGCGATAATGTTATCAACTCAAATAAGAAAACACTAAAATCTCTCTTTTATTGCTACGGATCGTAAACTCCTTGCTCATCAAGCATTTTCCATTTATAAATATCAACTTCACAAACGAAACACAACACACAACCAAAACCACTAATATGACGGTTTTGAAACACGAGTTAAACCACTAATATGACGGTTTGTTGTTATATAGCGGGACATGTTATTAACATGACGATTTGAATTAACATTAGTATAAATATAAAATATTATTAATTCGGTTTTGAAACACGAGTTAAATCTTCATTTAATTATTTGGTCAATACCACTAATATAAGAATATTAAACATATTAAATCAAGGTAATTTAACTTTGTAAAACAATTAAATCATTGATAAAATTGTGACTTAATCCGACAATAGCTTATAAATTACATATTTATGTATTTATTTCCCCTATTATCGTTCTAATAATTGACAATCCAAACAAAATTATTATTTAATTAAACAAAACAAACTAAATATACAAAACAAAAGAATTAAAATGTTATTATTTTTTAAAAAATTGTCCCGCGGTGTACCGCGGGTTAAAATCTAGTATTATACATAATAGGCCACATTTTAGTTAACTTACAACTTTTAGTTAATTTTAAATATAAAAATTTAATGAAAATACCTTGAGTTTTTTTTTCCAAGAATTAGATGGATTATATAGTGAGTTTTTGAATTTGAATTTTCAATATAGTAATAAAGATGTCTTCTATTAAAAGCAGTTTATATGGGTTATTAGGTATAAATATAATTCAGTGCATACACAACAGTTGCGTTTTTTTGTAGTATCTTTCGTAAAATTTTTGTTTTTATTTGTTTTTTGAAAAAAAAATTGAAACAGTTGTAGAGTTGTGTCTTTTCACTATATTTTATTCATATTTTTTATCACAATTTTTTGTTCTAATATGTGTGTCTATTTAAATATTCATGTCTTTTGAACTTTTTATATATTTGTCTCTTCATCAATAACTAACAAATCATTGTTCCTTGAAAGAAATTTTCTGTTTTATGTTGAATCTAAATAATTTGGATATTAATATTTAATTTTCAACGCTATTCAATAATCTAAATCAAAATTTAAAAATGATTATAGAAATATAAAAATTTAATAAAACTTAATATTGAATTTACATTTGCGTCTATTTATCATAACTTTCGTTAGAAACTATTTTCATTTATTTTATTTTGTTTTTAAAAGTTGTATATTTTAATTTTAATTTTTCGTTGATACAGTTTCACTCACTATTAAATATATTTTTAATTATAATTATTTAAAAAAATATATATATTTATTCATTATAACCATTAGTTCAATATTCTCGGTTAAGATCACTTTGTCATAATAATTTTTTAATTGTAGCTCTTTATCATAATTTTTCATAGAATATCTTATATATGATTATACTTTAAACAATATTTTTTACAAAGTTGCCTTTATTCTATATAATATTTTTTTATTATAAATTTTCATTTTGATGGTTATGTTTTTAGTAACAGTTTATAGTTTATGTTTAATATTTATGTATTCTAACTATTCTATTTGATTCAAATGATTTTATAATGTATAATTTTAAACTTTAAATTTTATTTACTTTTTTTTCTAAAATTTTCCCCCGCGACATCGGGGATCTGAGTCCTAGTTAATCATAACAACAACCCTCATTCGTAATTTCGTATATATTGCCAAAAGAGTGTCGCACGCAGCCCTAAGCTCTCCATCATCTCCGACGTCAGATTCCCCCCCCCCCAACACTCCATGATCGTTCCCAATTGATCAAATCATGTATATAGCCAGAGCTGCTGCTTCTTCTTCTCGCTCTGCTCTCTTCTCCTTTCGATCTTACTTCCCTTCTTCTTCTTCCTTGAGATCTCCCCCTGTGTCTTCTCATCTTCTTCTTCGCCGCTCTTTTCTAACCTCTTTGCCTCGTTTGAGTCACTGTCTCCACTCGAAACCCTTTCAAATTTGACTCGGTTCTCAGATCAGAGCCGTTTCTCCTGTTTTAGACCGTCTCCAGAGAACCTTCTCTTCCATGGGTAATTTCGAATTTTGTCTCTTTAAAGGGTTTGTTTCAGCTTCAGAGCATCATCCGTTCAGAGGGATCTTCACCACTCTTCCTAAGCCTGGTGGTGGCGAATTCGGAAAGTTCTACAGCTTGCCTGCTCTCAATGATCCACGTATTGGTATGTCTCAAGAAACGACCCAATTGCTATAGCTTCCCAATTTTGTCAGTTAGTATAGAATGAAGCTCAAGGCTGAGTTGGAGTAACAGATTATTAAAGACACTTTGTTTCTTGCCCATTTCGTTAAAGTCAAGTCGAAAAGCCTCTTTTTTTTTTCTTTTTTTTTGTTGATCTTTTATTTGGTTTTGATGCAGATAAGCTACCTTACTCCATTAGGATTCTTCTTGAATCTGCTATTCGTAACTGTGACAATTTCCAAGTCACTAAGGAAGATGTTGAGAAGATTATTGATTGGGAAAACACTGCTCCTAAACAAGTCGAGATTCCTTTCAAACCCGCCCGTGTTCTTCTGCAGGTAAACTAAGGAGTCAGTCTAGAAGATATGCCATTAATGTGTAGTTTTCTATTTCTCAACCTTTTTTTTGAAACTTATGTTTTGGGCAGGACTTCACTGGAGTCCCAGCTGTTGTTGACCTTGCTTGTATGCGTGATGCTATGAATAAACTGGGAAGTGATTCCAACAAGATCAATCCGTTGGTACATCTCTTGTTCAACCAGCTGATTTCTTCTGTTTTTTTATCTTAGGTGTTCTAGTTTTTTTACTTACACCATCATGCCTTCCAGGTTCCGGTGGATCTTGTAATTGATCACTCAGTTCAAGTTGATGTTGCTAGATCTGAGAATGCAGTTCAAGCCAATATGGAGCTTGAATTCCAGAGGAACAAGGAGAGGTTCGCTTTCCTTAAGTGGGGTTCTACTGCTTTTCAAAACATGCTTGTTGTGCCCCCTGGTTCTGGTATTGTGCATCAGGTAATTTTCCTTGCAGCTTGCTATGCTAATCTCTTGGTTCATCTTAAAAATTTTCTTGCTTTTTATAGCTTTCATCTGGTATCAATTAATTGTGGATATTAAAATGCAAGGTTAACTTGGAATATCTGGGAAGAGTTGTGTTCAATACCCAAGGTCTTCTCTACCCAGACAGTGTGGTTGGAACAGACTCTCATACAACTATGATTGATGGGTTGGGAGTTGCTGGATGGGGAGTTGGAGGCATCGAAGCTGAGGCGACAATGCTTGGCCAGGTAAAGTATTCATTTCTTATTTTTGAGTTTTGACTATACTCCATCTACTGTTGGTTAATAAGGCTACTTTCATGGATTCATGTCAGATGCTAAGATCACTTTTTGTTGTTAGTTCTCTGCTTCAGTATATTAATTTGTTAGTTCATCCAAGCTTTCTTTTACTGATGAGTGTTCTGTTTTAACAGCCCATGAGTATGGTATTGCCTGGTGTTGTCGGATTCAATCTTTCGGGAAAATTACGAGATGGTGTTACTGCTACTGATTTAGTTTTAACTGTGACCCAAATACTGAGGAAACATGGTGTTGTTGGCAAGTTTGTAGAATTTTATGGTAAAGTCTTTTTCTTGAACACGTTTCCCGTAAGTTTGGTATACTTGTGTTCGTTGGCCACAATATGTTAAGTCTTTTCTTTTTTGGCATTTTAGGTGATGGTATGAGTGAACTGTCCCTGGCTGACAGGGCCACAATTGCCAATATGTCTCCTGAGTATGGTGCAACCATGGGGTTCTTTCCTGTGGATCATGTTACTCTACAATATCTCAAATTGACTGGAAGAAGTGATGAGACGGTGAATGTTTGGCCTCAGTTCTTCTGTTGCATATATGCAGGAGTCTGAACTGACATAGTTCCTTGGGTGCAGGTTGCCATGATTGAAGCATATCTTCGCGCAAATAACATGTTTGTTGACTATAGTGAGGTGCGACTTTGTCCTTCGTATATCTTGGATTTTTTTTAATCAATTGTGCTTCTGGTTGTTAATCGATTTTTTTGCCTTTTGAATAAATTCAGCCTCAGCAAGAGCGCGTCTACTCGTCTTATCTGGAATTAAATCTTTATAGTGTTGAACCTTGCATTTCCGGACCTAAGAGGTGTGAGATCTGTTGGTTTTAACCACTAAGTATTCTATTTAATTGATTGACCACTATGATGATATTCTTTTCTTTTCACAGGCCACATGATCGTGTTCCTCTAAAAGAAATGAAAGCTGACTGGCACTCATGCTTAGACAGTAAAGTTGGATTCAAGGTAAGCCTTCATACTTGGTATATGGATGTCTAGTTATGTTTTGCACCTATCTGATATAAACTTGCTGTGGACGCACTTGGTGGGTGCTACTTTCTTGATTCGATATGTACATTCTGGGCAGGGTTTCGCTATACCTAAGGAGGCGCAGGAGAAGGTAGCAAAATTTTCTTTCAATGGACAACCTGCAGAGCTTAAACATGGCATTGTGGTGATTGCTGCAATCACAAGTTGCACTAATACATCAAACCCCAGTGTCATGCTTGGTGCTGCTCTTGTTGCAAAAAAGGCCTGTGAACTTGGCCTACAGGTTAGTTTCCACCAGATTTAACTAAACTTATGTAATGTTTTGAATAACTTTGATTCTTGAGTTAATCATTCCACCCTTAGGTTAAGCCTTGGACAAAAACAAGTCTTGCACCAGGTTCAGGAGTTGTTACAAAATACTAACTAAAGAGGTACTGCCCTGCGTGTTGCACATTTCCCGTAGTTAACGCTTTGTAATTTCGAGCTTTGGTGGACACATTTAACAGTCGTACTCTTGCTGCAGCGGCCTGCAAAAATATCTGAACCAGCAAGGTTTCAATATTGTCGGTTATGGCTGCACTACATGCATTGGGAACTCTGGAGAAATTGATGAATCAGTGGGAGCTGCCATTACAGAAAATGGTATTATTGAGATTGAAAAAATAGAATTGGTTAGCTTTTGTAGACTATAGTGGCATGCAATAATATTTTCTCTGCGTATTGTCAGACATTGTGGCAGCGGCTGTGCTTTCTAGGAACAGGAACTTTGAGGGCCGTGTTCATCCATTAACAAGAGCCAACTACCTTGCATCTCCACCTTTGGTGGTTGCCTATGCTCTGGCTGGAACGGTACACAGTTTTGGGGAATTTTTAAGAGTTCAGTATGTTGCCTATTCGATTGTACTTGACCAATATATTATATATGTATGTGTTCTATTTCCCAGGTTAATATTGACTTTGAGACAGAGCCCATTGGCAAGGACAAGAACGGTAAGGATGTCTTCCTCAGGGATATCTGGCCCACCACAGAGGAAATTGCTCAGGTACTTACAACTTAGAACCATTGAATGTCTTTCTCTCCAGGTACACAGTTATGAAACATTCTATGGGCATATGCTACAGGTTGTTCAGTCCAGTGTGTTACCCGACATGTTCCGAGCTACTTATGAGTCCATCACCAAGGGAAACCCGATGTGGAATCAGCTGTCTGTTCCTGAAAATAATCTATACTCATGGGATCCCAAGTCAACTTATGTACACGAGCCTCCATACTTCAAGGACATGACCATGGATCCTCCAGGGCCTAGCAATGTGAAGGATGCATACTGTTTACTGAACTTAGGCGATAGTATCACCACAGACCACATATCTCCAGCTGGAAGCATCCACAAGGACAGCCCCGCTGCAAAGTTTCTCCTCGAACGTGGGGTTGACCGCAAAGATTTCAACTCATATGGTAGTCGACGCGGCAACGACGAAATTATGGCTAGGGGAACATATGCTAATATCAGACTTGTTAACAAGCTGTTGAATGGGGAAGTTGGCCCCAAGACGGTTCACATTCCTACTGGAGAGAAGCTCTCTGTCTTCGATGCAGCCATGGTTAGTGTTTTGTTAGCTTAATTTTTCCAAAGAAGTTCGGTGGGTGTATTATTGATTGTATAATGAAGTAATGATAATGTCTGCTTTCTCAGAAATACAAAGCAGCTGGTGAGGCCACCATTATTCTGGCTGGAGCCGAGTATGGTAGTGGTAGTTCACGTGATTGGGCTGCCAAGGGACCCATGTTACAGGTTCGAACCTCCCTCTATATCTCTTGCTCTCTCTCTGCAATTAGTGTCCTATGTTCTCTTCTTTTTTGTTTTTTCTCTGAGACAAAATTGTTGTCTTTTGCAGGGCGTTAAAGCAGTGATCTCAAAGAGTTTTGAAAGGATTCACCGGAGTAACTTGGTGGGAATGGGAAGCATCCCACTGTGTTTTAAGTCGGGTGAGGATGCAGACAGCCTTGGATTGACAGGTAAGGAGCGTTACACCATCCATCTCTCAACCGATATCTCGGAGATAAGACCAGGGCAAGATGGTACTGTCACTACAGACACTGGAAAATCTTTCACCTGCACAGTCCGCTTTGACACTGAGGTATAATATTTGTACACACCATTTTTTAAAATGTTTTTGTAAAAACTAATGGTAACTGTGCTGTGCATAGGTGGAACTGGCGTACTTCAACCACGGAGGCATTCTTCCATATGTGATCAGAAACTTGAGCAAGCAATGATGAAGCCTAGAGAAAACTTCTGAGTTGAATCCACTTATCGAGAAACACTGAGGAAATTCACTTATAAATTTTGTTTTGACTGAGATCGAGCTCTCGTGAATTTTTCCAATGGCAAATTTTATAATAATGTCAGAAATAAATTCACAATAAATCTATTTACGTTCTTCAAATAATCTCTTATTTTCATTTGCACTAAACGATCAGATTTCACCACTGAAACTAAACTATATTATAAACAAAGCTCTTAAAATTTTATCAAGCTTGTTCTCACTGCAAACTTTTAGACCTTTTAAATGTGCCTTTGTTAACCAGTTTTGTGCTCTTAATAAATTACCTATTCGTTAACAACGTTTCATGGCTAATGTATGATTTTCCCCGCATTCAAATTAGACAAAATTGGCTTTAGTTAATTCTCATTCGTGTTTAGTCGTTTTGAGGTTGATGTTTTGCTTTTTGCCAGCTATTTTCCAACTGGTAAAACACTCTACTTGCTTTCAAAGGTTTTCATCACACAGCTACTGGCTTAATCCTTTATCCATATAAACCTAATTTTTGATTGGGTCGGGTTGGTTTGACCGAATTGGATAATTAAATATTTAGAAAAATACTGCGATAACTCAAGGCTTGAAAGGCTCATTTTATCCAAAAAGGTCTTATAAAAATTTCTCCATGGAAATATGCTTTAAACAAATCTGACAAAAAAAAAAAAAAGCCACATAACCTAAACCACATCGACTGATATTTATATATTTTTTTAACTTTTTTTTTGGTGAACTGATTGATTATTTTTAAAGATAACATTTTTGATTTTCAGAATTCTTTCTAAAAAAATGATATTAAGACGGTTTTTTGTTTTACTGATTGTTTGTGGTGGAATTGAGAATAGTATTATGAACATGGTTAAGACGTAAATATATTTTATTAGAACATACATAAATATAATTTAATAATTTATTATTGAAATTAATATCATATTGTTAAATATCAGTATAATATTGATTTGAGCCAATTAAGTATTCTCCTTTTAATATGATTGAGTAAAAAGGATCCTTTAACAAATTAAGTATTCTCAAATTGCAAAACAAAAGGATCCCACAAAATCATCAGAGGCAATATATACTAAATCCATATAATTATCAAAAGATTCTAACTAGACTTTTTCAAAAGGTGAAAATTCATTTGAAGAACCGTACTCTATTAAACTTGATTAGAATCTATAGAATCTCAAGCTTAATAGATAAATCTCAGCTATTATCATTTTCAGATAATAAAGAGGTTTTTTCCGTAAACAATGACCGTGTCTTAACCAATTCCAAAACTCAACCATTTTTAAAAAATCAGTAAAACAATTATAAAAAAGATTCAAGCAAGAAAAAAGATTTTGATATGCTACTTCCAAAAATAGAACAGAAAATGCACTCAAGCAATAGATATTGGTTGGATGTTATTTTTGATTTTTTTTTTTTTTAAATGCCAGTGATCTCTAAAATATCTCTACACAATCATAATTTAATTAAATCGGATCATTTAATACAAAATTAAACCCAACAGTCCATTAGAATAGGAAACAAATATGGTAATCAATATTCATTTCTGATCTCATATTCCTAAAATCGGAGTGTTGGGATTAATTTGTTTCCTAATATTTCTGAGCAAATTTGGTAATCTATATTCATAACTAAAATCGGAGTCTGTCAGTAACAAATTTGAGCTTTCAATACTATCACTAACCATCAATATCGTAATCTATAACCATTCTTGATTGTTATCTAATCTTATATTTAGTAAGAATAGAATACCTGCAGCATAATAACTCAAGTGTTTCTCTTGTTCATTTTGAAGTCAAGCTATCCTCATGTCAGCAATCTTTGCAGATACTATATTCCTCTGGCTCATGATTACTATATTCTTTGGAAAAAATCTAAAACTATCTTGCAGTCTCTTTATTCTCCCATAGTTGATTCTGAAAGAATCACCTTACCTATCATCTGTCAACCTGGTCTGTGACGATATGATTCCGATTGAGTATCTTCTTGGGAGTAACATTATGGAAATATTTCCATTAGAAACCCCAATAGTAGAACGAAACAACCAAAAGCAACAGTGCAAAGCATATAGGAAAGAGAGTTATGTTCTTGTTGATGTTGCTTCTCGGATCAAATGGGAAACCACATTAAGCATATAGGAAAGAGAGTTATAATTAGAATCCAAGGAGCCAACATCAATGTGGTTTACCATTTGATCCAAAAAGGTATGATCTAGTCTTAAAAAAATTTCTCCATGGAAATATGCTTAAAAAAACTGTCAAAACAAAAAAAAACCACATAATGTAAACCACATCAACTGATATTTATGTTTTTTTATTTTTTTTGGTCAACCAATTGATAATATTTAAAGATAACATTTTTGATTTTCAGAATTCTTTCTAAAAAATGATATTAAGACGGTTTTTTGTTTTACTGGTTGTGGTGGAATTGAGAATAGTATTATGAACATGATTAAGACATAAATATATTTCATTAGAACATATACAAATACAAATTAATAATTTATTATTCAAATCAATATCATATTGTTAAATATCAGTTTAATATTTGATTTCAGCCAATTAAGTATTCTCGTTTTAATATGACTAGGTATTAGTGCACGCAATGCGTGGTTACATGCATAATGGTTTTTGTTATATTTCTGAATATTTATAAAAATAATATAGTATTTGGTTCTTTTTTTCTATTAATGATCAAAAAAAAAGTAACTATGTATATTATGTATAAATATTCCTCATTTCAAAGTTTATATATATAACTATAAATATAGCTAGCAAAAAAAAATATGAAAATTTATCTAAAGACATTTTATTTTGAAAGATAAATAAATTAGTGAGAGAATGAAATTTATAGTAATTATTGGGTAGGAGTTACATTTGAGTTAAAATGTAGAATTACACATGACATTAGATTCGAGTTAATTAAAAATAAAATTTTAAACTGTTTTGTTGTTTATAAAAGGAATACCAAGTGGCCCAATGCAATTTTAACTTACACATGAATTGGTTTCTTATAACTCATATGAACTTCAATCTAAAGATTTTTAAAATCCCACGAAAAACTTCTATCTTTTTGGTTTCTCTTTTTTTTAATTTTCACTCATCAATTTAAATTCTATTGCTAGATTTCATACTAATTTTTTCATCTTTAGAGGGTTTAATTAGATGGTATATTTTAAAAATTATATTACTTTTCTATATTTTACTCCATTTAAAACATCAAAAACAATGTGTATATATATATACATTGTTTTTACAATGATACTTGATTTGATTTTTAACCTTTTAAAACTCCAAAAATATAATTTAGAATTAAGCTTTTACAATAATACTTGATTTGATTTTTTTTAAACCATACAACAATAACAACAAAATACACAAAAAAAAAAGATTTGAGATATAGTTGAAGAGGATGGGAGAATGAAAGAATGAGAGAATGAGTATTTATAGGAATATAAGTGATGTAAAATTATATTTAGAAAAATATTAGTTACAATATGAATTTATTATGTGTTTTAATACAATTAAGTAGTGGAGAATTATAGATAGGAGTTACAATTCTAACTTATTACATATGTGGTTTAATACACTTGAGTGGAGATTTAGAGTTAATGCATAATTTATATAATTTCAGTTTTATATTAAAATGTAAGTTAAGTGTCATGATTAAATATATTTTATTTGTGATTTAAAATAAATAATTTTTTTAATTGTATTGCTTAGTGAACCAATAAATAAAAAGAGAGAGTGAAACTTTAGCACATGATTGCAATATATATATAACGTAATCGATCACTCTTACGCCTGAAGGTATGAAAAAAGCCCAAACCCCATTTCCGTTAAAAAGAAAAAGCCCATATTTCCTCCTTGAAGAACTTAAATCATAAGTGGCAAAAGAGTAAATAAAAAGACTAACAAAGGGGCAAAATGGGAAAAGACCCTGGACAATTCTTTTTTTTTTTTTTT
>NC_025694.1:18209762-18228962 GCF_000633955.1 Camelina sativa | reverse complement strand
TCTCTCTCTCTCTCTCTCTCTCTCTCTCTCTCTCTCTCTCTCTCTCGTCTTTAGGGTTTGCAAAAAAGTTGCATCTTTTATCGCCGCCGATACAATGAATTGAACCGTTGTGTGAGTTATAGGTTTTGAGTAGGTTTAGGATCTGTTGGCAGATCTCACCCATTAGGGTTTTTAGTTATCTTTAACGTTTTTTTTGGGGGTTGCTACAGGACAAGCTTTTAGATCAGTCTAGTGTTACACATCTGTTTCCGATCACCAAGTACATTGGATTGGTTGCTACTGGCATTACAGGTTTGTATCTCCTTCAAAGTTTTAGAGTTCATGATCCTTTCTGCATTGGTAGATTTAAAATGTGAAATTTTTATATGTTCAGCTGATGCAAGGTCTTTGGTCCAACAAGCAAGGAATGAAGCAGCTGAATTTCGCTTCACTTATGGATACGAGATGCCTGTCGACATTCTCGCTAAATGGTATTATAGTTGTTAATTGACCTGTTCCTCTCTTACGCGATTCTTAGCTTCTTAGTGGAGGCTGGCTTATAGTTTATCTAGCTCTCCTGTGATAAATGTCCTTTAACTGAGGTTGCTGATAAATAACTATCTTGCTTACAGGATCGCAGACAAGTCACAGGTCTACACTCAACATGCTTACATGAGACCCCTTGGAGTTGGTAAGCTTGCTATCTCTTTCTTTTCTTATGACAAAGTTATACATTAGTTTCGTACATTTGTTTTAATTGCTTATTACATCGCCTTCATATTTTGATGAATCCTATTAGTTTGACAAAACGATTGTAATTGTTGTCTCTCTTTATGAAATATGAAGTTGCTATGGTATTGGGCGTTGATGAAGAGAATGGTCCCTTACTTTACAAATGTGACCCAGCTGGACATTTTTACGGTCACAAGGTATTATCACTCTTAGTTTATGCTTTAACTAAACTTGTCTTCTCATACTTGCTGTTTTCATTGCTTTTGCTGGCTGCATCAAGATTTTGATAACCTATCTGAATAGCATGTTCTTACAAGCATATTGACACGCACTGAACACTACTTACTGCTTGTGATTAACATAGAAGAAAATGCCTCAGTCTATAAGTCTTTGTGATAATAAGCATAAGTGTAAATAGTATAATAAGAGGTTGTCATAACTGCAGAAGCTTTTGGTCATTTGGGTTATTTGTTGTAAGCCTTTTGGGCTTTGGGATAGTTTGGGGACTCTATAACATAGCCTAACTTTCACTTTGGTTATTTGTATCTGGTTTTCCTTGGGTTGTTTTCATTGAAGATTTACAGAGAAGAATAGAGGAAACTTTTTCAATTTTGTCTTTCTCTCGCTGATCTTAACGACTTTTCAGAAATCTTGAATGTATTTAGGTTTTTAAGCAACGTAATCATTTATAGTTTTAGATACTGGTAGATCGTAGGTCGAAACAAAAATGTGTCACGTTTTGTGTACCTATTCAATGACATAATTGCATACAGGTGAAGCATGAGTCTTATGGACCATATGACTAAGATCTCTAGAGAATATACACAATTTTATTCTCTCTTCCGTGGATTTTTCATGTTGAAGTCCTATGTAATCTGAGAAGCAGCTAATAAATACGAAACCTATATTCGTGCAGGCAACTAGTGCTGGTATGAAGGAACAAGAAGCAGTCAATTTCTTGGAGAAGAAAATGAAAGAAAACCCAGCTTTCACATTTAATGAAACCGTGCAGGTGATTATTTGCATTAACTTTGACATTTTTGCCTGTTTATGTTCTAATATGGTAGAGCATATGTTCATTTTCCGGGTGAATAGTTTTGATGTTCCCTGTGTAAGGGTACCGTTTTTAAAGTGTAATTTACAAATCGATTATTATTGTATATGCATGTACCAAATGCACATTGTTCCTCACTTTGTGTTTTGTGTACTTTCTTAGACTGCCATATCCGCTTTGCAATCTGTTCTTCAAGAAGACTTCAAGGCTACTGAGATTGAGGTATATAAAACTCTTCTCGTAATACCCAAATTTTAAAATGGAAAAACATCATGTACAGATTGCAGTAGTCATTATTCATTTTGTTGTTGATATATCTTATCAAACCGGTTGGTGGAATGATAGGTTGGAGTGGTGAGAGCTGAGAATCCGCTATTCCGTGCATTGACAACAGAGGAGATTGATGAGCATTTGACAGCCATTAGTGAACGAGACTGATGGAGTTAGTGAAACAAGCACTGAGTTACTTTAAGTTGCTTTGCTTTCTCAGATATTCAGCTGAGTGATCACTCTCTATCGATCTTTCGTTTGGTTGTCCTTCCCTATTTTAATTCACTTAGTCAACCCAGCAAACTTCGAAAAAAAAAAAAAAAGCAGTGTAAGGTTTGTCACTTGTCAGAGCATCCGAGTCTTTTGACTCTTCAGAAATGATGCCAAGCAAACTTTTTTCAGTTTTATTGTAATGACCTTTTTTACAGAATGATTTAGATCTGAGACCTTTGTTTGTGTTCAAGTCATCTGGCTCTCTCTCTCTTTGCCCATCAGAGACCTTTCTGAAGTTTCTTTCTTTTGACCCATTTTAGTTAGCTCCTCCTTTGATCATGTTACATTTGCAAGTGTCGATGATCAAACTAAATTAGTTGGCCGTGAACCTCATCATTATCGTCAAATAAGAAACTATCTTCAAATTCATCAATATTTTCATTTGTTAACTTGATTAACTTTTAAGTTCAAGTATAGAAACTTAGCGTAAGATAATCACATTTAGGGAGATACTTTGACATGTATGGCCTTTCAAAGTATGAGTTAAGGTTTAGTAGTTGGTGAGCTTCTGCAAGATTTGATCTCCAATATTGAGAATGATCAGATTTTTAGTTTTTTTTCTAAGGTTTCATTTGTAGAATGTCCTATATATAACCTTAAAAAATCGAAAGTGAAGAATCATTCTCGTTTTCCAAAAATAAGAATGATTAACTTCAATCTTTGGTGGTTGGCATTGCAAAAATAATAAGTTGCTCTGATACAGTGATACGAGTTGGTTGCTAGTGTTTGCATATGCATGAAGCATGATGCTTGCACACAGAGATGATGCTTGCCCTCACCTCCTAACCGTTTATATCAGTTTGGTTGTTGTTTGCTATGTTGCATTGCACCAACTCCAACAGTACAAAAAGAATATAAAGTAAAACAAAGTGATTCTGAAAACTTACAATAAAAAAATGAACAATGTGCAAGTCATATAGGTTCGTGTCATGCATTACAGACATAATGATTGTAATTTTGGACGGACTTTATTAAATTACAGCTACTAGAGACGTGGATGAATAGAATATAGCATTAAAGAAAAAGAGAGGACAGAAACGGGTGATCTATTATAACGCGTCTATCTTACGACCAAATGTTTATTTTTGTAACTTCTTAGACCAAAGTTGTGACAAAACTTGTATAGAGAATAAAACAAGAACAGTTTTTTATGTAACGATTTTGCTTGCTTTTGATTGATTCAAACCAAAAGAAAAAAAAAACAAATTTAAAACTCACGAAAAAAATACCCATCTAGACAAAACCTATTCTAGAATACTTTTTTTTTCTTTTCTTTGAAGGTAGAAATATATAATTACTATTTACATTTTATGTATTAATTTTTTTTTTTAATGAATGGGTTTAAACAATCAGTAGTTCAGTACCGTTCCCCTCCAGCCTCATTACGCATTGGTGAGTTCAATCCATTTCTCAAAGTTATCCGGTGGTTTCGTACAGTATGTGCGGGCGACCGGAACTTTTGTTGTTGATCACTCTTTTGAACGTTGCGAGGCTTGTCGTAGTTTTGGAGAATTGTAATCTCTTTAACTTCACGGCTTGGCTTAGTAGGGACCGTGTAAGTGAATGTCCCAATGGGAATATCATCGTTGTAATCTTTGATGTCTTGGAGAACTGAGACAACCGTGCTGATGTCTGGCCTTGTCTTCGGTCGGTATCTTAGGCATTGGTAAGCTAGAGTTGCTGCCTTTCGTGCTCCGGTCTCGGAGTACTGATCTTCGAGCCTCGGGTCCATTATTCTCCCGAGTTTACGTGCGTCGTTGAGCATTGGACGAGCCCAGTCAACGAGACTTTGTTCCCTTGAGGATCTCTTTTTGTCCACCGATCTCCTACCCGTCAACAGCTCAAGTAACACTACCCCAAAGCTGTACACGTCACTCCTAGCCGTTAAATGACCTGTCATTATGTACTCTGGTGCCGCGTACCCTTGTGTGCCCATCACCCGTGTTGACACATGTGTTGCATCCCCTTGTGGTCCGTCTTTTGCTAGCCCGAAGTCCGAGAGCTTTGCTGTGTAATCCTGCACAAAATATAAAAAAGATCAAAACCTTTAGTCAAATCCAACAATTAGACTTTTGAACGGTGGTCATGGATGGAACTTGCGGCCAAGACCCTTTTCCTTCACCATTCACAATTTGTGGATACAAATATGTCCATATTATGTAAATTTATATGGTAAAGATATATATATATATATATTTGTTTAATACCGCTTTCGAGAATTAGTACTCTACAAACATATTTGATGGAAAATGTCTAGTTACGTGTAAGCATTCTAAACCCTTAAGATCAATAAAGAAGAAGTTTGAGACTTGTTTGCTTACAGAATCTAACAAGATATTGGAGGCCTTGAAATCGCGATAGATGACAGGCTTCTCGGCTTCATGGAGAAACTGTAGACCCTTTGCAGCCTCGTAAGCGATCTTTAACCTCGTTGACCAAGGCAGCGGTAGGGAACACCCTGCAAACCATTTTCATCAGTTCTTGTTCTTGAAAGGAATAGATCATATGATTTGATAGTTGATAACAAAATATAAAAAGTCAACTCACTTCTGAAGAGTTGAGACTCTAAACTTCCACGAGGCATGAACTCATAAACGAGAAGTCTATGTTCTTCCTCGCAGCAATATCCGATCAGCTTCACCAGATTCGGGTGCTTTAGTTTGCCTAGACACATAACCTCCGTCTGAAAAAGTTTACCCCCAAAAGATTAGATATTTAGACTCATCATCTTGTATCACAAACAGAGGATTTAGCTACGGAGATGTATGTACGAACCATCCACTCACGGTGACCTTGAAGGCCATCAAGATCAAGAAGTTTAACGGCAACGGGCTGAGCCTTAAGACCAGGACGGAGCTTGTCGTCGATGAACCCTTTGTGAACCGGACCAAACCCACCTTCACCAAGGAAGTTACTAGAAGAGAAGCTTTGTGTTATGACTTTGAGCTCTGCTTGTGTGAACACGTGGAGATCAGAGCCAGCAAGAGAGATTGAAAGATCTTCAGACAAGGTGGTTGAACTCGGATCGCTTATGTCTAGAATCGACAATCCAAGAAACGATTTCTGTTTGGTTATCACACCTTCACCATCATTTTTCTTTGCCTTTTTGGGATAATTTATGATGTCTTGATCTTGGAAACAAGAAACCATTAAACATCTCCAAGAAGATTTCTTCTTCACCGCCATTGTTTTGTTCTTGGAGAGGTGTTTTGTTTTGTTTTTTTTTTTTCGTAATGGGTTTGGTTTGTAATGGGAGAAAGAGCTTTTAAAGTAGTCGAAGAAAAGAGGACCAAGACTTTAACTAATATTTTCCTAATTCATATTTACTAACAACTATGTTTTTTCTTTTCCAAAGAACATTTCTTACCTAAAAGGCAAAAAACAAGTGTTTTCTATTTTGAGGAATAATAGTTTATTAGAGAAAGAGGACGACGACTTCTTGAGGTGGAGTTTTTATACTCCTTTCTCAAGTTTTAACAGCGCTTTGACATTGTCATGTAATTTAATGTTTTAGACGAGTGAGTTCATCATAGTCGTGAGTGGACGGCTAAAAGGGAGAGAAGAAATTGACATGTTTACCCGTTTTCCTATTAGAATTTTGAATACAATCATATAATACCTTTTCATACAGTGATAAATTAGAATAGTAAAAATTCATTAATTGAGTGATTTCAGAAAAGAAAAAATAGTCGAAAACAAAAAATAGCCGAAAACAATCAAACTAGTTATGTAGTTTGGTAGTTTATATTAATGTCCTTAAAATGTCACTAACCGAATCTTAATGGTTGACCAAACAAATTTGAAAACATTTGGATAGCTAGATCAAGAAGTTTCATTACACTCCTTCTCAAAGAAGTTATTGGAGTAAAGAAGTTCATTATACTCCTTCTCAAAGAAGTTATTAGAGTAACGAGCCAATGTTCTAAAACGATTTTTCTTGAATAGAAAGTTAGAGATGAACTTAAGAAACATTTTAAGAGCACCACCATTAGTTATTTTTTTTGGGAGTGTCTTTAAATTTAAAAGAACAAAAGCAATGAAAATTAAAGTAGGAGTGTCTTCAAATTTTTAGACCTCTAAAAATGAGAATGTCTATAAATTTAATGTTAAGACACCCATAAAGTGATTATGAATATAAAAAATGGTGGAAGAGAGTTGCACTCACTATTTATTATCCAAGAAAAAAGAGGAAATAGTTGTGAAGATCACAGAAGTTTCGTTCAAAAAAAAAATGATTTGGTGGAATTTGCAATAGGCGAGTGAGTCAAGCTTCTAGAATACCTGATTGTGTCATCTTTTTTAAAAAAATTTAGGGTATAAAAAACTATATTTGGTTTGAAGTGGAAACTTTCCAACGATATATGAAACGAAAGCAGTTGATGTGGAAAGTATTTGTGAGCGCGTTGGGGAAGAAAAGGGAATTCTTCACTCTGAGTTGTTGACATTTGCTTGGTCCCACGAAATGACGCTACATCCTTTTGCAACTTTTATGAATCCTAAATCGGGGTTCAAGTTTCGACGAGAGAGTTGATATATAGAGTTTGCTAATTGAGTGGAATTTTATAGTATTAACTAACTTTTAGACTTGGTGTAATTTTTTCTTTTTTTTTTGGTTTCAAACTGAGAGATACTTCTTAAGTTTTTAATTTCTTATAACTTACTTTTCTCAAAAAACTTCGGTTGTGAGGATGGACATACAAATTCAGGTCGTTTTTGATTTTCTCGGTTATAGAGTTTAAGATTCATATAGATACTGGAAATATTTGATTTGGATTTTTTTAACACATTAGGTTTGGGTCTTTTTATACTTTCAGTTCTGTTAATTTGACCAACACTAAATACTAATTAATAGGTTAATAAATCTGGGGAGCTTCAGTTTTTTAGGGTTAAAGTCCTGAACTGTAATGAATTTAAGAAACCCCATTTAGCAAAAAAATTTAAGAAACCCCTAGCAAAAAAGGTGTCATCCGATATGAACTTGTGAATGTCTTTGGAGCTAACTAAAAAGATCAAAATTGTTAAAATAATTAGAACGTAAAAAAAAAAAAAAAAAAAATTGGACAATACTTGGGTTCATTCACCCCTTTATAAAATAAAGAAATAAAATATGTGTACATTATTATAAAATTAGAAACTTAAACTGCTCTTTTATAAACCCAACCGATATATAATTTTGTTTTAATGGTAAAATCTAAACCCTAACCATCTCATTTGTAAACCCAAACCGACATATAATTTTGTTCTAATTATAAAATCTAAATCTTTATCATCTCATTTGTAAACCCAAACAGACATATAATTTCGTTCTAATTGTAAAATCTGAACCCTAACTATCTCATTTGTAAACCCAAACCGACCTATAATTTTGTTCTAATTGTAAAATCTAAACCATAACCACCTCATTTGTAAACCCAAACAAACATATAATTTCGTTTTAATTATAAAATATAAACTCTAATTCTCATTTATAAACCCATACCGATATATAACCTCGTTTAATTGTAAAATATAAACCCTAACCACCTCATTTGTAAACCCAAACCGACATATAATTTTGTTTTCATTATAAAATCTAAACCCTAATTATTCTCATTTATAAACTCAAACCGACATATAACCTCGTTTAATTGTAAAATCTAAACTAAGCCAATTTTTATCTTTCTTTAAATAAAAGTATACAGAATTTGTTTCCTTAATTAGTTTTGCTTATTAATTCAATTTTGATTTATTTTTTAAATAAAATATTAGATAGAACATTCTGATTGGTTGAGAGGAGAGGGGGTGAATACAAAGTTTCACCCCTAGGGGTGAACCTAAGTATTTTTCAAAAAAAATAGAATGTTCACCCTAAACATAAAAGTTTTTATCCATATCATATATAAAACAGTCTTTTCACCAGGAACAAAAAAAACTATTCATTGTTTACTTAATTTATCTCTATATTCTAATTCTCCATAAGAAAACATAAAACTGAACCAGAATTTTCCCATAGAGCTTCTGACATCTATTTAAATGAAAATACAATAACAATAGATGAATAGTCATTCAATAAATAAAATAAAAATGCAAAAAAAAAATTGAACAGTTCATTTTCTATTCAGAGTAACCAAAACATATCAATTCAATTTTTCAATACAATATCAGAAAAACATATACAAAAAGTAATTAAAAAAATAAAAAAAAAATCTTCTGGTGCATTAAATGTCTAAGGGTTTGAATGGTTGTACAATATGGTGTAAATCGGACTATGCATACCAATATTTTGGTATGCAATATATTAGACGGTAGTATGGAGCAAACTAGTATGGAATTTATAATGGTATGGATCTTTTGAGGAGTGAAATGAAAAATGCAGACCAACAGTGAATTTATAATGGTATGGAGTTGTATGCTGAAATGCGTACTAGTATGAAGATTTTTAGTATGCATTGTTGCATAATGGTACGCAATGGTGAATGGTAAATTAAGTGCGGACTAGTCCAATTTTAGTCCGGTCTGGAGCATACTATTCAACCATTCAAAGCCTAAATTTTTCTTGACTTTTAAAAATAAATTACAAACTTTCGTTGCCATTTTGACTACATGATATTGTATGGTGGGCTAAATATTCATGTGCAGTCTACGCCCATGGGGCAAGAGTTTAAGGGAAAGGGATTTCGATGTAGTCTGCACAGCACAAAGACTCTGATGCAATATAAAGGGATGAATCTCTTGTGTAACTAATGTCTCATAGCGAGCGTCCTTCCGACCTGATTCCTTCTTCAACTTTGGTTGAAGTTAGTTCCAATCGTCCTCCCCCATTTCCTCCTGACCCTCCAGACCATCCTCCCTTCCCATCCCTTTCTGACTTTCCCCCCCTCTCCCCTATCTCTCCCTCTCCAGCTTCTACTTCCCCAACCCAATCTGACTTTGTGGATCCTGAAAGAACTATCTTGGCACTCCCTGCGCAACAAAAATCTACTCCTGTGGTGGTTAATCCTCAGGCTCAGGCAATTCTCGACTCTTACTATAAAAATTTGGGGCAAATCCCTAGATCTGTTGGTACTGTAGCAAAAGCTGTGGCTCAAACTGATGGGCTCCTTGGAACTCCTCCACCAAAGGTAGCTTGTCAATTCATCACTAGAGTTAGAGATCGTACCCCCTCGCAAGCAGGTGAAGTGGCTGCACACTCTGTTATACTGTCAGAAGCGATGCTATCTCCGGCTTTGACTACGGTAGCGGGTTCTTCAGCACTATCGCAGCAAGTCGAAGGTAGCAAATCTCTAGTGGAGAAGCCACTCCCAACCCCAATTGCCACTTCCCAAACTATCACTGCCCCTCTTTTAGCCCCTTCTCTTTTAGCCTCCCCATCTCAAGCCATCTCCGACCCTTCCCCTGCCTCTCTTCCCCCTCAACCCTTTCCCGTATCAGTTCCAATTGCTGCAAAGCCTGTAAACTTTGTTCATCAGCAAACCCTCAAATCTCCTGTTACCTCTAGTAACCCTTCAACAACTTTAGCGCAGAAGTTGAAAATAACTGAAGATAGGTCACTTACTAGACTGGCTCCAATTGGTTTCTCTCCTGCTGGTAAGCCTCGTGTCTGCATTCCCGACTCAGTCTTCCAGGAAGGAGCTGACATACATAAAGATTTTATCATTGGGCGGTTTAAAGGTAGACTACCAACGTATAAGCATATCCAAAGTGTACTCACTCACATTTGGGGTAGAGGAAAAAGGCTTGAGATTCACCTTAATCATGCAAGCAACACTATGTTGGTGCGAGTCCCTAATGAGTACTTGAGGAAAAAAGTTCTTGAGAAGAAGATGTGGTATATTGGTGAGTGTATGTTCCTTGTGGCTCAATGGGATTCTTCAGGAGGAGAGAGTATGGATCTTGATGCAATTCCCATTTGGGCTCACCTCAAGGGTATGCCATTTGACCTGATGCATCATAAAGGAATAAGTTTAGTTGCTGGGTTGGTTGGTGAACCTAAGGAAATGGATGAGTTTACAAAAAATCTAGTAAGCTTATCTGTTGCTCATGTCAAGGTAGAAAGGAACTTGAATGAGCCTCTGTCTTCCTCTGTTGAAATAGAAAGAGAGAATGGTGAGGTTATCTCTATTGAAGTTGAGTATCCTTGGGTCCCCCCCACTTGTTCCAACTGCAAAGAAATAGGACATGTTATTCGCTACTGTCCTTTAGTAACGCCATCATGGACACAGGAGAAACAAACAAAAGACCTACCATCGGACCCTGTTGCTGACAAGAAGTGAAAAGGAAAGCTTGATTCTAATCAGCTTTCGGTTGCTGAAGAGGCAGGTAGTTCAAAAGGCTCTAATCTGGAGCTTGTCGGTGAAGCTCTGGTACATTCAGTTGGCTCTGCTAGTGCCTCTCTCTCTTCTGTCCCGTTAGCTACTGCTACTCAGCCCCATACAAGTCTCAAAATCCCTGCACCTAAACCCCGGTCTATGAAAAAACAAACAAAGCCTAAATCTTCACCTTCCTCCCCTCCTAATAAAATTGCTACTCACAATCCTTATGATGTGTTAGCACTTCCCCCCAGTAGCCCTCAACTTCATAACCCTCTTTTACCATCGCCCCCACCTAATCCTCATCCTCCTCCCCCCTCTTCATCTTCAGCTGACCCTACCTCTTACATGGTTATTGACTCACCAACCCTAAAACTTCAAGACACTTCCACTGGGAAAATCCTCCACCTTCAGGAGGAACTCCTCTAAGTCAGTAACCCTCTTTTGTTCCCCATGTATATAAAATCTTTTTGTTGGAATATCTGTGGGTTTAATGATACGGATAAGCATCGGCCTTTAGCTACTTGGCTTGCTACTCATAAGCCACTTTTTGGAGCTCTTTTAGAAACTCATATTAAAGAACCAAACTTGAACCGTGTTATGAATAAGGCCTTACCTGGTTGGAACTTTGCCTCCAATCACAACTCACATGAGGATGGTAGGATTGTGGTTATTTGGAAAGATCCGGCTGCAGTCTCCATTCTGCATCAGTCTACTCACCTAATCACCTGTGAAATCTCAGTTCTAGGTGGTCATCGCTTCTACTATACCTTCATATATGCACCAAATACCAGTGGGGATCGAACTGACCTTTGGTGTGAACTGCTGAGGCTTCATCAGAATCTTTCCCTTGATGCCACCCCTTGGATCCTCTGTGGAGACTTTAACCAAATCATTCATCCAGCGGAACACTCTACTCAATCAGTTAACCACTTCACCTCTCGTATGACGGAGCTTCGTGAGTGTCTGCTGCAGCTTGAGATGTTTGACTTGCGTTTCTCTGGCCCTCTATTCACCTAGACAAATAAAAATCCATTAAACCCCATAGCAAAGAAGCTTGATCATGTTCTGGCTAACAACCACTGGCTTTCCTCTTACCCAGATAGTGCAGTCTCATTCTTGGCTCCAGATATCTCAGACCATTCCCCAAGCTGCCTTAACCTTTTTGCCCCTCTTCCTTCAGCTGGAACAAAACCTTTCAAATTCTTCAATTTTCTAACCAAGCACCCAAACTTCCTTGAAACGGTTGGTACTGCATGGAATCAGGCTGGAAGCATATCTTCGCAGGAACCCTGTTTGTCCACCTTGAGTGCAAAACAAAAAATATTAAAGAGAGAATTAAAAACACTTTCTCGAGAGAACTTTTCCGATATACAGAATAGAGTGCGAGAGACTAACAGTTTGTTGCATACTGTGCAGGTACAAGCCTTGACAGACCCCTCTCGAGACCTGTTTCAACAAGAGAAAGAGTTACATTCAAGATGGGAGTTTCTACGAAACATTGAAGAAGCATATTTCAGGCAAAGGTCCAGAATTAACTGGCTTAAAGAGGGAGATTTGAATACTACCTACTTTCATCGTATTATGCAGATGAGGAACGCTTTTAATGCTATACGATCGTTCTCCACCCCCTCGGGAACTATAGTTGATGATCCTCTGGAAATGAGCTTGCTGGCAGTAAACCATTTCAAAACCCTCCTCGCGCCTGCTATTCTTCCACAAGTTGTCGCCCCTATCCACTGGTTTCGAACTCTGCTCACTTACCGTTGCTCACCTGAATTGAAGCAAACTATGACAAAGATTCCCACTGCTGCGGAGATAAGGAAGGTAATTTTCAAGCTTAAAGATAACAAAGCACCTGGTCCGGATGGCTTTACTTCAGCATTCTATAAAACTTCTTGGAACATACTGGGCCCTGAAGTTACTCTTAGCATTCTCTGCTTCTTCCGCATATCATTTCTCCCATCTGCGGTTAATGCTACCATTCTGGCAATGGTTCCCAAGGTTCCTGGTGCTTCGCTTGTCTCAGATTTCCGTCCTATCTCTTGCCTCAACACCTTATACAAAGTAGTCTCTAAGTTACTAGTTGCGAGGCTGAAGCCCATTCTCCCAGACTTGGTGCAGAAGAATCAAACAACTTTTATCCCTGGAAGATTATTGGTAGAAAATACTCTTTTAGCAGCTGAACTAGTCAATGGTTATCAAAAATCGAATGGTTTGAAACGTATCACTATCAAAGTGGATATAGCTAAGGCTTTCGATACAGTGAGATGGGAGTTTATTTTTAGTTGCTTAAGAGGAATTGAAGTACCAGAGCAATACCTTCAATGGCTTAAGGCTTGCATATGTACACCGTCTTTCTCGGTTGGTTTTAATGGAAATGTTCATGGTTACTTCAAAGGTCTTAGGGGGCTGCGCCAAAGGGATCCGCTCTCGCCTTATCTCTTTGTCCTTGCAATGAATTGTCTATCAGCTTGTTTAGATAAAGCGGCAGAGGAAGGCAAAATCCAGTACCATCATAGGTGTAAAGAAATGAAACTAACTCACCTTTGCTTTGCGGATGATCTTCTTATATTTGTTGAAGGTTCGGTCTCCTCAGTGCACGGTGTCCTCCGAGTTCTCAAGGAGTTTGAGGAAGTTTCTGGACTAGCAATCAGTCTCCCCAAAACTAGTTTCTTCACCTCAAGTCTCTCCTCATCTGAAATAGTTCATATAGTGAGCATGACTGGTCTTACGCATGGTCAACTCCCCATAAGATACTTAGGAGTCCCTTTGTGTACGAAAAAGTTGAGCTTACTTGATTGTGCACCGCTAATTCAAAAGGTGAAGGGCTGTTTCAATGCTTGGTCTACGAAGTCCCTATCTTTTGCTGGTAGATTGCAAATGTTGAACTCGGTGAGTGCTGGCATATCAAACTTCTGGTGCTCAAGCTTTGTCCTCCCGAAGCAATGCATAAGGATGCTTAACTCTCTTTCTAGTGCGTTTCTCTGGAAGGGAACAACAGAAGGTCATCATTCCGCAAGAGTGGCATGGGAAACGATTGTACTGGACAAGAAGGAAGGGGGACTGGGTGTTAGGGACTTATCTAACTGGAACAAGGCGTGTATGATCAAACTAATCTGGTTGCTCTTCTTTCGATCTGGCTCGGTTTGGGTAGCGTGGTTCAGGCAAGAAATTCTGGCTGGAAACTTGAGTTCCTTCTGGACTCGTAAGCCTAGCAACAGAAATTCCTGGTTAGCAAACAAACTGTTAAAGATAAGAGCAGAGTTTTATCCGTGGATCAAGGTTAAACTAGGAAATGGAAAATCATGTCAATTTTGGACTGATAACTGGAGCAGTCTAGGACAGATGACGACGTACCTTCAGGAGGATGGGCTTTATCAAGTTGGTATTCGCAGAGGAGCTACTCTAGCTGACCTTTGGAGACAGGGGATGTGGGTTTTACCTCCTGCAAGATCAGAAGCGCAGGTGAATCTGCACATTGTCCTATCTACAATCACCTTAACAGAAGAACCAGACTCTTACAACTGGTGGCTCGATGGCCAAAGTAGGGATCGACACAATACATGCTCCATCTGTTCTGCTTTAAGGGAGAGTCACCCTGATGTCCCTTGGTACAGGGTGGTTTGGTTTTCAGGACGTATCCCGAAGCATTCCTTTCTAACCTGGCTTTTTGTGTTGAATCGCTGCCCGACGAGAGACCGACTGCTAAACTGGGGCTTGCGGGTGGACCCCTTCTGTCTCCTTTGTGCAGGCTTGCCTGAATCACGAGACCATCTCTTCTTTGAATGTCCTTACAGCTGGTCGATATGGGAACCAACAGCGAGGCGATGTGCTTTCTCCCCTTCTTCGAACAACTGGTCAACGACTCTAAGCAACCTCACTCTTTGTAGAATCGACAAGGTAGCTCAGAAACTTCTCTTGATAGCTTGGCAAGCGGTGATCTACACGATCTGGACTGAGAGGAATCATCGATTCCATCGAAACGCCTTCAAATCCTCTGATCTTCTTCTTAGACAACTTGACTTGATGATCCGGAACAAAGCTTCGAGCCTTAGAGACTCTAACCCTCAACTCTCCTTAGACCTCCTCCATCTCTGGTTCGCTGGACTCTCTTAAACGGCGGCATGAAAGTGACTTCTCTCAAGATGCGATCTCAAACCCTACCTCTTCACTTTCTACTATTTTTTGTTGGTTGTATTCGAGTAATAATTGAGGGTGGCTTGGAGGATGGGCAGTTATTTACTCAACCAAATCTCTGGTTCGATTCTAACTCTTGGTTCTATTCTAACTTGGTTCAAGTTCTGGTTCTTTGAATTAGTGAGTTCCTGTTGAGCATTATAATGGGCTTAGGCCCTGTAAACAATTTTTATGTACCCTTTTGCTATTTAAATTGAAAGCCTTTTAACAAAAAAAAAACTAATGTCTCATATTACTTTGAAAAATCCATTCTTCACATTGCACTTTACTTTAATGATGAAACAAAAAAATCACTAACATTTTTTTTCTTTTTATTACTACAAATTTACTTTTTTAAAATGGATAATTTGGCTAACGTATGCGCTGAACCGTAGTTTCTCAGCTCACTAACATGCATGATGCGGTGAGTAGATGTTGTATGTTTCATGAAAGTCCAAGAAACTGTTTAACAGTCTCTCGATCAAGCAGTCTTGCATTTGCAACTTGTAAAACCATGAGGTTGGTTGACCGATCTCTCTAAAACGTAAGCTGCTGGAAAAAGATAACAACACTTTCATCAACAGCTGGAAAAAAGATACTTGCAGCAATACATTATATTCTATGTTATTAATGCGTATAAAAGAACATAAAGTTGATTCGATTTAAGGCAAAAAAACAATGACAATTGTAGTGTTACAAATAATGAATCCTATAGTTTACCCACTTCCACAAATCTCCATGGCCAAGCTTTGTCCGTATAATTTGACTGAGGATGAACCGTGAACGTTTCAGCGGGGGGTTTCTCTTACAAAAGATTCCAGTAAGTTACTGTCCCCGTCGTTTCTTTAAGTTGTCTCTCTTTGAAACCAATTGCTCAATCTTTGAGCTTTGGTAATCAATCACCCTCTCTAGTTTCAGGAGGCAAAAAAATCATAGTCCCCTTCATCTTTTTTTTTTTTTGCTAACTGTAAACTCAGGCTACTAAAAAATATTACCAGAAGTATCTGCTCATGTTTATGTCCGTCGCATCCTATCCTCTTCTTCTTTAGTCTCGCATATACACCCCGGAAGAGGATTTGCATAAAAACTCTCTTCCAGCTTTGGGAACTCCCCTGACTCTCTGTTATATGGAGCTCCATGTCGGTCTTTGTGCAGCTTTTTCACTTTGGAACTAAACTTTTTCCAAGATATTCGCCCCTCATCCAATGAATCAACAAGTTTCACAAAGTTCATCCTGCATCGAAAAAGAATATGTGAACAAAAATGATACAAAAAAATTACTACAACCTGGAGCAGGTACAGACAGTATATGGGAGAATTTACTTGTCTGGATTTATGGTCTTTTTGAAGTTCTCGAATCGCCTGTGACCTTGAACCGCTTTCGCCATGTTCCCATCATATGTGTAGAGAAATACCTCACTCTGAAGTGCAACAATATAATCCAAACCAGCCAACATGTTCTGGTGATTACTAAACGGACTCAGCTCTTCTTTGGTGGCAAGAGTTGAATGTGAGAAAATGTTGGGGAAATCTGTGTTGAGGGGATCCATGCTTCCATTTCCATAAGCTTCACCAGCTACGAGGTAAATCCGGGAGCTGGATGGGAATTCTAAAGCCCTCAGCAAAAGCGAGGTTTCCCTCGGAGTCAAGGGACAACCACCTTGCAATCTTCTCTCTGTTCCATTTATTTCTTTTTCCTTCCAGTGACTAACCTCATATCTCATTTGCCGTAATTCTTCGTCTTCTTCAGCTGTCAAACTGTGACTGCAGCCTGTGAAAGCCAGCATATCCTTCTCATACCTGTAGAGGATAATATGCTTATAATAAAACCAAACTTTATCGGGATTACTCAGTGTCTCTGCATGAGCTATACACCAAGCACATTCAAACTGGACTTGCATCTAGATCTATCTAAATACACTGGCATACGGCCAATGTCAGTAAATACGAATTGACAAATAGAGAAATAGAGAAAGCTACTTGCCTTAAATGAAGAGCTAGGTATGGACCTCTGTTCTCCCTCATTCTAGAAACTAGAATGTTTCCCAGTTCCTCTATTGGAGCTGAATATTTCAGAGCTTTATAATTTACTCGGCAACGAAGCTTTTGTACAGAATCAGGTAGGTCATTATTAGCGAGCCGGGAATCTGTGTGGGTTAAGTACATTACGATATGCTGTTTCAACAACGGAAGGACCTCTTTCTTGTAGTAACCAACCTGTAAAAAGGAATTTTTTTTTAATTACTGAGGGTCTTCTTGAAAACAGTTGTATGCAAAAGCTAGTGAACCAGAGGACCCCGATGTAACCAAATAGCAAGAAAGCAATCTTGACCTTAGACCACGATATGGGTGTTTTGACGAAAGGCTCGGTTCCGGCTAATTCTGGTGGCAGCGACTCAACTATGTGAATATCATCCTTCAATTCCTCAATGAAGTGTTGCCAATCAAATAGATCTTTAAAGCCACTGCAAACTCGGTGATACAAGGAAATCAGCTAAAGAGAAGATAATAAAACCAACTGAAAGTCACCTATCATGACTATGGTAGAGCTTTAATTATTTATCTTTAGTATGCTAAGAACAATGACTTATTTAATTGTTTAATTAGGTGAAGTATACAGAGTGCTTAACAAGTTACGTGCTTCGTAAGGGCATGAGAATAATCAAATTTCTTGATAAAGTCAGGAACTAGCCTGTCATCTGCCCAGTATGAGCTGTGGTCAAGTGAGGGAAGCACCAAAGTTGCCTTCATAATTTTAGCCACTGCAACCATATCACATATCTGCATTCTAAAATAGTTAAACGCATCAGCCTAGAACTTATAAACAGAAGATAACTAGAGAAACGATGAGAAAACACAAAAGCCTGACCCCAAATCTCATTTGGTTTAGTCCTCCATTAGCATTTATAAGAAGGTAGCCATTCGTAATAGCACCTAACTCTGCAGAGAGAATACGTACTAATATGGTCAGAACTTAAAGAAGACAAAAAAAAAAAAAAGATTTTGCTAAGCTACTAACAGGACTAACAGTTTCTATTGCATACTTTTGCGACTCCTTGAACTGTCAATGCACTGCGAGAAATTTCCACTGTCAGGTTTTGCCCAAACACCTGAATACTGAATGAAGAATAGAGCAAGATTTCAGTAGCAAGATTTACGAGAGTAGGGAATGAAGCTGCAAATTAATCAACTTATGCCCAATGAAGCAGTGAAAGAATAGATGATACACAGAGATAAGACTTACTTCAACTACACTGTTTTGGTCACCCACCACGTCTGAAGCAACCATAACCAAAGTGGGATCAACATCATTCCCTCCATCTTTATAGATATAATCATGTGAGCTATGATCAAGTAGATTTACTCGGGGGATTGAGTTGGATAAATCCTATAAAGAATTACCAAAGTCATGTAAGATGTTTAAAGCCTTCTTCTCCCATCTTCCAAACCACAAATTTCAACCAGAGAGACACGTTCAACACTACTAACATCAACAAATGTAAAGATTCTAAGCAAGCAGCCCTCACTCAAGATGGAAAACACACATCCACATTTGGGCAACATCAAAACGCAATTTACCAATATGTAGAAACAGAAACAGAAAGCCAAACACATATAAAAAAACGCAATTTACAACAAAGTCATAAACAAGACCTTCCTAAGCCGGAATCAACAAATGTTCAAGTAAAGAAACAATCTAAACACTACTAGCATCAGAAATGTGAGCTAAGCAGGGTTCTCTATTACCTGATCGGAAGCAGCGCCATCAATAGCAGATCCAAGCCAACCAGTAGCACAAATCTTGAAAACACCCATAAACAAACAAACAGCACAGAAAGCAAAAAACATCCAATGACCAAGCTTCTTCCTCTCCTTCAAGCTAAAATCCGAAACGACGGATCCCATCGGCTTCCTCAACAAGCCTTTCACAACTCTCTCCCTCAACTGACCATACGTCTGATGCTTCCTATTGACAGCAGAATCGAGGAATCCACCACTCGGATCTGAGCCCGAGCCGGAAACAATCTCTGATCTAGGTGAATTAAGAGGCAGATCGATCTCGTGATGAACTCTCAAGGTGGAGGAGGTGTTGTTGTTGCTGCTGCCGCCGCTGCTGCTGTTATCAACAACACCACTGACACCGCCGACGTGGCTAGAACCTCCAGAACCGCCGCGTTTGAAGGATTGAGCACGGCGGGTCATGGGACCGGAGAAGCGAGGGCTATTGACATGTTGAGGGACGCCATCGCCACCGTCGTGGTGGTGGAGGTGGTGGCCCATCTCGAGCTCTTCTTCGATTGTTGCTATCTTTTTTAAGACGAAGACGAAGACGAAGAGGAAGATACAAAATGGTGTCGTTGAGAGCTCTTCTTATTTTTTTTTTTTTTTTTTTTTTTTTTTTTTTTTTTTTTTTTTTTTTTTTTT
>NC_025694.1:18187075-18209537 GCF_000633955.1 Camelina sativa | reverse complement strand
TTTTTTTTTTTTTTTTTTTTTTTTTTTTTTTTTTTTTTTTTTTTTTTTTTTTTTTTTTTTTTTTTTTTTTTTACTTTTTTTTGCCAAAATCCTTCAATTGTCGTCTTGACTTGTTTTTGTTTGTTAGATTCATTCAAGTGGGAAACTGAGATTTGAGAGTCTCCATTTTTGTGTGTGTTCTATTTAGTATAATTAACCTTTTTTTAATAATAGTTTATAAAATGGACTTTTATTGGAAAAAAATGGAGAAGCAAATAAATACCAGTTGCCAAGCTGTGGCCACCAAGGGGGAAAAAATTAAAAAAGTATCACTGTCCGACAAAAGCATTGTTAAATTTTTTTTATATCGCTTTTTTTTGTGTGTTATTTTAGGGTATTTTTCTTTTTTTTTTTAATTTAGTTAATAAATACATGATAGGGTGATTGAAGCGCATAATTCTGCTCCTAATGAATTTGCTTTTCGTGATTATGTTTTTCTTTCTGCATTTGGATGATGATGACTACTACCTCCGACTCTCGTTCAAGTCAAAAAAAAACAAGACACAAATCAGTTTTTTTTTTTTTTTTTTTTTTTTGTTTAAAGAGAGTCTAAGTGCGTAACTGAATCGCATTGAGTGCCCGCTTTTGATTTATTCTCTCATTAGCTGAGTATTAGTATTATGGTTGTTGAATATGTTGATTCTGGCCAGTTGCATATCTCATATTCTTATCGAACTTTTCTCGCAGCTGTCGCAATTTTTTGGGATCCTAGGTGGTTTAATGACGCGGTAAAGGATTGACATTAACAGATGATTGAATAATACTATAGTACTTGGATATTATTTGGAAGTGTTATCTATTAGACAATAAAGCTCTTGAATGTAAATGGATCTTCAAGATTAAATTTGCGACTGATGACTCAAGTCACTTGGGCGGTCTAATAAGACATATATCTTGTCATGTATCGAAATTGTCAAGACATATATTCCGACATTGATTACAATGAGACATTTCTCTCTGATTGCTAAAATAGTGTATATACATATTTTTGTTCAAGTGGCTACAACGCATAATTGAAAATTATACTAAATGAATGTTTATAATATTTTCCCTCATGGAAACCTTGATGAAGAAGTGAATATATACAAAGCCCCTCTTGGTTTTCACATATCGTCTTCCAATAATGTTTCTAAGTTCTAAATACTTTTGACGTTCTGAAATAAGCACGGTGGTGAGCTAGTTTTCCAAGTTTCTCGATACTTCGCTCACCGATGGATTTTTCCAATCTCTCTATGATCATTCATGCCCACATTGCTAATAATTTGGTTTTTGAAAAACAGACAAAGCACATTGAGATGTAGTGTTATTTTTTTCATATTCAACATGGGGTTATTGAAAAACATCATCTTCTTTTCTTTTTTTCTGCTAATCATGTATATATCATTATTAATAATGAAGTTTCAGGTTTTACAAAAAAAAGTGTTACCTAACGATAGTAGCCAAGCCAAAATAAAATAAAATAAGGTTACCAAAGAGTTGTGAAAGATTTGAGAGTTACTATCGAATCCAAAGAAGCATGAGCTTTCGCCAACGCTTCCTACACTTTCTCGAAGAGATGATGTTGCGAAGATATCACGATTAATCTTCTTGAATATATCTTGAGGAGCCACACGCTTGGAGTTGTGAAGGACATTGTTTCGTTGACGCCAAATGTTGTATAGGACTGCTTGAGCTGTCACTTTCCTGAGCAAGGATGAAGCTAATGAATGAGTTTCACTCGTTTCAAGAAACACTAGACATCCATAACCTACGTACATTCTGTAGTTTTGTGGGGTGGGGGATACTGGAAATCTTGTATATTCCTGTATAATATAGATATATATTGGAGATGCTCTAAATAAACACTTTTCTTCTTCTTATATCTTTTTTTTTTATTTGTATATTATTCTTTATCTTCTCTTTTCTCATGTGCAAATTTATAAATGCTTCATCGAAACCAGAAACCTATGCAGTAATTTTCTGAATAAATTAATAATGTCAAAATTATGATATTTGATTGATTTATAGATATATATTTAATTATTTTACCGTTAAGATTTTTCTCAAAATTCTACAAATATATGAGGTTACTAGTTTGATATAAGTAATATTAATATGTAAGATATCATTAAATTTGTAGTTCCTTTTTAATATTTAAAATCCTTTTTGGTGGTAAATAATAAAAAATATAGATGAATTTATTTATGCAAATGATACTGATAAATTTAAATTTAGGATTAACAACTAATAACTTATAAAACTATATCAAAATGAAAATGAGTTCTAAGTTAAAAACTAAAAGAGAAAATGGTCATTTAAATCCTGAATTTATGAGTTTTTGCCAAAAGAAGTATGAACTTTTCTAATAAGCCAAATTCACACACATGTTAACATACCTCTTAACGACGTTAAAAGACTGTTAGCGTGCAAACAATATCGTTATACAAATAGAAGAGAAAATCGATTTTGTAGGCCATGTGCAGTGGTGAGTTATCAAAAGAGTTTTTACCCATTAAAAATAATAAAAAGTAAGAGTGAGAAATAGTGAGAAGTGACAATCAATTCACAAATGAGAAATTTTAAAAACCCCATGAAAGACTATATTTTTTTAAGAAAATTTAAATAAAGAACTAAACTAAATAATTAATATTAAAATAGTATATTTGAGAGACGGTAGGAATCTCTCCTTACTGAAAATGCTCTTTAACGCTTTGTCCCCTCGTCCTTCTATTTACAAGGATGCAGAAGCTAACACCACATTGACGAAAAAGAATGAGATGCTGACAAAAATGAAAGTGAAGTAGACATAGATGTATTTAAGGCGATTCCTGAAATTGATTGGTTAATGAAACTTCTTGTAAGGTGTTGATAATTGGCTTTCCCGATTTGTTGCAGTTGGTAGAGATTGGAATTCATCAAAGAAATCGCTTTTTACCGCTCTAAGTCGCCCAAAATCGTCAAATTCCAAAGCTCTTTTCCGCGACTATTTGCGTTTGCGGTCGTTAGCGGGAAGTTAAAAAAGAAAGAAAAAATCACACAAAAAAACAAATCCAATATATATATATATAACTTTATATGTATTCATATTAACTCTAAACACTAATCATCCTCTTTAAATATTTAAATATGAATAATAATTTGTGTTTCATCATAAGTTTTATTTGTTTCTTTTTTGAATAATTATTTATGTCTCTTTAGTAATTATGTTATTCTTTTGTACTTCTTCTCCTATTATGTAAATTTTTTTAGCTAAAGACACAAAATTAAAAAACAAGAAATATTTTCTTATTTACAAATATTCAACCAATAGAAAAATATATTGCAGTATTTTTAATAGTCATAAACTATTAAATTAATATAAATTGTACATAGAAACCTATAAAAAAACTTTTAAAATGGAAAAAATAAAAGCTTAAAATCTTATATAATTTTTTTATAAATATATTTTTGTGTTTTTTAATACTTTTTATAATTGTAAATTATATTCATTTTGGGAATTTTTTATTTAACCGCTATCGCACTCGCTAATCAACTATTCATAAATCTCGTGTAGACACATTTATTTTCAACCGCTAAATCAATCATTCAATTTATCAATGCTTGAAACCGTAATTGTCTGTTTCTGCAAACTTTCGCTACCGTAATCACCAACGCTGAGTTGGAATCAGTCATGCCTAAAGAGTACCAAGACCAAGTTAAGGCGAGACAAACGTATCATAACATGCTCGAATTGCAAGAAAAAATGACACAATAAGTTAGGATGTAAAAACCCGAATGCTGAGTCTGAAGCTAAAAGACCAAGGGTCGACCAAGGAAAGAGCTGGTTAATTTTATTCTCACTACAGGAAATTGGGGTCTTTAGAGTCAGCAGCTCCATGTAGGTAAATCTCTCAGCATTTAAATATTTATAAAAAAAAAGGAAGAGAGAAGAGGAGAGAAGGCCAGAAACACAATGAGAAACGACTGATAATAGGTTTCTCATACTTAGCTTGGTTATTCATTTTTAAATTAATTTAAATTTAAAAATTATAAAATAATTAAAGTATTATATTTAGCATACCCATACGGTATCAAACCAATGAAGCTGCTCTTAATAGCACCTGAATATAAGTACCAAAGGTTAAAATCTAGTGGTAAGTTAAATCTAGTAAAAAAGTTTAGTATATATACCGACCACGCATGACTTTTAGAACAATCATCTACTATCTATTTGTATATATACGATGATTCCATAATTGAAAAGAACAAATTCCTTACAATTATGACCGTGCCTGCCTATAAATATAGACTATTCGTGTATATTAAAATGAAATTTCGTGATACAATATTGTAAAGTGGATTCTTATTACTAGGAACAAACAAACAACGCAAGTAGAAATTTATGGTAGGGTGGTTGTTAAGCGGTAGTTAGGCTATATAATAAAAGCTCTATCATTGGCGTATGCTCTAAATTAATTAAACAAAATGTTTCAAAAAATAAATAAGTCGTGCGTATTTGCAGTAATATAATTAAATAAATAAATATTATTAGGTTAAAGACAAAACTAATTTCCACAGCACTCGAAATTGTATAATTTATTTGTTTCTTTGGTCTCCTTATATAGTAAGTTAGAATTTTAGAAATTAGAAGCGTTCAGACACTGAGACACACATATACTTATGTCCGTATATCTAGAAAATTATGTAATACTATATAGATGTTTGCGGTAGGTTCAACAGTTGAAGTCTCCGAGCCAGTCTTCATCGTCGCCATGGTGATGATAAGAAGTGAAAGGTCTATTGAGATCGAGATTACCTTGAGCTGGAACCAAATTACCCAAAATGTCCTCAGACGAAACAAGAGATGTTACGTTTCCACAGTCCAAACCATCAAAATCGATCAAATCCGGGAATAAAAACTCCGACTGGATCCTATCGAAATCGAACTCGAGATCTCCCATCAAGGAAGATGACGTCCCACCTTGATCCATCATCTCTTGTTTTTTCAAAGGAAGTGGACTGATACTACTCTGCTTCTGAAGAGATAGATCGGAGACGAGAAGAGCCTTCGAGCACCTCATCGCCTTTGTACGTATAACACTACAAGAAAACATGCATTTTGAGACTATAGTTTGTGACTTCTTTTTTGGTCACAAATAATTGTAACGTTTTTAGGACGAATTTATGACTAATATACGATTACACAAACAACAGTGGCAAAACAGTCACAGAATTACGACGAACAGTTGTAGTCTGCAAATGGTCTCATATTTGTGACTACTATAAGACTATTAACTGACTATATCATTGTAGTCCTAAAATAGTCGCAATTTGTGACGAATTAGAGACGCTTGTTTTAGTCTGGAGTTTTAGTCACAAAAGTAGTCCCACATTTGCTACTTGTTTGTGACTTCAAGTGTCTTCACTATATCAATTTTTACTCGTTAAATTAAGAGGTCTTTTTTATAATTCTAGCGAGTGATTGCAGAAATCATATGTTTTTTGAAGGCTTTAAATTTTTGCGGTTTGTCTCATAAAATAGCGTTACAAAATAGTCACATTTTGAGACTATTTTGTTAATCATTTGGGACAATTATGTGATTAACTTGCTACTAACACCTAAGATTGTGACAAATTTGTTTCTTTTTACCAACGCTTGATAATTATTTATGTATATTCAACAGTAATGACGTATAAAATTTGTTAAAGTATTAAATTCTACATTAGTATGACTATTTTAGACACTGAATCATTATTATATCAAAAAGAAATCTAATTTCTAATGTTTAAGAAAATATATTTGCAACTTACATAACATATTAACATGTATAAGTATTACATGTGATTTCTATGTATTGTTTGTGATTGTTTTGTAATTTCTAACTTTACTTACCATATCAAGTTTTTTACTTATTAAACTTGTAGATAGTGGTTAGAAATCTAATATATATGTGTGATTGTCAAGTAATTTGTAAAATTTGGTGGCTCTTAAACTTAAAATTTGATATGTATAAGTTTGTGATTCATAATAGGGTCACAAAAGAGTTACACTTTGCGACTATTATACTAATACGGTAACATATTTGCGACTAGTTTGCCACCACTTTGCTACTAACACCTGAGATTGTGACGATTTTGCTACGTTTTACCAACGCCTAACGACTTTATTTATATATTCAACAATTGAGAATTGTAAAATATGTTAAGTTATTTGTTTCTACATAGATATGAACTACTTTAGACACTGAGTCATTATAATACCAACTAATTTCCTATGTTTTAAAAAATATTTGCAACTTATATAACATGTATAAGTATTACATGTGCTTTCCATGTATTGTTTGTGATTGTTTTGTAATTTCTAACTTTACTTACCATATCAAGTTTTTACTTATTAAACTCATAGATGGTTGTTAGAAATCTAATATGTGTGATTGTCAAGCAATTTGTAAAATCCGGTGGCCCTTAAACCTTAAATTTGATATGTATAAGTTTGTGATTAATACAATAGGGTCATAAAACAGTCACACTTTGTGACTATTTTACTAATACGGTCACATATTTGCGACTAGTATGCCATCACTGTGCTACTAACACCTGACATTGTGATGAATTTGCTACTTTTTACCAACACCTAATGAATTTATTTATATATTTAACAATAGAGAAATGTAAAATATGTTAATTTATTTGTTTCTACATATATATGAACTACTTTAGACACTGAGTGATTATAATACCAAAACACTTTTTGTTTCCAATGTTTAGAAAAAAATATTTTCAACTTACATAACATGTATAAGTGTTACTTGTTTGCCCAAAAAAAAAAGTATAAGTGTTACTTATGATTTTATGTAATATTTGTATGCATAGGTTTGGACTGTCAGTGCTTTTAAATGCTTATTGCCAATTTTTCTTAGATTTTTTTTAATTCTAATCATAATTATAAAACTCTAAACGAATAATATAATGTAACTTTGTGTATATATATATATACTCAAAACTGAAATCCATCACTTTTAAAAATAAAAGTGTTTTCTTTATAAATCTAATACTTTTTAAAATCATATCTAATACTTTTCAAAATCTAAACCCCCAATATCTAAATTATAATATTAAATGATAGCAAATTACCAAAATTTTATCAAAAAAAAGAAAAGAAAAATTTCTCATTGGCTAATCCTAAATGGCAAGGATTGTCATTTGGTTTATCATCCACCATTGATTGAGTTAATCTAACGGACCAAAATCATCTCTTGTTTTCCTTCCTTTCTTGTGCTCATCGTGTCTTCTTTCCTTTTCTCTAGAGAAAATATTTTTTTCTTTTTTCTCATCTTCTCTCTTTCCTTTGTTTTTACGGAGCTTAGAAACAGAGTATGTCTAAGGAGCTGTTGTTTTCACCGGACATGACACAAAGGTACAAGCTTTTCACCTTCTCTCTCTCTCTTTCTCAATCTGTTTATTTGCTTGAGATTGATTGAATCTGGAGAAATCATGTATGTTTTAATTATTTCTTTGATTTATATTTTAGGTTTCATCGACAGATCTGAAGAATTAGTGTCAACGACAACGTCGGAAGTGGTGGATCTGAAGACCCTTGTGTCAACGACGACGTTGGCGGTGGTAGATCTGAAGACCCTTGTGTCAACGATGACGTCGGAGATGGTGGTGGAAGTGGAGAACCACCGCAGATGCACACACTTTTTACGGTCGCCGCTACATTTTGAAGCTTCCGCCTGTTCACCACCAATACATCTCGATTTCTCTACCGTCACATCTCTAACCCTCCGGCCGCCGCCACTGTTTTGTTCTCCGTCGCCGCAGTAATACATCTCCGTCGCTATATATATTGATTATATAAAATGAATTTACGAAACAAATAAAAGCTATATTTAATTTATTTTTCTTGTATAATAAATTAATTTTTTTTTCTTTTTTCTTTTTCTGTGGTTCGTCGCAAAAAGGTCTGTAATATATGACTTTAGTTACAATCACAATTCAGTCTCAAATATACGACTATGAGTTAGTCACAAAACGTCGCTACAAATATATGTCCCTAATTAGTCTCTAAGATATGACTACGTATTACAGTCCTAATGTAGTAGCAAATTTAAGACCATAAAATGAGGTCACAGAGTTGTCGGTGTTTTGTGACTATGTTGGGACCAAAATATTTTGCGACCAATTTTTAACGACCATTTAAAACGGTTGCAAAACAGTCGTATATAGTGTATTTGCGACCAATTTGGGACTATTTTTGGAGTCTCAAACAGCTTGTTTTCTTGTAGTGTAACACGGACATTATTCTCGTTCTTGGTCGAATGTTTTATACGTTTCGGTGGGTTGGTTTGAGTTTTGGGAAGTCTTTTGCGGAGGTTCGAGTTCCAATGGTTCTTTATTTCATTGTCTGTTCGGCCTGGAAGCCTCCCAGCTATCAACGACCATCTGCGTTAATTATCGATCGTACATGTCATGTAACAAATAGTTTTACTACAAAAAGAAAATTTCTATGTGTTTTGGTGAAAACCTGTTTCCAAGGAGATTATGGAGACGGATTATGAGTTCTTCTTCATCAGATGAGATGTTTCCGCGCTTTATCCCGGGTCTTAAGTAGTTCTTCCAACGGAGTCTACAGCTTTTGCCACATCTCTTGAGCCCTTTTGTGTGTTCAAAAGACAATAATTGTAGGTAGAAGATATGATGAAACTATGAATAGATAGATAGATAAATTCGTACCAGCTTGTTTTGGGAGAACGCTCCACTTGCCTTCACCATGAGTCGTGATGTAATCTCTAAGGGTCTTGTCTTCATGATCAGTCCAAGCTCCTCTGTTTAACTCCTCTCTCTTCAGAGCATTAGTCGCTCTCTTTCCCATTCTCTCTCTTGTGGTTGTGGCTGTGGTTGGTACAAATTGTCTTTAGTGTTGTGTTGAGAATAGATTCTGTTTTTTTTTGTGTTAGCTGAGTAAAATCTTTATAGGGGAGTTGTTGCAAATGTCCGTACAGCAGTCGCTTTCAAAAACCCTCTGTCACACACACTTTGAAGTTTGAATGCTTTTCTCACCTGGTAATAATTAAGCTTTCGTGAAATAATTCTGCGGAAGATTTTAACATCAACAACTTTTAATATGGTAAGTGTGAAAAGTGTTAAGAGCAGTCATCTACTTTTTTAAAACAAATACAAATGCAGTAAACTAAGTAAAGTATTCCATTTCAATAGGCTAAAGTCGGTTGTAATGTCATTATACTCATGTTGATAATCTAGATATATATAAGTAAATTAGACCCGCGTATAATCGAATTATTGTTAAGAAATATGAACATATTTATCAAGTATAATCGAATGTGGTCAAAATTATCATTTGTTTTATACTTGTAAGTTGACCTAAAATTATATAAACATTTTTGGTTAACTTAACTTTAAAAATTAATTTTTTAAAATGCAGCATTTCTAATTATCTTATAAATATAGAAATATAACACTATTTGTAGTAATGTTATACGTATTATTAAATAATCAAATATAAATGTTGGCCTACTTAAAATTTTAAGAGATATACCTTAGATTAGTACTATTTTAGGTTTTTGTTCCAAAAATTAACACAAACATTCACATTTTCCAAAAGTAGCATTTTTATTATATTAATTATATCTCTTAAATTAATTAGTAAATATCTTTTTGTTCTTCGTCTCTATCTTCTCATGGCATCGTCTTCCTCCAGCAATCATCATCTCCAGCATCTCCACCAATCATCGTCTTCAGCATCGCATTCATCCAACAATTGTCTTCTCGATTTTAATAGGTAATGAATAATATTAAACAAACCTCAATATCTCTTTTACCAAAAGCGATAGCAAAGACAGACGTGTAACCAGAATTAGATAGTAGCTTTCTTCTGGAGAGAGCGCGTTGTTCTTCGGACGTCGACACCACCGTGAATGATTAAACTGAGATCTCACCGGAGACAAAATCTGTCACTCCAAATTATGTTATTAAAATTAAAAGCAAAACAAATCTGATTCGATGATTCAATGATAATGGAATTAGACTATTATTCATGAATTGATAGATTTCACAGAGATCAATGTATTCGTATTGATCTAGGGGAATCAAATTTTTGGTCCAATTCAAGGAAGTCTTCCTGAATTGTATAAAATCCTTCCCAAATTTCACACAATCCTTCCTGAAATTCAATGACAGCTAAAATAAAGTGTTAACAGAAACATGTGACACTGTTATGATGCAGAAACTGTTGATATGTCATAAGGTTTTCTGAAGGAAAGAGGATAGATTTGCATGGTGAAATCTCAACTCCTAGTAGTGATAGCAACACTAAAAGAAGAGTGTCTCAGATTAGTTATGTGGACATTTTTGAGAATTGGTTTTCTCAAGACAATGAGAAAAAGCTTTACTTCATGTTAAGAATTGGTAGTTATTTAGCTTGCTATGAGTTTTTAAATTGTTTTGACTTGGTAGTGTTTCTTGGGGTTTTAAGGTTAATAAATTTGGTAGTGTTGTACAGAAATAATTTAAATGTGGGGTGATATATAAGATATATATATTTTTGAAATTAGTGCTATTTTTGAAAATTGTCCAAATTTTAAAATAGACTCAAATTATTCATCGAAGACTTAGATTTTGATGTATTATGTATTAAAAATATCGAGTGACAGAAAGAGTTATATATTACATATTATTTTCAATTTCAGAAAATTGACAAGCATTTCTTAGAGATTAAAGTTAAAATTGCAAAATGGCGATTTGAATAATTTTATTTCCAGAAAATATTTATTCGAAATTACATTTTATTCATTTTTCTTACATCAGATTTATTTTAGGGCAATTCTCAAAAATAGCACCAATTTCAATTTTTCTTCGAAACTTAGCACACATTTTCATATTTTCCAAAATTAGCACACATGTTTTAATTAAATACTAAAACACTAAATTATAATTAATTCACTATGATTCTTTTACGCCCTTTCTTCTTCTTCCGCCATAGACATTGACGACAACGATTTTCTATTTGCTTCGTCAAATTAAATTTTTTCTTCATTCATGGTGTAAGAATCCAACACCATAGTTTAGTGTGTGCCTCTCAGTTACGTGCCCGCAGTGGTGGTGATGGTTTCGTCGATTCGTAAAGCGGCGGCGGTGATGATGTCGAAAAGAAAGGCAGAATTGTTAGAGATAAGATCAAAGACTACTGAGCAGTTAAAAGAGATCTGAATCATGTATCGATATGTTCAGCTTTTTCAAGCTGATCCCAAATCAGTAGGTTAATCATCCTTTTGTCTTTTTTTTTGCTATTCATCCTTCTCGATTTCGTTTATTATGTTTGATTTGGGTCTCGAGTTTTTCTCTTGAAAACTTTTCATAAACCTGGTAATTGATTTGAATCTCCTCGTGTTGGTCGCAATCTACATGTATTTGATATTTGGATTTGATTTTTTTTTTGTGGTGCAGACTCGGTATGTGATGAAGTATAGACATTGTGATGGCAAGTTGGTACTCAAGGTTGTTGATAACAAAGAGGTAATTAAATGTGTCTTCTTCTCTATGATCAATGCTTGTTGGAGTTTATTTTATACTTCTCTCAATTGGGGAGATAAGAGTATGTAATTCAAAATTTGCTTCAGTTAGCTTCTGATTACAAGTTAGTAGTAGTATTGCAGTAGCTGTAGATTAAAGTATGCTTGTTCTCATAATCATTGTATCTAATGCAAGACATGATGTGTTTGGCTCTTATTATTGTGGTAACATTGATAGTTCATGTGGTAATTAACTTTGTAGAGACACATATATGGTTAGAAAGAATTGGAGTTGCAGTAACACTCAGAATCAAAGACGAGCGGTGCTGATACAAGATCGAAGGCTTTCAGTTGCCATATACAAGGAATTGGTGCTTATTGAGATTGAAGTATTAACAGTTTGATTCTTTGTATTCACATGGTCTTTGTTTTAGCATTAGGATTTTGGATATTAAAGATAGTTTGTATGGTTTTCACCACAAAACTTGTTTTAAAACATATTCAGGAAGGTTTTGTATTAATTATCTCAATATTTTGATAGATAGCTATGTTTTCACCGGTAAACATATAAGAAGGATTTGAATATAACATTCAGGAAGGATTCTCATATATTTATGAATGGTTTCTTGAGTTTAAGGAAGACCTTCATGAAGAAAAAAAAACATTAGGAAGGAGTCATTGACGTTTTGGAAGAACTCCTTGAAATTTAGGTAGTCTAATTAAAATTTAGGAAAGTCTCCTTAAAATTTAGGAAAAAGTCATTGACGGCTAGAAAGATCTTCCTAAAACATCATGTTGGATATTTCTATTTGCTATTTTTATTGTAAAACACCTATATGTGCACAAAATCAAATCATTATACATCACTAATGGAGTATTTGTGATAAAATAAGTCAAAACACATATAAAGAGAATTAAAAACACAAATTTAAGAAAATTTAGGAAGGATTCCATAGCTTTTAGGAAGACATTCTTGAATTTAAGGAATACCTTCCATAATGACGAACTCAAGCTTCCACTCAAGTGCTCATTTTCTCATCTTCATCATCAACTCTCTGCTTTGTTCTTGAAATATTTGTCATTATGTATATCATCAATCACTTAACTTTAGAGCTGATAACCTTATTCAACAACATGATCAGTCTATGAATTCATTTTTCATTATAACAATACTCAAGAGATCCTTTATCTTATAAATCACAAGTCACTTGGCCAACAAAAATCTGACACATGACATTTTAAAAAAATAAAATACAGAAAATTCTTTTTTCCCCATTTTTAAAAACACGAGTTCCCGTTTTTGTAAATAAGAAAATCAAAATTTGTTGTAGAGGAGTTCCTATAATATCTCACACACTCTTTCACGATTTGACCATCTTTTCCAACCGTTTAGTCTTTACACTGTCAATAAAAACTCACGAAATGTAACTCAAAGCTTTATGTTTATTTGAATTACTTTGCTCACTTTTCTATTTATATATTCCTACCTGAAAAAAAGTTGCACATCTTCACTTCTTATATGTACCATCAACTCATGTGACAGGACTCACAACACCATTCTTATTTCACTTTTTTATGGATTCGTGAAGTTGTGTCCCATTACAAAAAAGATTCAGGTAAAGATACCAGTTTGTTTTGTTTGTTTTAATTTGGTAAAATGTTAATTCCTTATCAATTTTACTAGCATATAAGGAAAAAAAACTCGAATTCATCCATTTTTTTTTTGTTTCTCACAGATTTTTTTCTTTAAATGACTTAGGAGATGCAGATGAAAGAAACTAATACCATTTTCCAAAAACAAAGTGATCTGCGTGACAAACCTGGAGATAATCGATTTATTTAAAATGAAGGCTGATTTCTAATCTTATTTTTGCGAGCGTTCATTTTTTCTAAAAAAATTTCAATTATTCTCAGCATTTTCTTTTCTTACGCTCTATTTTTAATATCAAAAATAACATTTTTAATTTTTTTGGCTTGATTTGCAGAAAAGATGGTTGTTGAAAGTTTCTTCGATTTTTGAGAATTCTTCCAACTTCAAGGTTGTAACCCATGAGAGCATAAACAAAAGGTAACTAATTATGATCTCTATCATTCTTAAACAATTTGTCACTCAGCTTCGAACAAAAAATAATGATGAACTCTATATTCTTTGTATTTTCTCTTATACGAGAGCTTATGATCAATATATTTATGTTAATTGTTAACTCATTAAGCAAATCGATATATAATTAGTTCTTTCATGTCTCATAAATCACTTCACCTTTTCAATATAAATCATGAAAAAATACAATATAATTAAGGTTTTAAGAAAATATGTCAATGTAATCTCAAGTTTAATTTAGAAAATTGGAACGTTTTTATTTGTCGTACTTTAGATCCAAATTTTGTTTTAATCCACTAGAATTGTTTTTAATTTTTTTTTACATAATTCATCATTAACATATATTAACATTTTTATTCATTCATTCATATAAAATCAATCTAATTTTATTTTCCCGTACGTAGTACGGGGTAAGATACTAGTATCTTATATATCACCCCACATTTAAACTAGTTCTGTATAATACTACCAGATTCATTAACCTTAAAACCCCAAGAAACACTACCAAGTCAAAACAATTTAAAAACTCATAGCAAGCTAAATAACTACCAATTCTTAACACAAAGTAAAACTTTTTCTCATTGTCTTGAGAAAACCAATTCTCAAAAATGTCCACATAACTAATCTGAGACACTCTTCTTTTGGTGTTGCTATCACTACTAGGAGTTGAGATTTCACCAAGCAAATCTATCCTCTTTCCTTCAGAAAATCTTCTGACATATCAACAGTTTCTGCATCATAACAGTGTCAGATGTTTCTGTTAACACTTTATTTTAGCTGTCATTGAACTTCAGGAAGGATTGTGTGAAATTCAGGAAGGATTTTATACAATTCAAGAAGACTTCCTTGAATCGGACCAACAATTTGATTCACCTAGATCAATACGAATGCATCGATCTCTGTGAATTTAGTATCTATCAATTCATGAACAATAGTCTAATTCCATTATCATTGAATCATCGAATCAGATTTGTTTTGCTTTTAATTTTGATAACATAATTTGGAGTGACAGATTTTGTGTACGGTGTGATCTCAGTTTAATCATTCACGGTGGTGTCAACGTCCGAAGAACAACACGCTCTCTCTAGAAGAAAGCTACTATTTGATTCTGGTTACATGTCTGCCTCCGCTGTTGCTTCTGGTAAAAGAGATATTGAGGTGTGTTTAATATCATTCATTACCTATTAAAATCGAGAAGACGATTGCTGGATGAATACGAAGCCGAAGACGATGATTGGTGGAGATGCTGGAGATGATGATTGCTGGAGGAAGGCGATGCCATGAGAAGATAGAGACGAAGAAGACGAAGAACAAAAAGATATTTACTAATTAATTTTAGAGATATAATTAGTATAATAAAAATGCTACTTTTGGAAAATTTGAATGTTTGTGCTAATTTTGGAACAAAAACCTAAAATGGTGCTAATCTAGGGTATATCTCTTTATTTTATGAGAAATACTCTAAAATAGCACTAAAACAAGTTTTATGGACAACTATAGGACAAAATCCATAAATTTCCAAAAATAGTACTATTTAACATATTAAAATATTTAAAATTAATTTTTAGAATTTTGTTTTTTAGGTTTGGATTATCAATTTCACATTTAGGGTATAGTTTTGAGGAGTAAGATTTAGTATTTTGAATTTAGGATTTAATTTTAAAAGATTAATCGGTGCTAATTTTGGAATTTTAGAGATGTTGTGTTAAGTTTTTGGAAAAAAACTATTTTAATATTATTTTGAGAATCTCCCTTATTTTATTCGGTCTTGTAATTTACATTATTAGAATTTTTATTCCTTATAATGGGCCAATGAAGGCCAAGAAATGGGCCTATAAAGGCTGGGCCTTACTCTTGACTTTATATATCCACACTATTTTATCATTTCACTCCTTTCACTCATCTCAGAAACTAGGGTTTTAGTCTGTAGCCACCGGAAGCTCTGCGACAAACATGGCGACCCAGATCAGCAAGAAGAGAAAGGTGAAATCTTTATCCATCCCCTCTCTTTCTCTATACCAATGTATCGTGTTTTGAGCTTCACACGGATTAAGTGTCTTGAGTTTTTTTTTGTAGTTCGTAGCCGATGGTGTGTTTTACGCTGAGCTCAATGAGGTTTTGACCAGAGAGCTTGCTGAGGATGGTTACTCTGGTGTTGAGGTCCGTGTCACTCCTATGCGTACTGAAATCATCATTAGAGCCACTCGTACTCAAAACGTTCTTGGTATGTTGGTTCATTTTCGTTAATCTTTGCTCAGTTTCACTAGATTTTTCTATCTCTCTTGTTGATACTCTGTTTCCTTTTAGGTGAGAAGGGAAGGAGGATCAGGGAGTTGACATCTCTTGTACAAAAGAGATTCAAATTCCCTCAGGACAGTGTTGAGCTTTATGCTGAGAAGGTCAACAACAGAGGTCTCTGTGCTATTGCCCAGGCTGAGTCTCTACGTTACAAGCTTCTTGGTGGTCTTGCTGTCCGTAGGTATGACACGTTTCTATTGCTGCGTCCTTTTGTAGCTACCGTTGAGGTGTTGATTTGTTAGCTTGCTGTTTGTATATGCGCATTATGAAGTGTTTATGTTTAAGAATTATGATTTGTTAGCTGCGCATTATGATTTGTTAGCTGCGTCCTTTTGTAGCTACCATCAGGATTGCTGTTTAAGAATGTGTTTATGTATGAAGTGTCTTTAATATCTTTTTCTAGATGTGGCTTAAAGCATGTCAAATTGTGGTGCGTAGGCTATGTGTTAATGTTGTCTAGCTATGTATCAATCCAATGTCATTTTCTATTCATGAAGAATTACAAACTGCGTATCGAATATTGTGTATTGGTAAACATGTTTTGCTGCTGATCGAGCATCAATATTGGACTAGGTGTTGGCTGCGTCCTGTAGAACTAGTGTAGTGAGTTATTCTTATTTACTTACTACCTTCGATTATCGCAATAGGTATTGGGTTTGAATTAGTTTCTTAGGTATTCAAATCCTTGAACCTGTCAGGCTCGTCTTAAATATGATAATATTCTCCTAAATCTGGTTTTAACGTGTTCTTCTCCTCATCTGATAATGTTAATACCGCTGTGATCTCTTGTTTCATAGGGCTTGCTATGGTGTATTGAGGTTTGTTATGGAGAATGGAGCCAAAGGATGCGAAGTGAGTAAAAACCCTACTGTTGTCTTTTTCGTCCACTATACCTATACAGTGTTCTTATCGTTTTACCAAAATGCTTGCAGGTCATTGTGAGTGGAAAACTCCGTGCTGCACGTGCTAAGTCGATGAAATTCAAGGATGGTTACATGGTTTCCTCAGGTCAACCAACCAAGGAATACATTGATGCTGCAGTGAGACATGTTCTTCTTAGACAGGTCAGTTCTTCTGATTGTCTGAACTTTTGTAATACTGAGCAACATATAACTTGGAAATCCGTTGCTTGAACCAATTTTATATCTAGAGATCTCTTGTGTAACCCGAGTCTGGTTAATCGCATGTGCAGGGTGTGTTAGGCATCAAGGTGAAGATCATGCTTGACTGGGACCCCAAGGGAAAACTAGGACCGATGACACCATTGCCTGATGTTGTTATCATCCATACACCAAAGGATGAAGATGTTAACGTCGCGCCTGCTCAGGTTGTTACTCAGGCTGCGCTTATGCCAGAAGCTCCATTAACAAACACAGATTATCCAGCAATGCCAGTTGCTTAGAAAGCCTTTTTGCGTTCTGGGTTAGTAGTATTCAATGGGGATGGTTCTCTTTTTTTCTATGGGACAGTACTAGTTTTCTCATGTTATTCTAATATAAGTTCTGGAGTTTGAATCACATCAAGGAGGATATAAGTTTGTGTTTTCGTATTCGTTTGTTTAAAATCTGTTGTATCGATTAGACAATTTGCCTTCTTTATTAAAATTCTTTTTAAATATTTGAGTTAAAAACTGTTAAGCTCACTGGTCAAAACCACCATGCGTGATGGAGAGTTAAAGCGGGTATTTTTTTCTTTTTTTTGGGGGTTAAGTTCTTTACCCTTTTCTGAGTTTTCTCATTACAACTTTTTAAAAAAATCAGCAGACCTCTTTCAGTTGCAGAAAAACAAAATACCAAATAAACAGGGATTTCAACAACTTTTTCAAATGGAATTTTGCAAATTAGAAACTTTTCGTAATAGATAAAATGAGGCAGGGATGAAAATGTTAAAAAATGAGGCAGGGATGAAAATGAGCAACTTTACTGAACTTTTTAATGAAACATTTGAAGCCAGGACAATGACCCGTTTGGTAAGGCTGAAACGACGAAGTCTTTAAAGAGCAGATATCAAGTCAGCTAGGAGACATTATCCTTGACAAATCACAATTGTTTTCCTGCACAGGTTTACATCTTCCTTAACTCGGCCTGAAACTTTTCGAGGTCTTCAAGCTTTCCATCTGAGAACCACATAACATGAAGGAAGATCATAAGCATGCAACATATTTTATTATTCTAACTATGTAATATCACAACAATGTTAAATCTTGTTACCAGAAGTCATTGCCGAAAACTCTTTGCCATGGTTATTCAGCCTCTCTACTTTAGCGCTTTCACTAGCTTTCATTCTTCTTGTTTTCAGCGTATCGACCTTTGCACGAAGTTCTGATGCAACTTTTGTCATCTCTGCAAAACACCAATATTTGAGATGCAAGTAATCTCTAATCATACTATGAACAATCAAGCAAACAAAGGTATTCCTGAGAGAGAAATAAAAAGGAAAAAAATGGACTACCACTACCTGCTAATATGTGCCAAATAATATAATCCTAAACGAGATCAGGTAAATCCCATCAAAACCGTTTAGAAATATATCTCCAGAAGATGGTAAGGACTAAGGTGATATCATATCTACATTTAGCTAGAAGCAAAAAAAGAAAAAAAAATGTCGATTTGGTCGTGTTCATGACTAACAGACTAAGTGGAGAACAGTTTTCAGGGTCATCAAGAGCTAATATATAACGTAACTAGCTAATTTCATTGAAGTCAATCAAGAGATCTTAATATACCAATGACTAACCAAGTGAGACCAGGACATAACTCAAAATACTAGCTAACCGCGGAAAAATGTCAATTTGGTCATGTTCAAGACTAACGGGCTAAGTGGAGAAGAGTTTTCAGGGTCATCAAGAAAGAACTAAAATATAAAACATAGCCAACTCATTCCATTGAAGTGAATCGAGAGATCTCAATATTCTCACAACGACTAAATAAAGTTTACATCTGGGATTACCTTTGAACATTTCACCAACAGAAGACTCATCATAAAGCTCCAAAGCCTCATTAACGAGCCTCACAGACTGTTCCCTCGAAACAGAAGCTCTTTCTAAAGCCTGGAGCTCAGAGTCGAGTTCAGCAGACCTCTTTCCTACCTAAATCACAAAAAATATCTCACTTAAAAAGAAACGAAAAAGTAAGAGAACAAAGATCAAAAGCATCAGTTTTTTTTTGTGTCTCACCAAATTAAGCTTATCCCTTAAAGAATCCAGTTGTGCATCCAAATCCTGGTCATAAAACCCATCTTTCATTTCCTGGTCAGAGTAAACAGACGACTTCTCCTCCTGAAAAAAAAATATGAATCAGCAAATCACACTATACTAGCGAGCAGAGACAATGAAGGAGATATAATAAGACTCGCAGTCTTTGGCAGAACAAAACCATCAGGAACTGCAAAACAGTATTTAAGACAATAGTCTTCCCACATCTCCATACGCTTGTCCATAACCGACTGAACCAAACCACGAACACGTTCTATACCCTAAAATAAAAAAAATGTGACAAAGAGTAAGAAATGCTTTAGTAGCCGAACAAGAATCAGATGAAATCACCACCCATCATAACACTCACGTTTGATAAATCTTGGGACTTTGTTGAATCAGATCCATCAATTTTGAGAATTTTGGATGCTTCTCTGCACAATGTAACCATACAATCAAAACCCAAAAACCCCTTGCTTACAAAAAAAAAAAAAGCTTGGGCTTTAGTGAAGCCATTTAGAGAAGGAACTCACTGGCCATAGAATTCAAAGGCTGCGTCGACGTAATCTTCGATGGTGTTAATAGCTTCGTTGATGAAAAGCTGAGGATTTAGACCCATGGACTCGCTTTTGCTGCCTTCCATTTTTTTTTTTTAGTTTCTCGAACTCAGAAACCCTAATTTCGGAAGGCGAATTTGAATTTTCAGTAAGAGCTGTCTTTTTTTTTTTTTCTTTTTTAATTTTCGCTATTGGGATGTTATGTTATTTGTTTCCTTATCATTCTCTGCAGATCTTGTAGTTATTAGGCTTGGTGGCTATGTTTATGTCCCCTGTAATTGTTCTCAAAGTTCATCTCTTCGTGGTACCAAAAAAGGAAGCTACAAGTTCATTCACATTAAACTTTTAAAATGATGGGTACCAAACAAGAGAAACAACAAATCTTTATAGAACAAAAAAGAAAGACCAATCATGATTCTGGCATGCCTTTTGAAAACTTCATTTTTTACATGTACTTTTTCTTTCTGTTATAACACCCCATCATGTTTCAGTAGATATTGGCTCATTCTGACTCGGATGTGACTCAGGTTCATGATGCGGTAGCTGCTCCTCTATTGGCTGCATCTCTGCTTTCTTCTTCTTCTCTTTCTGGATCACTTGCCGAGGCATCACCTCTAGTAAAAAGCTCCCTCCGTTCCACACTGCCGCCGAAATCTTTAGGATCTGAAAGATCACGTGCAGTCTATAAGATAGGAAGATCGGTACGGTCAATGCCATGGTTGCCACCGTGAAGATGGCCTGGAATAGGATGTACATCCATATACGGTTCTGATCCCCTAGCATACCGCTCAGCTGCCACAACTTATTGTTTGCCTTTTCAGCTTTCTTCGACAGCTCTCTGCACAGACCAGAGGATTTCATCAGACAGGTTTAGTCTATGGTAAGAGACATTACTGTCTTGTCGCCTTAGTTTTGAAATATCAATTTAAATCTGGCTTGACACATAACTACCAATTTTAAACACACAAACAATCACCAATTCAAGATAATCTCAGACCAAGATGATATTTAACTAGACGAAGGAGCTACTGGACGTTTGGACCTATAACATTTATTCAGTAACTGATCATGCATTCAACATTAACATACTGCCAATCTGAGGGGTCCAAATTACAAGAGACAGATGTATCAGGGATGATACCTGTAAGAAGTCATAACTTCAGGATCTCTCAGGAGCCTCTGCCTACGCAGGACATTGACGATTAGAAAATAGAGCACTTGCCAAAGAGTATAAACGACTAAGGGGATGAGAAACAGCCATGTAAAAAGGTAAGCTTTGTCTTCCACATAAGGCCATGAAGCCCTACGATCAGTGCCTACAGGGTGCATTGCTGCAAATGTCGCTGGATTCCACCACCTAATCGTGAAGAACACGAGCCCTGAAACCAAAGTCATTGTAAGACTAACTAATCAAGGAGAGAGAGCTTAAGCTTCAATAACTCGTCTGCATTATTCATGGCTTTTACTGCTTAAACAAATCTTATCCAAGGTATGTAACAGAGAACCATGTGATTACGTGTACAGGATACAAAATCCTAAACAAGATTGAGAGGGGAATAAAAAAGCAAAGATCTAATATTTTTAATCAAAGCCATCAACTTAAGCACTACGAATCTCTAACATTTCTTAGTCAACACTGAAAGTTATAAGAAGATTGTATAACTCACCAGGCAGGAGATGTATAAGAACACTAACAATCTTATCCGGGGAGCTAAAAACAAGACTGCAACGCCAGACAATAATAGCCCACGCCAACGGTCCCTGAGCACAAGACACAACCAATTGATAAATCAGCACACACACAGTGACAAAAAAGAATCTCATACATGTGTCCATGTAATTAAAAAAAAAAAGCATACCTCTGCAAAGGAAAAGCAAACCATGAAAAGCTTTTCATTCTTAGGATAGAGAAGAAGATCAACCAAGAAGATTGTGTTGGCATAGTAGCAAAAGTCCTATCACATACAACAACAACAACAACTGTTTAATCAAAATACAATTTCTTTTATCCCAAAACCTAACAAGGGTGTGTGTGTAAGAGACATTACCAGAAGATAATAATGCCATTTCTTAAACCTGTAATAAATCCATCTCAGAGGAACAAAGATCACATAAAATAAGCAATAAACTAGAGGTATATCCTGAGGCCCTGAGAACCAAAAAAACATCATCAATCTTTTAATTCTGACAACAACAACAACAAAAGGAGAATAAACATCAAAATCACATTTCTTACTTGCACCAAGTAGGAAACAAAAACCTCCAAATCCAAGCACACCAACGAGATGTGTCACCTGTTTAAACATTTACAGAACAAAAAAAAACATTGTTTCAAAATGAAAGAACTAGACAAAAAAAAAACACAAACATGAAACAAAATGAATAAAGAAAAGAGATAACCTTATTAATGAATCTCTCATGTTCTTCGGCTTGTTTAGCGATCTTAACGGCTTGTTTCGACAAGATCTCACGCGTTTGCACCGCTTGTTTAGACAGCAACTCTCTTGTCTGAACAACTTTCTGTCATTAACAAAAAAATTGGCGCAGAAGTCAAAATCCAAAAATCGGAAAAAAAAAAAAAGGAATGAAATGGTGAAAATCGGATTCCTCATGAACCTTTGATCGATCCTTGAAACGTTGTTTGACAGCATCGAATGAGTCTATTCCATTAGAGTTTGAATCTTCAGAGAATTCTTCGTTGCTCGCCATTATTGTGGTCAGATTGCTGTAGAAAGCTTTTTGTCGTTTTAGCGAGAAGAATCTGAATTTTTTTTTTTTTTTTTTT
>NC_025694.1:18177885-18186287 GCF_000633955.1 Camelina sativa | reverse complement strand
TTTTTTTTTTTTTTTTTCTGTTTACTTTTATCGGAAATGGAATTATAAAGAAAGGTGAACGAAAATGACCATAAAAACCCGAAATCATTTATAAAAGAACACATAATTTCAAAATAATCCATTATTAGTTAATAATAGTATAATCCCTTTGGATTCCTTTTGCCTTGGATATTGGATTTATGTTTTGTCTTTGGGGAATCATAATAAACATTTATTCTTTAGTTGGAAATAAAAATCTGCCTTTGGTGATTATTAAAATTAACAACTTTTTTAAAGAGATTGAGAAGAAGACACGTGTCTCAAGTGGAAACTTCTAGGTTCTTATCCCATGGTTAGAGCGACACGTATATTGTTGTTGTGTATCTCCAGTCCACCAAGCTTCTTTTTTTCTACATTAGTATTAAAATGAAAGGATACATATTATTGTTTAATTGCTTTGTATAGAAAAAAGTGAATAAAAAAGAGAGAAGAAGAAGATACTAGATTTATTTTGTTGTATAAACAATGCTATATGGTATAACTTCCGAACTAGGTTTTACGAGTTTCAAAACTGCGGTTTCTTGACAATGTTCCAAAAGCTCGTAGTTTTGCTTTCCGACCAAGTTCAAAGATTCAAAAAGCGACCAAAGTCTAACGAGAGACGCACAAATCAATATAGTTAAGAGGTCTCTCTTTATTTAGTAGTTTAAGTTTAACAAAGATATCTCTAAAGTAAACTGAATTAAAGGGTCTGTTTCTGAAACAAAATTTAAACGAAGTACAAAAAAAACTTGTGTTTTGTTCCTGAACAAGAAATCAACTAACCCCTTTGACGACCCAAATCTAAGTCAAGAATGCAAATATCATCGCACAGTACTAATACAAGGAAAAAAAAGTAAGAAAAAAAAACTTGTACAAAAGCTTATTCTCTGATATTTATAGAACGAACTAATTTTCTAAAGCTTGAATTTCAAATAGAAACCATACCGTTTAGAGTACAAATCTTCTACGAGGCTCTCACTTCCAGTCTGCCTGGAACAAAGCTCACACGTGTACACTGTTTTAACCGAGTAAGGGCATCTTGCGACCTACCCAACATCATGTCAATGTAGACTGCTGTAACTGTAGCTTGTACATTGTTTGGTAAGAGAGTTAATGCGTGTGTTATCATAGCTTTGGCCTGGTCATGATGTCCTTGTGTGGCAAGCAGCGCCGCAAGGTCTGCAAAAAGTGCTCCACGAGCTTCTTCTGGCTTTAGGAAAACTGAATCCCGGGCATTTCCCGTTGACGAATCCAACGTCTCTTCACACTCAGAACTTGTGTGCATCCGCCATTGGTCAAAGTCTTCTTGCTCATATGGCAATTTAAAATCATCCTGTCCAACTAGATAGGCAGATAAATGCGCGCCAGCTTCAACGGGACGGTTGAGCAAGCAGAGGGCCTCCGCTGCATAAAGATGGCCTAAGAAAACATAGATCTTTGAACAATCAGGAAGTTGCAAGAGTGAATTAGCAGCTGCCAAGGCTTTGATAGGATTCTCCAACTCCAGTTCTACGTATGCCATATTGGCAAGCAGAGCTTGTTTAATCAACAGCTTTTCTCTACTTTGAATATCCTTGAAAGCAGAGAGGGAGCTTTGCATTATGTCCTGGTTCAATCCTCCTTTTGCCTCTTTCAAGTCTGAGTTCGTGTTAGCTTCCCCATGATCAGCGGATGATGCTTCTTTGGTCTCGTTCATCCCCACGGATAATGTCGATTCACGATCTGATTTAGATTCATTCAAGAGAGACTCATTGAGCAGATATATACCATTTGAGAGACAAGCCCGTGCTAGTGGTAATGAAAGCTTCCCGCATTGGGTACTACCATCAAGTTCCAGATGTCCATTTTCTTCAATCATAAGTTTTCTGTACTTCCCTTTCCCAACTACATTGACTCTGATTTCTGATCTATCCAAAAGCCCGTTTTGTAAAGCCATCATACAGCATTCAGCTAAACGGAGCCAAATGAGGGGTTGTCTGCAGAAAACAACACTAGCCTTCTGGAAGCATTGAGCAGCAAGTAGAGGCTCCCCACGCGCCAAATAAAGCAAACCCATGTTGTATGTGATTAACAAAGACTTATTCTGTGAGAGAGAAAACGTCTTCACTGGTTTCTCATTTCTAAGTGATGAACAGCTCCTTAGAGCTTTTGAAAATAACTGAGAGGAAGCTTCATATTTTCCAAGCTGATAGTATATGCAACCAAGGTTGTTGTTGAAGATTCCTGAAGTCCCTGCTTCTTTATGAATACCAGAGACCACCAAAAGCTTCATAGCCTTTTGATGATTCCCATGAGCATATTCAAGCTGGGATTTCAAGAGGAGAGCCATAGAAGAGTCCCTTTTTTGAGCAATGTTCATCGCATGTTTAACTTCACGCTTCGCCAGTTTCAAGTTTCTGGTAAGAAGCAAAAACCGGACTTTGTAAAGCTGCAACTCGAGCTTCAGATCAGCAGTGGAGAATGACCTTTCGCTTAATGTCTTGAGAAGATTGTTTGCCGGTATATGACCAACTGACTTCATTCGTTTCTCTGCATCATATTCTGCTGCTAGCACATTGTCATAATCTAGAGTTTCCTCACACAAACTACTTTCAGCAACTGTATCTGCCACCACCGAGCTGCTCAGGAGAGAAGATGTCTTTGATCCCTGATTTGACGAAAGTTGCATTGTGCTTCCATTTTCTTCGTGGCTTCCAAAACCAACACCAAAAGCTTTGTCCATATAGTCAAACACAGCCTGTGTATAATACTTGTAAGATACAGAGAGACTTTATGCAATGAGATTATTAACTGATCAATACAAACGATTCATAAGGATGCATTCAAGTGAAAATCCAATTCCCCTTAACGACCAAAAAGTCCAAACCTTTCCTATCAGATTATAGCTACATAGAATCATCTGTATTCATTTGGAAATCAGTTGGTTTCCAATTTCTCATGACAGTTCATAATTGGCAGTTTAAAGATATGTCATATTTGTTTTGTCATGACATGTATAGATTCTTGCAGTCATGTTTATAAAGTCAGAGACAAATGGCATATTGAACAAACGAAAAATATAGAGACAGAAAAGAATTAGGTTTCAATTCAGAAACTTTATAAAGCAGCTCACGGACATTGGTTTAATTTCCACTAGCAAAAGAGATCAGTTGGAGTATACCTCTAGACTTTAAACCAGTACAAACAATACTTACCGAAAATTTTACAGCGTCATGACAAGCCAGTGCAATATCCAGCAACAAAAAACAGATTTGAAGTGCGATTGTCTGCATATAAATAGCATGTTGTCTAATTAGAGACAGTACGACAGATTAAACAAGTACAACAAAAAGAAGATGGATACATACCTCATTTAGCCGCCCAATATTTTGGAACAAAGGTTCTAGAATGGATGAAGATTTTGTAAACTGATGCATATGAAACCAGGTAACTGCCTGCATGAGACCACCGAACATCAATACTAAACCTTGAAAAATGCGAATGGTATAGCTGAGACTCAAAAAAACATGGGAATACATCAGAACATACAATGTTGAGCGTTGTTACTGTACTATCAAATTGATCCTTCGACACAGAGACATTAGTTCCAGGGTTTACAGCTTCTACTTGTTCTCTTGCTGCAGAAGCAAGTTCTTCACTTTGTTTCTGAAGATATAGCAGAGAAGAAGAACTCATGTCATGGAGATTAACATAAAGACTACTAAAATTGCGTTCTCCAGTATGTTTTTTCCCTAAAATGCACTGGTCCAGTCCAGAGATAACAACAAGAATATACAAGAAAGAAAAAACGAGAACTCCAATTTGAAAACATATCCCTATTCTCATGGACAATTAAAAGAAATGCGGAAGATGATTTGTGATGTAAATTGATAGATAGCTTGAAAACACATCCCAAGCAGAAGTTTAAACACAATACCTTGACACAGTTAAGCTCTTCCAACAGTTTCTTGGATTTCGAGCAACCACCCTTGAAGTACTCTGCAATTGCCATATTGTGTAGAACCTGGTTGATCAATAAAAAAACAATTCATAAGCCATGCATTTCTTGGAAAAAAACAAAAAAATAAAGTCAAATGATACAGTTCTTTAGAAAGAACTTTTCTAAATCTACAATGTTCATTCACGAATGACTAGTACTACCAAAAACCCTTTTGTTCACTCACTGAAAAAAAAGAAGGCTTTCCTCTGTATCTCAGATGGATACAAAGCTAAAAGCCTATCTCTACGTCACAATAGAGTAAAAACACTTCAGCGGAAACAAAATCAATACTGACACAGAAGAGAGAAGTAACTTTGGACAAGTCAGATCTAAACTTAGTAAAATGTGTCTATCAAGTCAAACTAAACTCTTTTTTTTTTCCTAGTATCGATCTAAACATATATGTACCAAAACTAGCAGAATTAAAAGGCAAATCCAAACTTAAAACAGAACTACTGAATCCAAAGTAAAAAAACAACAAAAACTGAACCTTAGGATCGTTATGCTGCTTCTGATCGAGCTGAATCAAAATGTCGATACAGTCTTCGAATTTTCCAGATTGGAAGCAAGAAAGAGCGGACTTAGCGAGTGTAGAGGTTACAGAGAGAACGGCTGCGTCTTCGGAGAGTAACGACGCATCTCTAGCGGCGTCGGATGCTACAGCGGACGACGGATCTCGAGAATCCATGGAAGATCAAACCGGATTGTTTACACACCAGATTTTTTTTGGATTTCTGAATTGAGAATTGAAATACACGAAATCGAAAACCCTAGCCAAGTTAATTTTTTTTTTTAGAGGAGTAGAGAGAGAGAGAGAGAGAGAGAGGGAGGAGATACACTTTTCGGAGAATATCCACGCGGAGACATGAGAGAGAGAGATTGAGAAACGTATTTGGGCCGAGTTGGGCCGTCAAAACTGGCTTTTCACTTTGCCTACCGAACCTATCCACGGTGACGGTTTAACTAACTCTGCCATGGTTATTTCAGATTTTAGTGATGACTGATGATGATTATTCGGTTATTCGATTCGGTTTATTATATAGCCATTTAAATGTATATTTCTATTTTATTTAATTATTATAAATAACTTTTGGTTAAATAATTCGATTCAGATTCGCTTAAAAAAATCTAGTATGGGAATTTCTATACCGTTCAGAGTACAAATCTACCAATAAAATTATAACAATTAATACAATTTCTCATATTTTATTGGTTACACATTTTAACTGATGTGTCAACACGTAACTAGATTAAGACCCGCACATAGGTACGGGGTTGATTTTAAAAACTAAATTTACTAACACATTTATAATTTATTACGTACATGCAGATTATTTTTGTAAACGTATTTAAAAAAAATGTTATTAGCATTCATAATCCAAACTCAGTTTTGTATCAGTTTAGTATTTGATTTGTTTTTAATTCGGTTTAAACAAAAAGAATGATCAAATCTGTTTTTGTTATCAGTAAAGACAATTATATTTAAAAAATAGTAAGAGAAAGATGGTATGTCTAATTTAGGACATAAAATCTGTCATGTCCCGTATATGTCATGTTTTCCATCTCATAATTATGGTTTTAATAATAACTTTTCCATTTATGATTGTATATTTTAGTTCAAAAAATATAAATATATGTAAAAACCACGATTTTTTTTGTGGAAGCCCCCATGGGCCACTTGGTTGGTCTAAGGTTCATTAATGCTTATACACCAGGAGGTCTGGGGTTTGAACCCCAAATAATGCGATTTATTAATTGTGCAAATTAATGAAGACAAATTTACAGACAATCTCCAGTGATGCACAATTATTGTCGTTCGCCGTAATTCTACATACAACTGAAGGAGCATAGAAACAGGAGGTGTTCATCAAGAGCAGGAGAGCAAGAGTGCATGTCGTGAATCTAATAGGATCGGAAGGAATTGTCCATGGTAGATTCATATGTAATAGTTCTCATAATTTGCAATCAATAATAAATTCAGAGTTAAAAAAACCACGATTTTTACTGTAAAATTATTTTATTTGGTATAGCATTTATAGCATAATCTATTAATGGTTTGGTTTCATCAAATTTGTTAATACTTAAAGTGATAATCGATTCACTATACATAATAGATTGACACGATAGTGGACATGGATCGAGTGTGATCCGGATTAGTGATCAGCTATATTTTTATTAAAATTGTGAACCATGAAACCAAATAAAAACACCAAAAAAACAATTAAACTTCATGAACCGGATGCCCAATATATAGTTGTCAAAAGGGTCAAACTCGTCCACTATACCTGCTCCGCAATGGATAAAAGCATTATGACCAGCAAAAAATTTGAAACACTATAAGATAATGAAAAATAAAAGTCAGAAAATTTAAAACGTAAAATATTGATGCTAGGAATTTTTTTTTGTGAATGAACGAAACTAAAGACTTCGACACGTCTTATATAGAGATGAAGATTAACATATCTTTCCTAACACAATATATTTAGGATACTAACAAAAAAGATTTTGGTAGTAATTTTAGATTTGTTCATTTAGTTTTGAAATATAGATTTTTTAAAAAAGAAATCATAATATAAAATCTTAAATATTGTTTACGCAGATATCTCACAATATATAACCAACTTATATTTTTATACGCACACCTAATATACAAACATTTCTGCAAATATCTCACAATAAATATTGTTTACGCAATTATCTCACAATATATAACCAGATTTAAATCATTTCTATAATCAAATTTAAATGATTTTGTATATTAGGTAACATCAAAATCAGAATTTATTGTTTCCGGATATATCTCAAAATATAAAATCAAATTAAATATGTTTACATATATACAATTTCGAATTTAATTGCCCAAATTAAATATGTACATTAATATCGAAATTATTGTTTCCTTAAATTGTTTACACAAAACTAATTACTTTTTTTGAATTTTATTGCAGATGCTTGTTTTGATTCTGTTTGGATACAACAGTATGAAAAACAGCTCCGAACAATTAATACATGATCCGAACATAATCAATCCGGGTCACAATAGGATCCGCTCATTTTTATTATCAAATTTACTTTAATGTCCCTCTCTTATTGTACGCTTTGAAATATATTCATGATCATTTTTTGTCATATATTCTCAAATTTCATTTTGCTTTTGTAAATAATGCTTCCCTTTTAATAGTATAGATAAGAGAAACTCATTCTTCTTTTATTGTATTGATTGGTATTGGAATAAATGGAACTTTTTATTACTATAATTAAGCAAACTAGAAGAGGAAAAGCAAGGAATTCATTACAGTAAAGTTCTAAGAAGAAAAGAAAGGAATTTTAGCACAGTAAATTCAGTAAAGGAATTCAGCACAACAAGGAATTCATTACAGTAAAGTTCTAAGAAGAAAAGAAAGAGAACCATAGTGAATAAGAAGAATTCCAGTCCACTATAATGATAAGAAGTAATTCCCTCATAAGGCTAAGTACAAAAGAAGAAGAAAATGTGTATAAAAAGAATCATTGCTAAATGGTATAAATATGACCAACTTCTCGGTTTAGAATGATAGGGCTGAAGTCTTAGAGACCTTTGGGTAAACATGATGTTGCTCTTGTATGCATCAGCTGGTTTTAACTTTTAGCCTTCTCTTCATCTCAATTCTTTTTCATGAGAGAAACTTGATCTGTTTGTTAAACCAACTTGAAAAGGAGACCATCTTTGTCTCTAATCTTATATCCTAGCCAAATGAGTTTGAAGACAATGCATAGCTTGATTCAAGGTTCTTTGTTAATGAAGGTTAAAGAGAATGATAGATATGAATGCATGTGTAAATTAAAGATTGAAATCATTTTTGGTTGTGATCTTGTCTAAAGTTTTTAAGTAGAGTTCCTTCACCATGCATATCTACTTTATTAGCAAGCTTTAGATTCTGAAGCCCCCGTTTCAAACCTCTCCTATATCTTGGTTTTTGATTGTTTGCGTGAGGGCAAACTGAGGACAAGTTTTGACAAGTATGGCCATACACAGACAAATAAATCCAATAGCCAAATCAAACTACAAGACAATAAATTGTAATACAAGCTCAAGACGCAAATCTTCCAATCTTTGTGAAGAATAATTACGTCATTTATTACACTAGTCAACTACATTTAGTCGGACTTACGTGGGGATCAAAACGTGATTGTTCTGAGAAGCTCTGACTTTGGCATTCCTTCTCTCGCTCTCCAAATAATGTTTTCCAGTTTAGCACATAACTTCTTGTAGAACTATGATACCACAATAACAAACATATATAACTCTAATCTGCAAAAACAATTATTCTGCACACTTTTAAATAGTACAACTACTGTTATTGAATGTATATATATACAAACCTTGTGATATTCAAGAGTTTCACCAGCAGCCTTTCTAACG
>NC_025694.1:18177388-18177785 GCF_000633955.1 Camelina sativa | reverse complement strand
AGGTCTGCAAAAAGTGCTCCACGAGCTTCTTCTGGCTTTAGGAAAACTGAATCCCGGGCATTTCCCGTTGACGAATCCAACGTCTCTTCACACTCAGAACTTGTGTGCATCCGCCATTGGTCAAAGTCTTCTTGCTCATATGGCAATTTAAAATCATCCTGTCCAACTAGATAGGCAGATAAATGCGCGCCAGCTTCAACGGGACGGTTGAGCAAGCAGAGGGCCTCCGCTGCATAAAGATGGCCTAAGAAAACATAGATCTTTGAACAATCAGGAAGTTGCAAGAGTGAATTAGCAGCTGCCAAGGCTTTGATAGGATTCTCCAACTCCAGTTCTACGTATGCCATATTGGCAAGCAGAGCTTGTTTAATCAACAGCTTTTCTCTACTTTGAATAT
>NC_025694.1:18143698-18173962 GCF_000633955.1 Camelina sativa | reverse complement strand
AAAAAAAAAAAAAAAAAAAAAAAAGCGGAAGATGATTTATGATGTAAATTGATAGATAGCTTGAAAACACATCTCAAGTCAGAAGTTTAAACACAATACCTTGACACAGTTAAGCTCTTCCAGCAGTTTCTTGGATTTCGAGCAACCACCCTTGAAGTACTCTGCAATTGCCATATTGTGTAGAACCTGGTTGATCAATAAAAAAACAATTCATAAGCCATGCATTTCTTGGAAAAAAACAAAAAAATAAAGTCAAATGATACAGTTCTTTAGAAAGAACTTTTCTAAATCTACAATGTTCATTCACGAATGACTAGTACTACCAAAAACCCTTTTGTTCACTCACTGAAAAAAAAGAAGGCTTTCCTCTGTATCTCAGATGGATACAAAGCTAAAAGCCTATCTCTACGTCACAATAGAGTAAAAACACTTCAGCGGAAACAAAATCAATACTGACACAGAAGAGAGAAGTAACTTTGGACAAGTCAGATCTAAACTTAGTAAAATGTGTCTATCAAGTCAAACTAAACTCTTTTTTTTTTCCTAGTATCGATCTAAACATATATGTACCAAAACTAGCAGAATTAAAAGGCAAATCCAAACTTAAAACAGAACTACTGAATCCAAAGTAAAAAAACAACAAAAACTGAACCTTAGGATCGTTATGCTGCTTCTGATCGAGCTGAATCAAAATGTCGATACAGTCTTCGAATTTTCCAGATTGGAAGCAAGAAAGAGCGGACTTAGCGAGTGTAGAGGTTACAGAGAGAACGGCTGCGTCTTCGGAGAGTAACGACGCATCTCTAGCGGCGTCGGATGCTACAGCGGACGACGGATCTCGAGAATCCATGGAAGATCAAACCGGATTGTTTACACACCAGATTTTTTTTGGATTTCTGAATTGAGAATTGAAATACACGAAATCGAAAACCCTAGCCAAGTTAATTTTTTTTTTTAGAGGAGTAGAGAGAGAGAGAGAGAGAGAGAGGGAGGAGATACACTTTTCGGAGAATATCCACGCGGAGACATGAGAGAGAGAGATTGAGAAACGTATTTGGGCCGAGTTGGGCCGTCAAAACTGGCTTTTCACTTTGCCTACCGAACCTATCCACGGTGACGGTTTAACTAACTCTGCCATGGTTATTTCAGATTTTAGTGATGACTGATGATGATTATTCGGTTATTCGATTCGGTTTATTATATAGCCATTTAAATGTATATTTCTATTTTATTTAATTATTATAAATAACTTTTGGTTAAATAATTCGATTCAGATTCGCTTAAAAAAATCTAGTATGGGAATTTCTATACCGTTCAGAGTACAAATCTACCAATAAAATTATAACAATTAATACAATTTCTCATATTTTATTGGTTACACATTTTAACTGATGTGTCAACACGTAACTAGATTAAGACCCGCACATAGGTACGGGGTTGATTTTAAAAACTAAATTTACTAACACATTTATAATTTATTACGTACATGCAGATTATTTTTGTAAACGTATTTAAAAAAAATGTTATTAGCATTCATAATCCAAACTCAGTTTTGTATCAGTTTAGTATTTGATTTGTTTTTAATTCGGTTTAAACAAAAAGAATGATCAAATCTGTTTTTGTTATCAGTAAAGACAATTATATTTAAAAAATAGTAAGAGAAAGATGGTATGTCTAATTTAGGACATAAAATCTGTCATGTCCCGTATATGTCATGTTTTCCATCTCATAATTATGGTTTTAATAATAACTTTTCCATTTATGATTGTATATTTTAGTTCAAAAAATATAAATATATGTAAAAACCACGATTTTTTTTGTGGAAGCCCCCATGGGCCACTTGGTTGGTCTAAGGTTCATTAATGCTTATACACCAGGAGGTCTGGGGTTTGAACCCCAAATAATGCGATTTATTAATTGTGCAAATTAATGAAGACAAATTTACAGACAATCTCCAGTGATGCACAATTATTGTCGTTCGCCGTAATTCTACATACAACTGAAGGAGCATAGAAACAGGAGGTGTTCATCAAGAGCAGGAGAGCAAGAGTGCATGTCGTGAATCTAATAGGATCGGAAGGAATTGTCCATGGTAGATTCATATGTAATAGTTCTCATAATTTGCAATCAATAATAAATTCAGAGTTAAAAAAACCACGATTTTTACTGTAAAATTATTTTATTTGGTATAGCATTTATAGCATAATCTATTAATGGTTTGGTTTCATCAAATTTGTTAATACTTAAAGTGATAATCGATTCACTATACATAATAGATTGACACGATAGTGGACATGGATCGAGTGTGATCCGGATTAGTGATCAGCTATATTTTTATTAAAATTGTGAACCATGAAACCAAATAAAAACACCAAAAAAACAATTAAACTTCATGAACCGGATGCCCAATATATAGTTGTCAAAAGGGTCAAACTCGTCCACTATACCTGCTCCGCAATGGATAAAAGCATTATGACCAGCAAAAAATTTGAAACACTATAAGATAATGAAAAATAAAAGTCAGAAAATTTAAAACGTAAAATATTGATGCTAGGAATTTTTTTTTGTGAATGAACGAAACTAAAGACTTCGACACGTCTTATATAGAGATGAAGATTAACATATCTTTCCTAACACAATATATTTAGGATACTAACAAAAAAGATTTTGGTAGTAATTTTAGATTTGTTCATTTAGTTTTGAAATATAGATTTTTTAAAAAAGAAATCATAATATAAAATCTTAAATATTGTTTACGCAGATATCTCACAATATATAACCAACTTATATTTTTATACGCACACCTAATATACAAACATTTCTGCAAATATCTCACAATAAATATTGTTTACGCAATTATCTCACAATATATAACCAGATTTAAATCATTTCTATAATCAAATTTAAATGATTTTGTATATTAGGTAACATCAAAATCAGAATTTATTGTTTCCGGATATATCTCAAAATATAAAATCAAATTAAATATGTTTACATATATACAATTTCGAATTTAATTGCCCAAATTAAATATGTACATTAATATCGAAATTATTGTTTCCTTAAATTGTTTACACAAAACTAATTACTTTTTTTGAATTTTATTGCAGATGCTTGTTTTGATTCTGTTTGGATACAACAGTATGAAAAACAGCTCCGAACAATTAATACATGATCCGAACATAATCAATCCGGGTCACAATAGGATCCGCTCATTTTTATTATCAAATTTACTTTAATGTCCCTCTCTTATTGTACGCTTTGAAATATATTCATGATCATTTTTTGTCATATATTCTCAAATTTCATTTTGCTTTTGTAAATAATGCTTCCCTTTTAATAGTATAGATAAGAGAAACTCATTCTTCTTTTATTGTATTGATTGGTATTGGAATAAATGGAACTTTTTATTACTATAATTAAGCAAACTAGAAGAGGAAAAGCAAGGAATTCATTACAGTAAAGTTCTAAGAAGAAAAGAAAGGAATTTTAGCACAGTAAATTCAGTAAAGGAATTCAGCACAACAAGGAATTCATTACAGTAAAGTTCTAAGAAGAAAAGAAAGAGAACCATAGTGAATAAGAAGAATTCCAGTCCACTATAATGATAAGAAGTAATTCCCTCATAAGGCTAAGTACAAAAGAAGAAGAAAATGTGTATAAAAAGAATCATTGCTAAATGGTATAAATATGACCAACTTCTCGGTTTAGAATGATAGGGCTGAAGTCTTAGAGACCTTTGGGTAAACATGATGTTGCTCTTGTATGCATCAGCTGGTTTTAACTTTTAGCCTTCTCTTCATCTCAATTCTTTTTCATGAGAGAAACTTGATCTGTTTGTTAAACCAACTTGAAAAGGAGACCATCTTTGTCTCTAATCTTATATCCTAGCCAAATGAGTTTGAAGACAATGCATAGCTTGATTCAAGGTTCTTTGTTAATGAAGGTTAAAGAGAATGATAGATATGAATGCATGTGTAAATTAAAGATTGAAATCATTTTTGGTTGTGATCTTGTCTAAAGTTTTTAAGTAGAGTTCCTTCACCATGCATATCTACTTTATTAGCAAGCTTTAGATTCTGAAGCCCCCGTTTCAAACCTCTCCTATATCTTGGTTTTTGATTGTTTGCGTGAGGGCAAACTGAGGACAAGTTTTGACAAGTATGGCCATACACAGACAAATAAATCCAATAGCCAAATCAAACTACAAGACAATAAATTGTAATACAAGCTCAAGACGCAAATCTTCCAATCTTTGTGAAGAATAATTACGTCATTTATTACACTAGTCAACTACATTTAGTCGGACTTACGTGGGGATCAAAACGTGATTGTTCTGAGAAGCTCTGACTTTGGCATTCCTTCTCTCGCTCTCCAAATAATGTTTTCCAGTTTAGCACATAACTTCTTGTAGAACTATGATACCACAATAACAAACATATATAACTCTAATCTGCAAAAACAATTATTCTACAAAATGAACGAAACTAAAGACTTCGACACGTCTTATATAGAGATGAAGATTAACATGCCTTCCCTAACACAATATATTTTAGGATACTAACAAAAAAGATTTTGGTAGTAATTTTAGATTTGTTCATTTAGTTTTGAATTATAAATTTTTTAAAAAAGAAATCATAATATAAAATCTTAAATATTGTTTACGCAGATATCTCACAATATATAACCAACTTATATTTTTATACACACACCTAATATACAAACATTTCTGCAAATATCTCACAATGAATATTGTTTACGCAAATATCTCACAATATATAACCAGATTTAAATCATTTCTATAATCAAATTTAAATGATTTTGTATATTAGGTAACATCAAAATCAGAATTTATTGTTTCCGGATATATCTCAAAATATAAAATCAAATTAAATATGTTTACATATATACAATTTCGAATTTAATTGCCCAAATTAAATATGTACATTAATATCGAAATTATTGTTTCCTTAAATTGTTTACACAAAACTAATTACTTTTTTTGAATTTTATTGCAGATGCTTGTTTTGATTCTGTTTGGATACAACAGTATGAAAAACAGCTCCGAACAATTAATACATGATCCGAACATAATCAATCCGGGTCACAATAGGATCCGCTCATTTTTATTATCAAATTTACTTTAATGTCCCTCTCTTATTGTACGCTTTGAAATATATTCATGATCATTTTTTGTCATATATTCTCAAATTTCATTTTGCTTTTGTAAATAATGCTTCCCTTTTAATAGTATAGATAAGAGAAACTCATTCTTCTTTTATTGTATTGATTGGTATTGGAATAAATGGAACTTTTTATTACTATAATTAAGCAAACTAGAAGAGGAAAAGCAAGGAATTCATTACAGTAAAGTTCTAAGAAGAAAAGAAAGGAATTTTAGCACAGTAAATTCAGTAAAGGAATTCAGCACAACAAGGAATTCATTACAGTAAAGTTCTAAGAAGAAAAGAAAGAGAACCATAGTGAATAAGAAGAATTCCAGTCCACTATAATGATAAGAAGTAATTCCCTCATAAGGCTAAGTACAAAAGAAGAAGAAAATGTGTATAAAAAGAATCATTGCTAAATGGTATAAATATGACCAACTTCTCGGTTTAGAATGATAGGGCTGAAGTCTTAGAGACCTTTGGGTAAACATGATGTTGCTCTTGTATGCATCAGCTGGTTTTAACTTTTAGCCTTCTCTTCATCTCAATTCTTTTTCATGAGAGAAACTTGATCTGTTTGTTAAACCAACTTGAAAAGGAGACCATCTTTGTCTCTAATCTTATATCCTAGCCAAATGAGTTTGAAGACAATGCATAGCTTGATTCAAGGTTCTTTGTTAATGAAGGTTAAAGAGAATGATAGATATGAATGCATGTGTAAATTAAAGATTGAAATCATTTTTGGTTGTGATCTTGTCTAAAGTTTTTAAGTAGAGTTCCTTCACCATGCATATCTACTTTATTAGCAAGCTTTAGATTCTGAAGCCCCCGTTTCAAACCTCTCCTATATCTTGGTTTTTGATTGTTTGCGTGAGGGCAAACTGAGGACAAGTTTTGACAAGTATGGCCATACACAGACAAATAAATCCAATAGCCAAATCAAACTACAAGACAATAAATTGTAATACAAGCTCAAGACGCAAATCTTCCAATCTTTGTGAAGAATAATTACGTCATTTATTACACTAGTCAACTACATTTAGTCGGACTTACGTGGGGATCAAAACGTGATTGTTCTGAGAAGCTCTGACTTTGGCATTCCTTCTCTCGCTCTCCAAATAATGTTTTCCAGTTTAGCACATAACTTCTTGTAGAACTATGATACCACAATAACAAACATATATAACTCTAATCTGCAAAAACAATTATTCTGCACACTTTTAAATAGTACAACTACTGTTATTGAATGTATATATATACAAACCTTGTGATATTCAAGAGTTTCACCAGCAGCCTTTCTAACGTCCACCATGAAAAGCGATGGCGCCACCTCGTAAATCTGCATGTAGGTTAATTTCAGTTTGCTAGATACCCTTAACGTGAAGCAAATCCCTTTCATAAGAAACTTATTTTACAATAACAATAAGCAATACTCACCTCTATCACAACAGCCAACTGCCCGGCCTTGATCGAAGATAATCCCTCAAGCCTTGTCTGTTGAGCACATAAAGTGCATAATTAAGAAACTATACGTACAAAATCATAGTAAATCTTTACCCTTTGCTAAACATTAGATAAATGATATTTCACACTAGGGCTTTCGTTTTTGACGCCAAAGATAACTAAGTTGCCTTGGCAATCATATCAGTTTCAAATAGTAAATTTATATGCTAGGAAGTAGTCACCTTGAAGTTTCGTGTATGAGATTTGAAACCGATTGAGTCCGCAACAGCCTCAATATTAGCAATTATCTCATTAGGTGCCCTTCGAGAAACAAAACGGGTTTGTCTTTTAACAAAATCCTGCGAGATCAAAGGATCAGCCATCAATATGCAGGAACAATTTAGATTTCCATTTCTATCTACTAGTGTCATGCAACCAATTATATCATTATCTATACTTACTAGAAACTAAAGCACATCATCAAATTAACACCATAAGGCTGTCAAGATGGGAAGTTTAATGAATAGTCCTACCGACATTCTTATATACAGTATATAATATGGAGATCTCTCTGACCAATCAGGTACTACCTGTCGCCTATCAAATAGTGCTGATAAATTTAAGCCTTGTGATAAGGTAATCATCTCAAAGGCATTCATCATCAGGGGGCCCTCATCCTTGCTCTCTAAATTCTCCGCTACATAACTGCCCTGTGAACAAATGCAACTGAGGTCAACTTTATGAAAAACAAGCAAAGGTGGCGTGAGCTAAGACACACATACTGAGGTTTCTGTTTAACAATTTTAACTATCAGTTTCAGATGAGCAAAAGCCAAGTTTTAATTAAATATTCTAAATATGCATTACAAATTTACGGTAGCTATATATTTATAGGCCATACCACAGCTAACACAATCTTAGTAGGAGACATATATTGTTAAGTGATTGTACTAGCCTGGTGACTGCCAGATCATTGGAATTATCCCAAGGTGGTTTGTAGTGGCTTGTACTATGTTGTCAGCCAGTACCAATCATTAGCTAACTGGTGAAAAGGACTCGGGGGAGATTGTGTTTGGGTAATCTGAAAATTTCCAGGGAATTGGTTTGGGCATTGGGTGGAGAATAGAGATTCATGTTATCAATATGAAGAGGGCTGAGCATGTGATTCTAAGTTCATTAATATTTACTCGAATGTATAGGGAGAGGGAAACTTGATTTAAAAACCAAGCTCGAGAATTCTTTCAAAGCATATAAAGCAGCTTACAGCTTTGGTACTTATCATGTGACTACTATTTTGTTCTATCCTGTAGCAAACAGTCAAACACTTCTTCTTGGTCATCCAAAAGTTCCTAAAAGATCTTAAATAGGTAAATGCCATTGACCACCAAAGAGAATCATACAATGAAACGAATGACCAACCTCAATTCCATCAAAAACTGCACGGACATCATCCAAATTGACTTCTTCCTCTTCCCTTACTCGGTTAGGCACATAATTTAATTTGAACCAGTGATCATTCCTAATTCCTTGTATTTGAATACGCTGCTCTAATTGGGAAACAATCATAGATAAACAGATAAATTACTAGAACCATAATTAATAATAGCAAACCTGAAAGCTTGAGATGGTGAAGCAAAATACTCACTGTTTTGGGGTTGGGGTCAAGTATCTTATGTATTAAAGACTTCACTTCTGCAGAAAACCACGGTGGACAAGCAAATTCTGCTGCATTTATCTGTAGAAAATAATGATGATACAGCTCAAAACTAAGGGTGGAATCACAATACTCAAATCATTAAACGGTTTGAAAAACCTACAGCAAGGAATCTATTATATTTTCTTGATCAAAATTGCAATAACATGCTAGCTTTCTAAAGAAACCCTATTATTTGTCAACAACCAGTAGTTCACACAGAAAATCATGTGGATTACTCCAATACCTGATACGTATGCAAAAAAATGCCCACGAACATTTCCAGAAAAATATGTTACTTACTTTTCTATACAACCCAGGAAGGTCTGTCTCAGAAAAGGGTAAAAATCCAGCCATTATAACGAAAAGAATAACCCCGCAAGACCAAATATCTGCTGCTGAACCATCGTAACCTTGGCCACGAAGTACTTCAGGAGCTACATAGTTCGGAGTTCCACATGTGGTGCGCAGAAGCTCTACCCCCTGATTGAGTATGTAACAAATGAATGAAAGGGATAGAAGATAGAAAATTTACACTGCTAAAAAGAATTAAAATGAACAAGAGTGGTGGCCGCTGACGAACAGATAGGAGCACTCACAGGCTGAGGCAATGCACTGAGTCCGAAATCTGAAACCTTCAGATTTCCATTTGAATCGAGTAAAAGATTTTCTGGCTGAATATCATAATGACACATAGTTATCAAAGTCAGGGTTACAACACAGTGAAAATATCGAGATATTCTGAGGAAAATTGGTCAACAAAAAAGGGTTTTACTTTTAGGTCACGGTGGAAGACACCCTTGCAGTGACAATGAGCCACAGCATCTACAAGCTGTTGAAAGTATTTGCGAGACTCATTTTCTTCAAGTCTCCCGTTATGAACCTGCATGAACAGAAGAAATCCAAGAAAAACAAAAGATTTGAAAAAACCAAAAATTAAAGTGAAGGAGCTGGTAGCTTTAACTAGTGGACACTTAAAGGCATACACAAATATAAAAGTCCTTACAATTCTATCAAAGAGCTCTCCTCCTGTCACAAACTCCAAAATGATATATATTTTAGAAGGACTTGCCAAGACCTACATCCGGGAAGAAGAACCAGCTTCAGATTAGCAAATGATTGCAAAAACACCTAAGGAGATAAGTATTCGCAGATGCAGGGAATCATACATACCTCATACAACCTCACTATGTTAGGGTGTCGGACAATCTTCATAATTGATATCTCTCTTTTTATCTGGAAAAGGCGAGAGAACAAGAGCTTAAGACGCAATCAAGATCGTTACCATACGCAAAACTAAAGCAGCAACCTTATCAGGACACTCGAGAACATACCTGATCAACCATTCTGTGCTTAAGTATTGTACTCTTAGCCATAATTTTGATGGCTACATTTTCACCAGTGTCTGTGTTCCTCGCAAACTTAACCTTAGCAAAGGTGCCTTCACCTATAGTGCGACCAACCTCGTACTTCCCCACTCTCCTCATTTTCGTTGTCATCATTCTTTACAACTTTTTATCTGATCTATCAATCAGATTACTCACAGACCTACTACAATCCCTAAACAAGCCAAATTATAATCACAATGAACAGATTATTATTGTAAACAACCCAAAATTACAGAACAATCAGTGAAATTAAGGAAACACAGAAACAACAATCTCTCTCCAAACACCAAAAAATTGGTGACATCAGGGAAACGACCAAAACAACACGAAAAGGTAATGATCAAGATCATCGTAAGATAATCAACAATATCTCCAAATTGCGAGTTTCTCAATCGGATGCAAAATTAAAGTCTACCTAGCTTGGAATAGGCAGTGGTCGAAACAGAGAGTACGAATCGTAATATACCTGAAATTGGATTGACAACGGAGGCAGAGAAAGGTTGATGAAAGAGGCGTAGCGGTGAAGGAGGAAGGCTCATGATGCGATTCGCCAAAGCCGCCTCCGTGAAGCCGTCAATGCGACGCCCGTGCTGATTTATTGAATCCAGATCAAATGTGAAAAAAACAAATTATTACGGATAATAAAAAGGAACTACCAATTATTTACGGGTTTTATATTCTATTTAATCTTCAAAATATTTTTAAGTTTTTTTGAATAAAAAAATTCGAATATTAGAAATTATTTTTCTTCTTTACTATTTTAATAATCATTAACATACTAGCAACTCTTTAAAAATAATTTAAATTAGTAGGATTCTCATTTGATTAAGAAATATAATAAATATAATATATATGCATATTTGTTAGTACAAGATGAATTTAGTTTTATGTTACAAAAACAAAATCTTACAAAAAACTTCATTTAACAATATATCATAAATTTTTTTACAAAGTTCAAAGTAAAAAAGTTACAAAGAAATAAAAAGAATGTAGTTTAAAGATCTAAAAATATTTTGTTTTGTTTTAAGTCTTCTTTTATATTTTAGTATGTTATGAATATTAAAACTTATAAAAGATAAAAATATCACGGAACAATTTATATGGAAGGACATATTATAAACATTAATGTTTTATTGCATTTTTCTATCATAATTTCAACAATACTAATTTATACAAGTTTTATTGCATTTATTATTTTTACAAAAAACTTAACACGAAGTGCCATTGACAAATTTACATGCCCACTAACCACCTAAATCGGAATATTAACAAAGTAATTTGAAATATGGTAAGCTTCCTCCGTTACTAGGACCCTCCGGAACTTATTTTTCTCTTCCAAAAATGATTCAAGTCTAGTAATCATGGTTCTTTTCGATATTTTAAAAAAATCTTGGTTACAACCTCACCTTTATTTTTCGTTTTGATTCTACATTTCATCAATATAAAAATACTATAAATGTATTCACGATGCACTTGCTATTGTTTTATTTTTAATAAATAGGGATTGAAAGTAGATTTACGCTGTAATTGCGTTTATATATAATTTTTCTTATTAGATCAAAAATTTTTGTGTTATAATTTTAAATTGTATACAGAAAATAGAAAAATATTAATTTTAGCGAAAATTTTAATTTAATTAGGTAATTAAAAAAGTATATTAGGCAAATTTCTTTGTTATTAATAAACTAGGTTTTGAACCCACGCTACGCGTGGGTATATTTGATATATTTTGATGAAAACTATATATGATTGATGACGGTAGTAAAATATTACCTTATAAAAAATTTAAATTAGTATTAAGGAAAAAGTTAAATTTCAGATACACAATTTTTTGAAATATAAAAATCAGTTGTGTTATATAATCAAATCTGATAAAAAAAAAATCATGAATTTAACTCGACATCCAGGCGAGACGAATTAAACTGTTAACCTCACATATCCTAAACCATTTCCACCAGAAAAACAAAACAATTTAATCATCATGAATTTAACTCGTTTTCATATTTAATTGATCGTTACCACCTATGTTTTCGTGTTTTTTATTCAATGTTTTCTTATTCTTCATATTCTTTCTTGTCATTTCTATTGTCAAATTTTGTGGTAATCGTCATCATTACTTTTACCGTCTGGTTCTTCGCTATACCCTTTTTCTTCTTCATCCTCGTCAACTTCTTCACTTTCTTCCACTAAAAATCCTTTTTTTTAGACTACCACACAACTTGTTAATCCATCAAACTCCAAGAACAAAATCATTTATTTTCTCATAAAAATAAAAAATAAGAGAAAAAAAAAGTTAATGAAAAAAATATCAACTTATCTATAAAATCATACACAAAAATATGTTTTATAGCTCATAAGAAATAAAAAGCAAAAACGTAGATAAATAAGATAATTTCTGTTTTACGTAAATATTTATAATATTTTAAACTTTTAAAAGGTTTCGAAATATAAATTTTGAACATTTTAAAAAGTTTCAATATTTATAATATTTTTAACTTTTAAAATTTAAAAATTATAATATTTAAAAACTTTTTAAAAGCTAAGAACTTTTAAAATTATAATATTTAAAAGCTTTTTAAAAGCTAAGAACTTTTAAAAGTTTCAATATTTATAATATTTAAACTTTAAATTTTTTAAATATTATAATATATTTTTTTGAAACTTTTTGAAGTTTTAATTTGATCAAATAAAAAACTGGATCAAACCGAATATAAAACTTTTAAACTTAGACGCCTCATAAATCAAGTTTTCATGCTCATTCGTTGTTGGTAGCATATTAATCTTATTTATATTGGTTCTGAACCATTGTCTAAAAAAATTCTAGCTGATGTGGGATATTGTGCATAGTTCTTTTATTTCCATAAATTTAAAATTTTCTTTTTTCTAAAAAATTCTGTAAATTTAAAAAATGTTAATGAATGACATGTCAAATCCTGATAGGTTGTTTGAAATAATTTTTAATATAGAAAATTCTGAAAATTTTAAAAATGTTAATTAGTGAGGTGTCTAATCACTATTGGTGGTTTTAAAGCTTAGGTAGACGCCTTATAACATCATTACTGGAGCAATGTGGTCACGTTTCTTTAATAAAAATAAAAAATATTATTTTAATCATTTATATATATTTATTACCTTTTATTAATAATAACCATTTAAAAACTGACACATAAGAGAAACGTTGCTTCACTTAGCAACTTCAATACCGTTTCTCTCCCTTGTTTCTTTTTTTTTCATTATTATATATATTTTTTCAAAGAACCCTTTGAATTAACATCCCTACTTTTTATTGGTATAGATTATTAACTCTCTAAATTGATAAATTATCATAATTATGATATTATTATTTATAGAGCTTTATTGTATTGATCATGTTTTCAAAGAGCTTAGCATAAAGCGCCATCAACAACTCTACATGCCTTCTAGCCACGTAATTCGTAGTAATGACAAGATAGTTCGAAACTAGCTTGGTAAGCTTCATCCGTGATCCGTTACAACAATTTTTTTTTTTTCAAAGATGATTCAAGTCTCGTAATCATGGTTCTTTTATGTTCTTCTTTAAAAAAAAATCACTTTTATTTTTTGGTCTTAGATTCTTTTGATTTTACATATCAATGATTACAACAATAAAAAAAAATTGTGCTACAAATGTATTCACGATGCACTTGCTATTTTTTGGTTTAAAAGTCGACCTCTCAATTCCCGAAAACAAGGGTTTGCTACACTCCTAGGAGATCGGAATCAATAGGTTCCTTTTTCTGATCATAAATTGACAAAAGCTTCGCTTTCAAAGCGTTGGCCATCTTCTCTCTCTCTCTCTCTCTCTCTCTCTCTCTCTCTCTCTCTCATATATCCCATTGCATTAGGCTATTAGCCAATCAAATAATTTTCACGTCGAAAGGTTTTGGAATCAGTGGAAAACAAACAAGACCCACAACAACGCAATCATCCTCAGATCTGTTTTTATCATAAATTAAAAATCGAAGGACAAAAGCTTTTACTATTCTGAATAATTGGTTTTCACTATACAAGATCTATATCTCATCATCAGTTATTACCAGTATTCCTTTTAACTCATGACTAAGGAACAATCTCGGATTCAAGTACGATGTAAAAAAAAAAACATATGTAACTTATGCCTCATGTCTAGGCTAGCAAATTCTTTACCAAACTGATCATTTTACATTTCTATAATTTTCCTTTTATTTCGAAACCTTTTTTTAACAAAAATTCAGAACTGGGAGTAGTATTTATAAAAGAAGTTTGTATAACAAATTTGGGCATTGAGATGATGAATCGTATACATTGAAGTTAAAGGACATATCTATGAAAAAACTGATTAGGAAAACAAAGCACTTACGAGAAACGGAAACAGGATGTTGATTTGATGTGAAAAAGCAAAAAAAAAAAAAAAAGGAATCGACAGAGGAAGACACGTCCAACTCCAAGTTAAATTACTGACAATTCCTTCTCTTCAGGACATGCACATGTGCATGCCATACAATGTGTATGTTATGTTAATATGTAATGCATGTTTTTGTATTGTATTGTATTGTATGTATCTACAGTAAAACTGCCGTAAAAAATGTAAATATTAATATTATATATATACGTAGAGACAGCTTTATATATGACCACACAGATACATGAGGTATAGAAACATAATTTGGATGATGTGTAAGTACTGTCACATGTGAGTAAAATAACATAGAGATACAAACTTATACTAATTATATATGTAAATGAACGTACGCAAATATAATTATAAAATTAAGCCACGATGTATTCATGCCCATCCATATATACACAACAAATATAACGTATGAGGTGGAGTGGTTACAGTGACATCAGATATAACCTTTTCCAATGAAATGCANCACATGTGCATGCCCATACAATGTGTATGTTATGTAGTAATGCATGCTTTTGTATTTTATTGTATGTATCAATAATAAAACTGCCGTAAAAAAGAAGTACGTATGTATATACGTAGAGACAGCTTTATATATGACCACACATATACATGATGTATAGAAACATAATTTGGATGATGTGTACGTACTGTCACATGTGAGTAAAATAACATAGAGATCCAAAATTATACTAATTATATATATGTAAATGAACGTATGTGTACATATAGTTACAAAATTAAGCCACGATGTATACATGCCCATCCATATATTACACAACAAATATAACGTATACCATTTACAGTATGAGGTGGAGTGGTTAGAGTGACGTCAGATATAACCTTTTCCAATGAAATGCAAAAGGTCATGTACACCATTTGCAGAACTGGAAACTCACCAAAGCTTCGTTCCTCGTTTCATTTATAGACCTTTCTTTTTTTTCTTTCTTTTGTGATAATTTTCATATACATATTTATAGACCTTTTAAAGGATATCAATATTACAGACTTATCAACAACATAATAAGAATTTTGAGAAAAGAAAAACTAGGAGGAACGATCGAGGCGCTGCACGAATTCAGTAATGTTTGAGAACAAATTAATTCTTATATCCCAATAATAATAATAATAATAATATGTAGCAAAGGAACTAGGAGTAATATAATCGTTTATATAATTTTGTACTAAACATAGTCTAATTGCCATCCATATAACAGTGATGTTAATAATTAATTTCTTCTGTATGTACGTCAATGATTATGTGTATAACTATGTATCTAAAGAATTGTCGTATGTCTTGAATTCAGAAATAAAGTGGAAACTGTAATCATACCTTCATCAATTTATGATAAATTAACAACTTTGGAAGAATCTGAAGGAACAGTTGAATCAAATGGAGGAAACCCTGAATTGTCATGTTTTCCCACAGCTTTCTTGAGCTTTTTCTTTGTTTCCAAAATGCTAACTAGAGATTTTGTTTAGCTATATTGGTTAAAAGGAAATGAAAACAAAAAAAGTTCAAGAAAGCTGTGGAAAAATATGACCAGGATCTTCATCTTCACGAATTGAGCTTAAGAGGATTGTGGGGAGAGAGGGTGAGAGAGAGAGAGAGAGAGATTAGTTGAGCAAGTGGCATATATACAAACTTCAGAGGACCACTCTAATAATATATCATACAAAGTGAGTGATATGTGAACATGCTTAGTAGCGAGGGACTGAAAGAAAAGAGTAGACGTCTTTGTTTCTTTATGCTTTTTTTTCTTTTTGTTACACAATGCTTTAGTTATAGTAATAAAAAGTTCCATTTATTCCAATACCAATTTCGTTTTAATGTTTTTAGTGTAAAGTGTAAACAACTCCTACGCTAGTGTAAAAAAGTCAAAAAATGTAATTCGGGACAAACTGTCATTTACACATAGTCAAATTACTTACTGTTATATGAAACAAAAGTGTTGGCGCTAAGACCATCTCCACTCGCAATTACTCAGTGGATTGCCCATGGATTTGGGCCCCAAAAAAACAATTAAAAACCATTTATGGGTCCGGTTAGCCGAGAATCGCTGCTGTAGGAAGGATTGAGAGAATCCCTTTAGGAACGCTACGTGGCGACTGATGAATGGTGGGTGAGTAAATATAAAAGCGTTTTTCTTATTTTTTCCTCATTTTTTTCTTTTCTTCCCCCGACTTCTCTCTCTTTTCTCTCGAATGTAACGGTGGATGAAGATGCGATTTTTCTGTAATCGGAAAAATCAATGGATTGACGTCGAATCCATTGATTTTTCCGGCTTAAACTGGTTGGTTGTTGGTGACCCGGAGGGGATGGCTTCCAGATCGGTGGAACCGTTAGAATTGACGGTTGGGTTCTCACGAGAAACGACGGCGGGGTTCTTGTGGTGGGACAATGACGACAGAGGTTACTTCTGGTGGCCTACAGCGAATGGCGAGGTCCACTGGCTAACGATTCGGAGAGAGAAGGTTCGTGTTCTTATCTCCGATTTATTGCATGTTTTGTTGATTCATATCAGGTGGTCTTTAATTGGTATCAGATTAATTCAAATGATTGTTTGAATGGTGATTGTTTTATGTTGATTTGACTGATTAGGCGTAGAACATGAGATTATTTTGATGTTCAATTGATTTTGAGCTTTGTGTGGAGGGTTAACTGGTTTCGGTTATAATCGATTGATTGTCTGATTCATTGTTTATGAGATTAGATATGTTTGTCCTTTTTGTTATAGCTTGTAGAGTGAACCAGTTTGTTGTTCTTATTAGGAATAGAATGTATTTCGGTTTATGTTTTGTATAAGTTATTATGTGATTAATATTGACCCTTTTGTATTGTTTTGTGCGAGGTTAAATGGTGAAGAGTGGTATCCATGAAATGGATACAGCGGTTGGATTCTCTTAACCATCCAAGGTATGGTACTCTAGCTTTGATATGTTGTTGTTAGATTATGTTTGAGTTTGTGTGTTGGCAAGAGTTAGTTGCTTTATTGATGTTCTTGAAGTGTTATGTTTGTGCTATGTTTGTAATTGTGTTATAGATTGTGACCTACGTATTTATTGTTTTATTTGGTCAAGTGTTTAAATATTTTTTTAAACTCGTTTGGCTTTTAAATTTCCGAAACTATTGTTGTCTTATTTGCATCAAGTGTTTCAGATTCAGTTTGTGATTAAAATTTGCTCAAGGGTTATTGTCTTGTTGTATGGAGTGGTTAGAGTTTGCTTTTATGGTACATGTTTTGCCACATGTTATTGTTTTGTTTGCTCAAGTGTTTGAGTTTGCGGTTGTGATTAAAATTTGTTCAAGTGCAGTTGTTTTTTTGATCAAGTGTTGCGGTTGTGTTTAAAAAGTTTCAACAAAGCAAATGATGGTCTTTGAATATAGTTTTGACTTTAAACATCAGCTTTTTGAATACTTTTAGCCATTGAGATTTACTGAGAAAGTGTATCTCTTACAACATGTCTACTCAAAGAGATATACTGAAAAATATATCTCTTTGATACTAATCACTCAGTTTGCTTTACCACAATAAACCTTTAGGTTTAAAGCGCAACTAACCTTGACCTCATTATAAACCGTTATTGTTAAGCACTTCCAAAAACCATTAACTTTTTATCCTAGAAACCCTTCTCGTTTTACATCAGCTTTCATAAACACAAGCAATAGATCCAAGAAACCTTAATCGTTTTCCACAGCCATATTTTGTTGATCTTTTGAATTCTCAAAAAGACTCAAACGGTTCTGAGAATCCGATTCTTCCAAATACATTCTCTTCTCAGCCTGTCCACTTTACCTCTTCCTTCTCTTCTCAGCCACTTCACTTTAGCCAGTCCTTTTCTTCTCAGCCAGTTCACTTTAGCCCTGCATCTCAATCTGAAGAGTGTATCGAGGTTACAGTAGATGAGACTGAAGAAGACAGAGGCAGAGGAGTTAGGAAGCGGTGGAGTGCAGAGGAGGATCTGAATCTCATAAGCGCTTGGTTAAACACTAGCAAAGATCCTGTTGTCAGTAACGATCAGCGGCTAAATAGTTTCTCGAAGAGGATTGCAGATTATTACAAATCAAATGATGGTGCATCCGGTTCAAACGCAAGAGGTCCTTCGCAATGTAAGGCTAGGTGGAGCAAGATAAACCACCAAGTCAACAATTTTGGTGGGTGTTACACACAAGCGAGTTCAAGAAAGAAGAGTGGAGAATCAGAAGATGATGTCATTAGCATGGCGTATGAGCTTTACAAGAATGATCAGAAGAAGCCATTTTATCTAGGACATTGCTGGAGGGAACTCAAGAATGATCAGAAATGGATCACGGAGGAATGTAGCCATAAGCTGACTAAGCTTGCTCCAGAAGGAGCATACATACCCGGTTCGAGCAATGATGGAGCTGAAATGAGGCCTCTGGGGGTTAAAGCTTCCAAGGAAAAAGGGAGGAAACCGACAATGAGTAATGAAGTGGAGGATGGTTCAGTGGTTAAGCTACATAAGATCATATCAATGAAGGATCAAGAACAAGCGGCTAAAGAAAGGCACGACAAAATGAGATTGCTATATAGTTTGGTTAACAAGAGTGAACTAACCCCTGCTGAAGAACGCCTTAGAGACAAACTCCTTGATCAAATGTCCAACATTTAGGTTTCGGGTTACGTTTTATTGCTTATGTAACTTGTTGTGTTCGTGTTTAACTAACCGGTTTGTGTTTTACATTTGGTATGTAATAAATTTGTGGTTGTGTTTAACTCATATTGTCTTCTAATTGTGTTTCAGGTTCCAAGTCGTGATGATGTCAATCGAAAGGAAGAAGCTGTCTTGTTGACTATGATGTGTTGATGTTGGAGACCCGTGATGGGTGTTGTGTTTTAGTGTCACATTTGCTATCCGTAGGTCTGTAGGGTTATGTGTACTCGGCTTTTGCCTTTTCAAAGGGTTGTATGGTTTAGCCTTTTGTAAGATTGATATGACTTTTCCCCTTTATATGCATTGTATGGCTTTTGGCCTTTGTGTGCATTGTATGGCTTTTGGCCTTTGTGTGGATTGTATGGCCTTTGTCAAGGACACTCACGGTTTGTCCAACCCGTGAAAGGGTTTTATTTTTTTGTGTCTTTTGTTAAGTCTATATATTGAACAATTGTTTGAGTAACTTCATTTCATCCGCTTCTTCTCTTCCAATTCATATCATTCCTTTTCTTGTAACTTCAGTTCTTCTTGTTACACAATCTCCATAACTATCATTACTATCTCATTCATACTATAAGCCCATTTCTATCACAAAATAAACAAATTTCCCAAGACATAATACCCATACACAAAGCCAAATTATCAAGAAATGTCTAATTGGAGTTCTGATACAGAAGTTGATGAAATGGTAGATGATGAAGTCGATAATATAGTGGGTGAGATTCAATACAACTACACTCACCAAGACGTTCCATCAGCTCCAATATTTCGCAGAGTGCACATTAATAGAGACGGCGAAGAAGGCCACACTCGGCTATGGAATGATTATTTTAGTGAGGAATCCGACTTACAATCACGGAATGTTCCACCGTCGATTTAGAATGAACAAACCATTGTTCATATGTATTGTCAATACTATTGAGAATGGAGTCCCATACTTCAGACAAAGACGAGATGCTACTGGAAGGCTGGGTCTTTCTGCACTTCAAAAATGTACGGCAGCTATTCGTATGATGGAATACGGATGTTCGACAGATGCACTGGATGAATATCTACGATTCGCTGAAATAACCGCCCACAAATGCCTTGAAAAATTTGTGGAAGGAGTAATAAATATTTTTGGAGACGAGTATCTTAGAAGTTCAACAGCAGAAGACCTCCAACGATTACTTAATATTGGAGAACATCGCGGTTTCCCCGAAATGGTAGGGAGTATAGATTGTATGCACTGGGAGTGGAAGAATTGTCCCACTGCATGTAAAGGACAATATTCACGTGGATCTGGAAAACCGACAATCATACTAGTGGCTGTGGCATCGCAAGATTTATGGATTTGGCACTCATTTTTCGGTCCACCAGGTACGTTAAATGATATTAATGTGTTGGACCGCTCACCGGTGTTTGATGATATCCTAGAAGGCAAAGCTCCAAGAGTTACATACTTTGTCAATGGATGGCAATACAAAATAGCGTACTACCTCACTGACGGTATCTATCCCAATTGGGCGACTTTCATCCAATCGATTTACTTCCACAAGGCCAAAAAGCAAAACTTTTTGCTCAATGTCAAGAAGCATGCCGGAAAGATGTAGAGCGTGCATTTGGAGTCTTGCAAGCTAGGTTTGCAATTGTGAAGAATCCCGCACTTTTTTGGGATAAAAGAAAAATAGGCAAAATAATGAGAGCATGTATCATATTGCATAATATGATAGTGGAAGACGAACGACATGAGTACAATTTCTACGAACCATCAGAGTTCTATCACAATGAAGGAAGCGGAACTAATGATGGGCATTCGAAATGACGTTCATGATCCACAAATGCATGATCTTTTGAAAAACGACTTGATTGAGCATATCTGGCAAAAATTTGGTGCAAACAACAATAAATCTTTTCCGAATTTTGTAAAATATGTTTAATTTCCCAAATTTTGTAATATATGTTTATTATTCCGAATTTTGTAAAATTTTATTATTTACTATTTTAAATATTAAATTATTATTTAAATGCTTGAGTAACCTATGTGAGTTTCTCTAGTGGAGAGATGATTTTGTTTAAGTTTCTAAGTGAGTTACTTTAATTAGTTTAGTATAATTTATATAATTAATTAAGATTAAAGTAACCTAAGTGGATTACTTGAATGGAGATGGTCTAACGAGTTACTTACAGTATATTTTTTTGGTGTGAGATCTTTATGATTGTAACAACCCGTCCCGTGGACTCCACTAGCCTCACTGCTAGCTTGCCCCCATAGGCCCAAAGCTGACCTTGTAGGGCATCGATCCTAACCTCTCACCGTGGCAAATTAAACTAATCATCCAAATCCACATTAGGTTATTGGTGCGCCAGACATTCCTAGAACCATGGTCCTCACCTTTTATCAACCTTCTCACATGAGAAGTTGTAACCAATTGATCTGCAGGTCAATTGGTGGCAACTTGTCCTGTGGGAAGGTTGATAAAGGGTGAGGGCCAGGGTTCGAGGAACGCCTGGCGCACCAATACCCTACTTATGTAACAACCCGTCCCATGGACTCCACTAGCCCACCGCTAGCCGCCCCAACGGACCTCAAGCTGGCCCTGTAGGGCATCGATCCTAACCCCTCACCGTGGCAAATGGAACTACTCATCCAAATCCACAGTAGGTTATTGATGCGCCAGGCGTTCCTCGAACCCTGGTCCCCATCTTTTAACAACCTTCCCACATGACAAGCTGTCACCAATTGCCACGGTGAGGGGTTAGGATCGATGCCCTGCAGGGCCAGCTTTAGGCCAAGCTAGCAGTGAGTCTAGTAGGGTCCACAAGACAGGTTGTTACAATGATTTTGACCGTAAGCATGATTCTGAATTAAATATTAATATTTCAATTTATATTAAGAGTCATATGAATTAGAAATAAAAATAGAAAATTTCTAGAAATTAAAAACTATTTTACACAGAATAAAATATAAATAAATAATTCTTTGGCATAATATAAACACTAAATCATGCAAAGACATAGACATCATCCAAGAACTCAACTAAAATTAACAAACATTGTAATTAAATTTTGGATGTAGCTTGTGCAGTACTAAAGTCGTGATTAGTAAAATATTAGTTATGTTGTAGATTGTTTAAGAACATTTTTCATTATAAAGACAACAAAAAATTATGTGTAATATTATAAAAATTTTGTATGATAGAAAAGTGAGAAAAGTTTCAGTTTAGTTTAGTTTATTAATTATCTAAATAAAGGTAAAATAGAAATTCTTATGACTTAAAATTTATAATATATGCTAATATGTATACATTATTTATATTATCTGGTAAAAAATGTATTAGATATAAGCAAGAAAAAACATTAGAATGATGTACAATATGAAAATATATACATATTATATATATATATATATTTTACTTATAATATATATATATATATATAGGGGCGGATCTACTCACAACGTTAGTAGGACAGGTGCCCTATACATATTTTAGTACTTTAATAAATGTTAGTGGTTAATATAGTGTTTCTAGCTAATTTGGTTTAAGTTACCACATGGTATTCCCAAGGTCTTGAGTTCAATTCCTCCTTTTTGTCATGATTTAAAGATTTTTTTTTGTGAATTAACTGTCATTTATAGTTTGTGCCCCATATAAAAATATGTTCTGGATCCGCCACTGTATATATATATATATATTTGTATGTGTGAAAGAATTAATTTAGTTTAAGTGTAAATTGTAAAAGAATAGATAAATTTAGGGAATTTTGATTTAAAAGGATGTTTATTTTTAAATTTGTCCATCTATGCCTTTTGTTTTTTTTGGTAAATTGTTGATTATGCCTAAATTATCCTTTAAATAAATAAATTTGTTGTAAACTAGAGAAACTCGAAGGAGGTTTTCTCTTCTTATTCTTATTGATTAAATCGTTTATGAGGTTACATATATATAGTAAAGCAAAGGCTTAAACATAAACCGACTATGAATAGGAAATAGGCAATGGGCCTTCGGCCATGGGCCTTCGGCCATGGGCCTTAAACACTAGGACATGTATAGGCTGTGTATGGGCCGGTTATGGAAGTCAACTTCAAGTGTTTTACAACACTCCCCCTTGGATGACATAACCGTGCCGATGCTAAAGGATCAACGCAATACGCTTGGGGGTGCTGCCTCATTAAAACCTTACCAGGAAAACCCATTGGGACAAAACCATGGTGAAGGAAAAAGAGTACAGCATGCATTGCTCTCCCTGTTCTAAGCATCATTGTAAGTCCTTAAGCCTCCGCATTCCAATCTGGTGCGCGAGCTTCTTGAATGTTGATGTCGGTAATGACTTGGTGAAGAGATCAGCTGAATTGTCGCATGAAGGAACTTGTACCACTTGAAATTCTCCGGCCTTTTGTAGTTCATGTGTGAAGAAGAACTTTGGTAAAATATGCTTCGTCTGATCTCCCTTAATAATCCTTCCTTGAGCTGTGCGATGCAGGCCGTATTGTTCTCATATATAATAGTTGCTTCCTTGTCATCGGCCATTCCACAATCTGATCGGATGTGTTGAGTCATCGACCTCAACCACACACACTCTCGGCTGGCTTCATGCATAGCTAGGATTTCAGCATGATTAGATGATGTGGCCGCAATGGTCTGTTTCATCGAACGCCATGAAATTACTATACCACCGTGCGTAAACACGTAGCCGGTTTGAGACCTTGCACTATGTGGATCCGATAAATAACCTGCATCAGCAAAACCAACTAAACCTTCTTTGTTATAGTTAGTATAATATAAACCCAAATCTAACGTTCTTTGTAGGTAACGTAATATATGTTTAATACCGTCCCAATGCCTTCGGGTTGGACAAGAGCTAAATCTAGCTAGGAGGTTCACGGCAAAACATATGTCTGGTCTAGTGTGGCTAGCCAAGAACATTAACGCTCCTATAGCACTAAGGTATGGCACTTCAGGACCAAGAACTTCTTCATTGTTCTTCTTTGGACCGAATGGATCTTTATCCAAATCAAGGCTCCTCACAACCATTGGGCTAGTCAATGGGTGGGCTTGGTCCATATTAAATCTCTTGAGTACCTTTTCAGTATATGCCATTTGATGCACAAGGATTCCATCATTTATGTACTCAAGCTGCAATCCCAAACAGAACTTAGTTTTGCCTAGGTCTTTCATTTCGAATTTTTTCTTTAGATATTCGACTGTTTGGGCGATTTCCATAGAGGTTCCTAGGATATTCAAATCATCCACATATACTGATATTATTACATACCATTTGTTTGCAAACTTCTTTATAAAAATACATGGACTGATGGGATCATTCTTATAGCCCTCTTTGGCTAGGTACTCACTTAATCTATTGTACCACATACGCCCACTTTGTTTCAGTCTATAAAGGGATTTGTTTAGCCTTATGCAGTATTGTTCTCGAGAACCGCTCTTATCCTTGAGCTCTATGCCCTCTGGTAATCTCATATAAATCTCATTATCCAGTGGACCATATAGATATGTGGTTACAACATCCATTAACCGCAAATCGAGTTTTTCTCTTAAAGCCAGACTTAGTAAATATCTAAAAGTCGTTGCATCCATCACAGGGGAGTATGTCTCCTCATAATCTATTCCTGGTCTTTGAGAGAATCCTTGTGCTAGAAGCCATGCCTTATATCTCACGATTTCATTATTCTCATTTCTCTTTCTTACAAAGACCCACTTATGTCCTACTGGCTTTATATCGAATGGTGTCCTTAAGATCGGACCAAAAACATTCCTTTTCTTTAATGAACTTAATTCCACGTAAATGACTTCTTTCCATTTTAACCAATCTTTACTTTGAGTGCACTCTAATATAGACGTGGGTTCATGATCCTCATTTATTTCAAGTGCTACCTTGTAAGCAAATATTTCATCAATGTCGACATCTTCACGGTTCCATTGTATTCCAGACATGATATAATTGATTGAGATCTCATTATTATCAATACCTTCAGGGCCTTGAGGTTCAGCGTCCCAAACCTCATTCGGTGCCTTAAGATTTGCCGCGGCCATATCTATAATTTCCTTAACCTCAGTTTGATTTGCACCTTTCTTAGATTTCTGAGGGTTCTTATCTTTGGAACCTAATGGTCTACCTCGTTTTAAACGGGCCTTAGACTCTGTAGCAACTTGATTATTGTGTTCCTTATGAACATCAATACGTACTGGTGCATTACAAGCTGGTATGTACGATTTCGTTACTCTCTTTGGGTCAGCAAAGGAATCTGGCAATTGAATAGCTAGCTTTTGCAAATGTATAATCTTTTGGACCTCTGCCTCACATGCTAGAGTCTGAGGATCTTGCCAATTCAAGGATGTTTGATTCCATGATAATTCTTTGACCAGCTTGTTATTCTCTCCACCCAACATAAGAAATTCAGATTCAGCAAACTGACAATCCGCGTATCTGGCCTTAAATAAACCACCCGTAGTTGGCTTAAGATACTTAATAATGGTGGGAGAATCATATCCAACATATATTCCCATCCTCCTGTGAGGTCCCATCTAAGTTCTCTGTGGTGGAGCAATTGGTACATAAACGGCACATCCGAATGTTTTTAGATGGGATATGTAGGGCTCATGACCCGTTAATAATTGGGATGGCAAATACTTATGCTCACTAGATGGCCTGATGCGTATTAACTCAGCTGCATGTAATACTGCGTGTCCCCAAACCAACACATGAAGCTTCGACCTCATAAGTAATGGTCGAGCAATCAATTGAATACGTTTAATGAAAGATTCAGCTAATCCATTATGTGTGTGGACATGTGCCACAAGATGTTCCACACTCACCCCCATGGACATACAATATTCATTAAACGCTTGGGATGTAAATTCACCAGCATTGTCTAAACGTATAGTCTTAATTGGAAAATCTGGAAAATGGGCTCACAGTCGTATAATCTGGGCCAGCAATCTAGCAAACGCAAAGTTTCTAGTTGATAATAAGCAAACATGCGACCATCTGGTCGATGCATCAATTAGGACCATAAAATATCTAAACGTCCCACAAGGTGGGTGTATTGGTCCACAAATATCTCCTTGTATTCTTTCTAGAAAGTTTAAAGTCTCTTTAACGACTTTCACTGGTGACGGCCTTATAATAAGTTTCCCTTGTGCACATGCTGCACACGTGTGATGTTTAGGGATAACTTTTCTCTCTTTAAGAGTGTGCCCATTTGAATTCATTATTAGCTTACGCATCATATTAGAACCCGGATGGCCAAGCCAGTCATGCCATAAAGTAAATTGTTCATTGAACATCTTGTTCATTGCCAAATTAGCTTCTATCATATTAATATTAGCATGGTATAAACCAGTGGCTAGTGCGGGTATAGTTTCTAGGACATTCTTCTGTCTTTGGGTGATTTCAGTAATATATAGGAATTCTTTTTTTCCTTCAACCTTTGTTTCAACATGGAAACCATTCAAACGAATGTTCTTAAAACTCAATAAGTTTCTCTTAGAGCTGGGTGAATATAGGGCATCACTTATTTCAAGATGTGTGCCATTAGGTAATAAAACATGAGCTTGGCCGTAACCCTCAATTAAGCTCGCTATACCCGCAATAGTACTAATATTGGCATTTTTCATTATGAGATTAACAAAATATATCTTATCCTTCAAAATCGTGTGGCTTGATCCACTATCAACCACAAGTATATTCTTGTCCTCAGCCATTTCTAATATAGAAAAGAATTCATGTTTTAAACTTTAAAGTAATAAAACACGCAAATATTTATATTGAAGGAAATAAAATAATTTAATTTAAACCAAAATAATTATCCAAAATAATAATTCAATCGAATGCAAAGCATAAAATTAAAATTAAATCAAGACCACATTTGAGTTTTAATTATCCTCTCTTAAACAATGAGAGGTTTCATAATCCAATAGGTCATCCTTCTCATGGTCGAAATCACATTCACCATCGAGATGAACCATGTTAGCTTCTGGATCCTTTTTCAAACTCTCTTGATAGCGATCAACAAGGCGCTTAGGAGTTCTGCATGTTTTTACCCAATGGTTCTCCATACCACATCTATGGCAAGTGGACTTGGTCTTATGTTGCGGTTTAAATATTCCGCGGCCTCTACCCCTATCATGGCCGAAGCCGAATCGGTTTCCACGGCCTTGACCACCAAAATTGTGTCCTTGGTAACTCCCACGACCAGGACCACCACGTCCACCTCTCCCACGGCCACGGCCAAACTTGTCCCTATGGACATAGTTAGACTCTTTAGTCTCTTTCGGCTCTTTAGGCTCATTGGGATTTTTCTTTGCCATGTCAACCATATGGGCTTCCGGTAATGGAGCTATACCCGGGGGTCTCAAAGCGCTATTCATCATCAATAGCACATTGTTCTGCTCAGCTAGCATCAAACAAGAGATGAGGCTTGCAAATGTCTTAAACCCCTTTTCACGATACTGTTGTTGAAGCAGTATGTTATTAGCGTGAAAGGTAGAGAATGTCTTCTCTAGCAAGTCCTCCTCAGTAACCTCAGTACCACACAACTTCAAAATTGAGACTATCTTGAATAGCTCTGAATAGTACTCATCCACAGATTTAAAATCCTGGATCCTTAGATTTTTCCAATCGAATTGAGGCTTTGGTAGGAGCACCGTCTTTTGGTGTCCATATCTGTTTTTCAACGCTGTCCAAAGGTCAAGAGGATCTTCAATAGTGAGGTACTGGTTTTTGAGACTCTCAGCAAGATGATGGCGTATATGCATAATTGCCTTGTACTTGTTCTTTTCAGAACATTCATTATCATCCTCAATGCACTCGCAACGATCTTTTGATTTCAGATTGATCTTAGTGTCCAATGCCCATTGCAAGTAATTATCTCCAAAAACATTAAGGGCAGCATAGGAGAGATTGTTGACCTTTGCCATCTACAAAACAAAACATGCATTCGATCATTAGCATGCGGTATTTAAGACCGAACCATGCAACAAATTTAGGCCATGCGGTATTTGAGACCGAACCATGCCAATCACTTAGGGCCATGCAGTATTTGAGACCGAACCATGACATGCTTTTACACTACAATTTTCGTAGTTCAATATGCATGAAACAACAATCCTAGACAACAAATATAATCTAGCATGCAATGTTTTCCTTTTACTAAATTTTCCTTTTCCTTAAAATTTCCTTTTTCTAGATTAGGACAAAGTTTTAGGAAATATTTTTCTAGGATTTTATGATAATGTCTAGAATTAATTTAGGGGTTATCCTAATTTTGTGTTTTGGTTTTTCATGCAAAACACATAATAATTCCGATTTTAATTTGTATTTTAGGGTCAGATTTAATTATTGCATAATCGGTTTAATTTGCAAACAATTCTAAGCAATCCTACACCACAACAATCAGATTTTAGAGTTTTAGGGTTTTAGGGTTTTAGGAATTCAAAGCTTAGGGTTTTGTTTATTGATTGTTTACTTGTATATTTTAGGGTTCTATTAGATTTTAGAGATCAGGTTCGATTCATAGGTTCTAAGGGGGTTTAGATTATTGTTTACCTTCCACCGATTTGGGGTTGACTGGAATTGAACAGGGAGCTTAAGACCTCGGTTTTACTTTTAACTTGATCACGAACCTCGGCCTAGGTAAGAGGAAGAACCGATCACGAACACAGGTTGCTCACGACCACGAACAGATCTTCGAACAGGAACTCACCCCGGACAGGAACTGACCACGAACACGGACGGATCACGGACACGAACCGATCGCCAAGCAGTAGCCGACCACGAACACGGACGGAAGTTGATCGCCGAGCTTGGACGAACAAAGACTTTTTATGCGGCGGCGGTTTAGGGTTTTTCTCAGTTGGACTTTTAGAACAAGTTGTGCTGATAACGTGTTGTAAACTAGAGAAACTTGAAGGAGGTTTTCTCTTCTTATTCTTATTGATTAAATCATTTATGAGGTTACATATATATAGTAAAGCAAAGGCTTAAACATAAACCGACTATGAATAGGAAATAGGCAATGGGCGTTCGACCATGGGCCTTACACACTAGGACATGTATGGGCTGTGTATGGGCCGGTTATGGAAGTCCACTCCAAGTGTTTTACAACAAAATAAACCTTTTCAGCAATTTTAAAATGTAAAATGAATGAAAACAAGTTTGAGGTTAACAAGTGTTTGACCAAAAAAAAAAAAAAAGGTTAACAAGTAAGAAGCCCAACAACAAGGCCTCGTACATTGAGCTCTGATACAAACCATAACCACCTTCTGAGTCTGTGTCCCTGACGGAGAAGGTTTCAACGAGCAACGGCTTAGATCAATCTCAGACGATGGCGAGCAGAGTTTATGTTCATTACCATCACGCCGATGCCTGCAGCAAAGCTCGTTGGAACGCCAGGTTCAGATTCTTAGCAATTTATAGTTGAATGGTTTCCGATTTGGGGGCTTTTGGTTAAGGAAGATATTGATCCTGAACCTTACCAATTGAATTGTTGAAGAGAACACATTAGAGCTCATAACATCAAATGAATGAATGGATACTAACTTGCTTTATTTTGTTCGGCATAGAGACCTTTAGGTTTATGTATGATAGGCCTTGGCAACACGTTCTTGATTTCTATTCAAATGCAGTGAAAGGGAAACTTTCAGTCCTTGATTTGTTTCAGCCTAAGGTTAGTTTATATTTTATCACCAAGTTGTGTCAAGATGGCTTCTATCGTCCTCCTGATTGAAATAGTGTTCAAAATTCAGAAATATTTGGTCCATGATGATGGGATAACTGAAGAGATGCCTCTTGAAGCTGAATTGGAGACTTCTACTAGGAAAGACGGGTGGTCCGGGAGGTGGGAAAGTGATAACTCTCTAGTTTACATGTTTTGAGCATCCTTTTTTGTCCATATTTTGCATTGTTCATACCCTTAACCTAGCATTTCTAGGTCATTAATTGTAGGAATTCACTTTTAGGCCATTTAGGGTGTTGCATTTTTGTATTTGCATATTTTGGATGAAAACAGGTGCTTAAAAGCCTAGAATGGGGAAAAACAAAGACAAACCCGAGCATGTACCCGAAGGAGCCATCGAGCTGGAAGAACAAGTCCGAACCCCAACACGATCGAGGAGGATCCAAGAGCCAGAAGAACAACCCAAAGATCTATTCGAGGAGTAACCCGACTTCAATCTCGTGTACCCCATCGAGTGGACCATCGGGCAGGTCTGGGAAGCTAGGTCAAAGGGGTTTCCATATATAAACCCCTCCTCTCCTTCCTCGCAAACCAGCACGCCGCAGACCCTCAAACCAGAGAGCGAGAGCTTATGTGAGAGAACTGAGCGACTCAAACACTTTTCCCTTTTGTTTTGGATTTTATTTCATAAATTTTAATCATTTCTTTAGATTTCTTTCTTGTACTCTTATCCATCTACTTTATCGTTTAATATAATGCAATTTTGTTTCATATTTGTTGTTATGTTTCTTGCTATGATTTCCGAGTAGTGAA